>NW_004444119.1:3315519-3354739 GCF_000243295.1 Trichechus manatus latirostris | reverse complement strand
AAAAAAAAAAAAATCTCAAGTACAGTTAACTATGGGGAAGCCTAAAGTCACAAATGGATTTAATTCCTCCTGAAATAAAGGCTTTGATCTTATGTGGGTGCAGTTATACCCTAGGTATTTTTGCCTGGGAATTCTATTGATAGTTAAAATTAGATTTTAATGTGAGGGTAGGGGTACTGCCACAGCGGTTCTCAAACTTCAGTGAGCATCTGAATAACCCAGCAAACAAGTTAAAACAGAAGCTGGGCCCCTCCTCCAGAGTTATGATTCAGTGGATCTGGGCTGAGGCCTGAGAATTTGCATGTCTCACAAATCTTCCGGTGCTGCAGGATGCTGCTGGCTCTGGGGTCATGCTTTGGAAACCACTGATCTGATCTGCCATATTGGTGGCTGTATGTGTATGCCCACACATCACACAGATATCAGTGGAGATAATTTTGTAATGCAGGGGGAAAAAAAACAGAGGAGAGAAAGTAACTTGTACTGTGCTCTAAACTTGGGACTTGGGTGCTATGTTCTCTGTTTAAACTGAAGTTTGTTTTAAATGTTCACTACGTTAATTGGATTTGAGGAGACAAAATCGGTCTACCTGGTGCTCTGTGAGAGAAAAAGCACTGCTGGTGTGGCTTTGTCTCAGTGCTGCTGGGGCGCAGACACTCTCATCACTACTGACAGGAAGTGTGAGCTTCCACCTGTGTGTGACCTGTAGCTGAGAAAAGAGGAAAGCAAGTGCTACTGTCTAGGAATTTGACAACTAAACATTAATGAGGAGGATATAGATAAACCCACAACATACAATATAAATGGCCCTGGACAAAGAATTCCAGTACCACTGTCTGCCGTTAATTTACTCTGTCACCTTGAGCTAACTTCCATTTCCTTATACTGTATAGATCATACATATGTATGATATCTATACATATATAGGAGCCCTGGTGGCATAGTGATTAAGCATTTGGCTGTTAACCAAAAGGTTAACAGTTCAGATCCACCAGCCACTCCTCCGAAACCCTATGGGGCAGTTCTATTGTGTCCTATAGGGTTGCTGTGAGTCGGAATCGACTTGACAGCCACAGGTTTGGTTTTTTTTGTTTTATAGATACATATATATTCATACATATATAGACACCTATACATATATATGTGTATACACACATACACATGCACATAATGATCATGTTTGACGATTTCAAAGTCTTTACTGCAGAAAAGAATCCACTCTAGCTGATTTCAAGCAGAAGAAGATTTATGAAGGGAAATTGGAAATCTCAGAACCATCTGAGGGCCTAGGGAAACAGAATCAAGGCTGAGCTTCCGGAAACAATTCCGAGAATCACACCACGGAGCTGGTCACAAAACGGTCACCTGTGCTGCCACTGTCACCCAGTGCACACACACAAACGTGTTCTGCTGCTCTGCACTGACTCAGGTGGGCGCCTGCCCTACACCTAGTCTCTCCCATGATTCATTTCCAGGTCACAGCCCTGTGGATGAGTTGGACCAGCAGATCTCAAGCCACATGTCTGTACCCTAGCATTAAAGAAGATTGGCAGGCACGGTTTATTTTAGATTCTACATCAGAATCAAACTGTGGAGAGACGTTTAAAAAAAGACTTTGAGAAATTACAAGTGTCAGATGTTCTGTACTCCGCTGGGGTGCTTAAAAAAAAATCAAACCCAGTGCCATTGAGTGGATTTCAACTCTCCGGGACCCAGTAGGACTGCCCCATAGGGTATCCTAGGCTGTAAATCTTTATGGGAGCAGATTGCCAGGTCTTTTCTCCTGCAAAGCCACTGGTGAGTTTGAACCACCAACTTTTTTTGTTAGCAGCTGAGGGCTTAACCACTATTTCACCAAGCTTCCCTTTGGGGATGCTCAAAGCCATGTCAGTCCACCACGTGGGAGGTGGGGTCTGAGAACATCAAATTTGAAAATCTATGTTCACTGTTTGGCGAAACCCCTAGAGCTTTGGGTCAAACAGCTGGGGAGAGGGGCTACCTACATTTGATGAACTAATGCTTCTTTTGCAATACTGCCAATAGAGCCATAGAGCAAAACAGAGGCAACTTTGTACTCTCTGCCACCCCTCCAGAGAAAACTGCTCTGTGTGTGTGTGTGTGTCCCAGTGCCTAAGCACCTGAGAGCCCACCTTCACAGCCCCTCTGAGAGCAGCACGGTGTGTGAACAGAAAACTTCTGATTTCTATTATAAAGCGAGTGCTTTTTAGAACTTCAACAACGTAGTTCAGAAACAAATAGTGCTTATCCAGTACTAGGGAGATAGAGAGAACTCCCAAGTTCTCACTAGATCCCAAAATAGAAAAGCAGCTTACCCACATTTACCATCTGCTGGCTGTGACCTCGGGTACACAGACGGCGTTATTGTTCCTGCGTCTGGTATCCGGTAGACACCCACGTTCAAAAGCTACTGGCACCCCAGGTGAACGATAAATATAGCTGTCCATGGAGCCCCTCCTGTTTGGAACCTTTCCTTCCAGAGAATATAGAACATTCGGTGGGTAAGGTAAGAGATACTTATCCCATACATACCCCACACATGTTTTACAGGGGAAATTAAAGACTCTAATTTGAAGTAAGAAAAATCTAACACTCTCTGAACTCTAAATTCAGCAGGGGAGAAGAGAGAAGTATATCCTTGTTGAGGAAAAAGAAAATCAATTAAACAAGCAGTAAAAGTTGTGGCACAAAATATCTATGTAGATTATTCTTTAATTAAAAAACAGAATTTCCCTCAAACTATGGATTCTTACATACATTTCAGTGATCATTAGAAGTTTAAATCCAGGCATCTTTCCCTGTTTTCACATAGCCTTGCCATCGCCCCTCCCACTTCTGCATTCCACTGAATTCAGGGCCACCACGTGGAGCCCTGGTGGCGCACTGGTTAAGAGCTCGGCTGCTAACCAAAAGGTTGGCAGTTCAAATCCACCAGACGTTCCTTGGAAACCCTATGGAGCAGTTCTACTCTGTTCTATAGGGTTACTATGAGTCGGAATTGACTCAACGGCAGTGGGTTTGGGGTTTGGTATCTGTGCTTCGCTGCCACCCACCTAAACATTTCCTCATATTGCCCATCTTCCTTTGTCCTCACAAGGAAACACATCTCCCCTCCAGGCCCACCTGGCAGCTAACATCAAACTGATAAGCAATTCACATTAAAGTATTCCTGATGTGTAACAGTGATATGGACTAATCCCTTCAGATTTATTTGTTTGTATTTTTATTGAACATTTATGTCCACTATAGGGCAATGCAAAGAAGTCACTCATACTGATTTCAGATTCACAGCAGGATGTGGATTCAATGTTTTACGAGGTAAAGAGGCCAGCCCTGTTTGGATATCTTGAGACCTTACAGATGTTGCGTTGGTTTTTTTAACTTTTATTTTTTATTAATGTATATTTTAGTTAAAGTATTATTTGCAAATAGTTTTAAAAGTTATATAGGTAAATATTTCTAAGAAGCTTAGAACAAAAACTAAACAAAACAGAAACAAAATTCCTTGTCTCCTGATCTTGCATTTCATTTTTTTCCCCAGAAGAAACCATATTCAACTTTTTTAGCTATTATCTCCTCCCCAATATTTTTAAATGACTCTTCTGTACTTTTCCTTTGGTTCAATGATTTTCTACAGCATTAATCCAAAATTCCAAAAATTGAGGATTTTAGTGCACTTGCATGCTCTTTTTTTCTCTTCAACCCTTCAATACAATTTTTTTATTTTCGTTTAAGTCAACATTAGTATGTATATTGCTATATAATTGTTTACTTCTAGCCAAAATATATATTAAGCTTATAGTGGCATTATTATCCCAACTTTGTTTTACCTAGAGTTAATATGGGCATCATTTTTTTCCCATTTCTTCAATTTTCTTTGAAAATTTAACTAAGTCTTTTTTTTTGACAGTTCTGCAAAACCTTCTCGATGCTATTTTCTCATACAACAAGTGCATCAGAAAATCCACCAATCCCATTTACATTTCTCTCCATTTATTCCAGTCGAGACTGGACTAGCTGTTGACCTTGAGTCTGCTCTGCTGTTGTTGGGAACTCCATTTCCCTCCCTTATGTTGCATTCTCACTTCCCTGGAGTCCAAGGCTTCTTCTTTCTTTCTTTGCTTTTTTGCTTTTATTTTTGTGTTTTCTCTCGTTTTGTTGAAATATATCTTCCAGTGGTTTCTGGAGAAAGGTGCATAGGAAGTAAACTTTTGACACATTTTACATCTCAAAACATCTTTATTCTACCCTGACTCTTGAGCAGCATCTATTTCAGTATAGAAGCTCAGGTTGAAAATCAGAATTTTGAAAGTGCTTTTCCTTCATCTTCCAGATTGCAGTATTACTGCTGAGAAGATAGATGTCATCCTTTTCCTGGATTCTTTGACCTGTCTTTTCCTCTGGACATTTTTTGCAACTTTTCCCTTATCATTGTTCTGAAATTTTGGATGATATGACCTGGGGTGGGTCTACTTTTAATTCATTGTGCTGGGCATCCATTGGGTTATTTCATTCTGGAGACTGATGTCCTTTGATTCTGAAAAAAAAAAAATTATTTTATTTTATAATTTTCCCTACACTTTTCTGTTTACTGTTTCTGGAACTTCTTGTTAGATACAGGACCTCTTGGATTGATCCTCTAATTTTCTTCTCTTTTCTCTTGAATGAAAACAGAACAGTCTATCTCTATCTGTTTTATTCTAAAACCTCAACACTTATTAAATATTATATTTAGGCTGTTAAGTGTTCTTGAAATTTCTTATAAGAGTTCTCTGTTGTTTGAATTGTTAAGGAACATCTTCTTCTTGCTTCATGAATGGATTGTCTTCTTGTACCTTCTCGACGACGTTAATTATGGCTTCTCTGAAATATCATTCGGCTTCCTATTTTCTCTGGGTTTCTTTTTCTGTTTATTTGTTCTTGATTTAGCCTTTTCCTTCCATCCCTTCTTCCATGTATGGTGATCCTGTCTCTCTCTCTTTATATTTAAGCTGAAGCCTCAAAGTGCTGATTGGAAGTTCCTGGAGCAGGTAGAGCTGTAGGTTGCTGAATGGAGGAGTATAAGCTAGGTATATTTTTGTGGAGGACCCCCAATTGTCAATATCTGCAGGTCTTTTCTCTAGCCTGTTTCCATTTCTCTGGAGAAAGTTTCTCATCCTGGCTATGTTCTGGCACTGGGGGAAGTTTACCATCCAAATTGCAGACTTGTGTTAATGCCCCAGTTGTCACCCAGCTTGGCTCACCTGCCCTCCCCTGAGCTGTGGCCCGTCTAGAGAACCCTGCCCTATTCTCCCCACCCCTATTACTCCCTGTACTCCATAACACCTGGTACTTCCCATTCCTCTGTCTCTCCAGGTTAAGCATGGAAAACTAGCCTTTTTCTTATCATTACACCCCCACACTCTGCCACCTGAACTGGCCAGTGGCTTCTTATTTAATTGTTCAGTTTCATTGATGGTGAGCTTCGTGTTTTTCTTTTTTTCCTGGTGTTTTGGGATGATTTTTGAAAAAAGAAAAGTACAGAAATATCTTTTCCATGTCATATTAAAACCTTAAGGAAATGTGATTTTTACTTAGTTGTATCTTTTTTAAACCAGTATAAAATTCATTATTCATCATATTCTAGGTTTTCTGTCTTCTCTAAAAGTAGCAAAGACATGGCATTCTTGGGGAAATATTCATTGTATCCAGGTACATGCAGGTTTTGAGCTACGAATCACTTAGTAAGTGGAGCTACCCGTCCAAACCAAACCCGTTGCCAATGAGTCAATTCCAACCCATGCTGACCCTATAGGACAGAGTAGAACTGCCCCATAGGGTTCCCGAGGCTGTAATCTTTACAGAAGCAGACTGCTACATCTTTTTTCCATGGAGCAGCTGGTAGGTTCAAACCACCAACCTTTCAGTTAGTAACCTAGCGCTTAATCACTGCACCAGCAGGGCTCCTTAATGGAGCTACAGAAAAAAATTATTTAAATGACACCTGGTCTCTTAGGCCAACTTATTCTCACCAAAATAAAACTAAAAAAAGAACAATTTTTTTTCTAGTGGAATTTTCCAGAATAAACACCCCGGATAGATCGTTCCCAAATGACCTCTAAACCTTATATGAGTAATTTGGGATCTAGCTTTACTGGAAGGTACATTTTAAAATAAAGCATTTCTCCTACAATAACAATTTCCACCACCATCACGTTGGGTCCACTGTTTTTTGTGTTCTATAAAGTGTGAAAAGTAAGGCTTCTGCAGAATTCAGGCCACGGCTCTCATGACACGGCATGGAGTAAGATCGTAAGCAAACAACCAGCAATGCCTGGAGTTGGCAGTTCAAATTTGTGTTCTTTCTGTTGGGATTATCAGACTAATAACAAGTTGTTGGTTTTTTTTTTCCCCCATTGGGTGTTTTATTTGAAAGTCTAGGATATATTCAGAGATTTACACTTCAGATTACAAAATAAATTTCATGGAAAGGATATGCTTTTTAAATCCTAAATCTCCCATGTATCTTTAATTCATATAACATCAATGTTGTGCTATCTGTTCAGGAAAAAAAAAAAAATCATTCAAACACAAGGGGTGTTGAGAAAGAGAGAGATGGACTCACTACTGCAGTAAGTTATGTGGAGCTTTTTGAGCTTTGCTGACAGAATCTTGGCAAAATCATTCATATTTCAGCATTTCACAGTAAAGAAAGTTTTCTAAGTTTCCTCCTTTTGAGAAAAAATTTATGCAGCTCCAAACACAGGAAAGATCTTTAATTGAGAATCACTTGCCATTTTTTCTTGCTTCTGTGTAAATTAATATATGGTGGTGATGATGCATTATTTTTAAGATTGTCTTTTACTATTGGAAAAAGTAGACTTTAGTTGAAATGATGTAAAGACAACAAACAGGACATTGCATTGTGAGTTTCTTACTATTGATACTTTTTCAATATCTCTATTAATTGATTAGGATGTGAAAAAGATCTGTTATGAGATAAAGGCATAACTGTTATGTCAGTGTGCATAAAATAGTGAAATACATTTCAAAATGAGAAGTTCAAATTTGTATTTTGACCTGTATCCTAAAAATGTCTACCAGATTTATTCTATCATGTGGTTTTTATTTTCTCCTCCTTCTACCTTTGACCACTACTGGAGAACTTAATGAGGGATCGGGAAGAGACTGGCTTCCCTCTACCAGTACCAGTTGCCGTCAAACTGATTCTGACTCATGGTGATTTCATGTGCTTCAGAGTAGAATTGTGCTCCATAGTTTTCAAAGACTGATTTTTCAGAAGTAGATCGTCAGGTCTTTCTTCCAAGGTGCCTCTGGGTGGACTCAAACCGCCAACCCTTTGGTTAGCAGGCGAGTGGGTTAACCACTTGTACCACCCAAGGACTCTGCCATCTCTCTAGGTAGGGGAAAGTGTTGGCTTTATCCTGACACAGTTAGGGGCAGCTGAACAACACAGTGTAAGAGGCCAGCTAAGCACCATCCTCCCACCACCATTTCTAGACCCAAGAAGTTAACGTATCTGTCACTCTGCTATATTTATTGCAAACCTTCAAGAAGAGCACATGAAGTTATTGAGACCTTCAAACAAAATAGACCATCAGGAAATGGGACACTAACAGGTAAATGTTGAGCCTTGGAAAATACATAAAGGAAAACCATGAGCAGTGGGTTCGTCACAGTGGGATGTTAAAGGACAGCAACCCATATTTTGAACAAGCTCCTTAGGAGATTCTGATGCAGATGGCAGGAAGAGCAATTGTGAGAATCATTGGTCAGAGCCTGGGCTACTCCAGAAAATGTGCGATGAGAGAGAGGGGTTTAAGGATACAAGGGAGGGAGGGAATAAGGCTGCCGGATACATGGGTGAGGAGGAAGGAAAAGAGAGGAAGGAGGAGGGGAAGGGTGCTCAAGTTTGACACAGTAGCAAAAAAAAAAAAAAAGATGGAAAAATGGAACTGTAGTAATGAAAATAAACAAAACTAAATAATACACAGTATTTTCTGCAGTTGTTCATTTATTATGCAATATTTTGACCTTAGCATTTCATTACCTACCTTAAAGATATTAAACTCTATCAACTAACCACACAAACGTTTGACCCATGCCCAGCCTTAAACCAGTTTTCTCTTGTGTAATAATCAGAGCTTCTAACTGATTTGTTCCAGTTCAAACCCCTGCTGAGAATTTGCATTTCCACCCCCAGATATACTGAATCAGAATCTACATATTAACAAGACCCCAGGTGATTCTTACATATAATAAATTTTGAGAACCACTGCTCTCTACTAGTGGTTCTCAGAAGTCGTCCCTAACCAGCAGCATTAGCATCACCTGGGAGCTGGTTAGAAATGCAAATTCTCATCAGGGGTTTGAACTAGAACAAACCTGTTCAAAGCCCTAGTAGTAATCTTCTCTCCCAAAGTATAAAGGATTTGTTTAATCTTGTGAAATTAGTGGCAAGTGAATGAAACAAACATCAAATTACCAAAACTTCCTCAACACTGCAATGTATACTGGTCAAAGAGAACTTGATCTAGAGCTTGAGAGTTGCCCTTTCTGTGTCAGTTTTAACACACCCAGTCTTTTCTGGGAACCTGGGATGTCAGTGTTAAAGGTGAGGATTCCTGGGAGAGCTGCCCAGCCTACCAACAGCAACACAGAGAGGACAACTGGAGCCCCTCAGGCCGAGGTGAGCACCTCACACCACCCACCTTGGAGACCCTCCCCTGCCTCTCAGCACTTACCATGTTGTTGTTGTTAGTTGTTGCCGAGTCGATACTGACTCATGGTGACTTCAATCAGCTGCACTCAGTGATTCTAATTTCCTGAATGGAACCGAGACTATAGTTTTCAGCTCCAACATCTCCCCATTCCCCGCAAGCCTCACCCACCAGTGCCTAACCTTTGAGCTGGGTTCCCTGCTTGGTAGTAAAATATGCACCCAGAACACAAACTTTCATCCTGGGTCTTTATTTCTTTTAAGCAAAAGAGAGCTTAGAGATTATCTAATCCAATCCTCTCATCTTTATTTGAATGAACTACCCCAGAGACATGAGTCCACCTGCCCAGGGTTGCACCGTTAGAAGATGGCAGAGCAGAAAGAAGAATGCAAGCTCCACTCCAGCTCTGCGCTCTTCCCACCAGCTCACATCTCCCTGCTTGTTCTTTCTCATGTCTGCATTGCACATCACGCTGTAGAAGTTTTGATGCTCTTCCAGGCTCTTCTAAAGAACACGAAGGCACCAGGTTAATTAGACTGATGTTTTAGATACTGGCTGGCTAATCTTAATTGCTTGTAGATGACATTTAGAGACATGGTGGAAACATTAGGTGTCCCTCCATTGCAGACATGACAAACTTGCCTATGAGGAACCACAGGTACTATCTGGCTTCCCCCAAATCAGAACCCGAGATTATGATTCATGTAAAAGTGATTTATTAGAATGCATCTCCAGGAAGACTCAGTAGGGAAGGAGGAACCAGACCAGGAAGAGAAGTAGGCCAAGCACTGGTGTGATGGAGTCCCTGGGTAGTGCACATAGTTAACATATTCAGCTACCAACCAAAAGGTTGGGGGTTCGAATCCACCCAGAAGTACCTTGGAAGAAAGATCTGATGATCTCTTCAGAAAAATCAGCCATTGACTATCCTATGGAGCATAGTTCTACTCTGATACACATGAGGTCATCATTAGTCAGAGTCAACTGGATGGCAACTGGTTAAATGGTGTGATATCAAGAAGTTTCCTCAGAGGGTGTTGTTGGCTTAACCCCAGAGGAGCCCTGAGGAGCGTACACCACCTTTGAGAGTTGTCCCCATCAGAAGACAGGGAAGCTGGAATATTGATACCCCACATCCATAAGTCATTGGTTGTAGGGAGGGGGGAATAGTTAAATCCTCAGGGTCTTCTGGACTCTATAAATGTGCCATCCCCCTACACAGAGATGCCAGTGGTGGCTGCCAGAGTTCAAAACCACAGGAACCAAAGTGCACAGAGAGGAAAAGGCTCTTGAGTAAATAATCCAAAGAATTCTGCTTATACTGGTTCTATTCTCACCAAGCAACCTTTTAATTCTAATATGGCCTTTTAAGGAGACTTGCCTGAATTGAGAGAATGTGTATATCGATCAAAATAGATTTCCTGATATCTTAACAGTATTTTCAAAAATAACTAAATTGGCATCCTCATTTGTACAAGCGTGATCAGCATGATTCTTTCTCACCTATGCTGGTCAACATTGAGCTAGACACCCCAAATTTCCTTTAAACTGCAATGGCTATGTTCCATGGTTGAGGCCACTTCAGCAAACTCTTTTTCTCCAGAGAATAATCTAATATTCCAAGATACCCTTGTTAGGATTTGAACTATGATGATTGTTTGTAACTTTTTCTCAAGTTGAGGAGCAATTAAGAAATTGATGCAAAGTTGGGGAACAAAATGTTAGCCTTGTTTCTGGTAATGCTAGACTGGAGAATGGAGCTTAGCTCTGAGGCCAAAGTTAGTGTAGCTAGTACCCCTCGAGCTTCCCTTGCCATCTCAGGCCAAGAGGAGCATGGACAGTGCCCGTGGGGATAGGGTTGGTGCTGGTGGAAACCACAGGGAGGACAGGAAAACACCTGCAGTCTCCAGGTGAGCTGCCAAGAAGGGAAGAACTACAGTGGAAGCATGCCAGGCAATTGGATTAGTCATTCCTTCGCTGATGGGGAAAGATAGGGAGGGGATGGAAACTGGAAGCACTGAAGGTTTCTTCTCAGTGCTTCCCAGAGAACGAAAGTTCCTTCCATGGTTCAAAGCAGAGAAGTAGACAGAGAGAGGAAACAAACAGAAATAAAAAATATATATATAGTACCCAGTACATGATAAGTAATCAGTCTAGCAAATTCCCTGTATGTACAGATTTTCAAAGAAAATACACAATGCTATCGCTAGCTGTTGTTGTTAGGTGCCATCGAGACTGTTCCAACTCATAGCGAACCTGTGTACAATAGAACAAAACACTGCCCGGTCCTGCGCCATCCTCACGGTCATTGGTATGCTTGAGCCCACTGTTGCAGCCACTGTGTCAATCCATCTCCTGAGGGTCTTCCTCTTTTTTGCTGACCCTCTACTTTACCAAGCATGATGTCCTTCTCCAGGGACTAATCTCTCCTGATAACATGTCCAAAGTATGTGAGACTTAGTCTCGCCATCCTTGCTTCTAAGGAGCACTCTGGTCATAATTCTATTGTTAGAGTAGGTTATTAGTTTTTCCTTACTGATTTGGGAGGTAATTGATTTCTGCAATGCCTCATATTATTCTTAGCAATGTATAAGTACTATAGTTTGGAAGACTGTGCAAAATCTTTACCAGTAACAGACAATTCTCTGGATGTAACATAGGGGGAAGGCTCCTTTTCTTTAAAGAAAAGTTAATTGAAAAACCCTAATCGTGGTGATCATGGTGTTTCTGGTTCTTTATAGCTCAGATAAAGAGAATTTGGAAACCTCATCTTTATATACCAATTGAGGATGAAAATCTGGCATGAACTTAGCTCAAGTGACCAATTCTCATCTGGAAGTGAAGCTAGCTGCCCTGCTTTGGGTACCCTATGGCAGCCTGTGACGGTTCACATACCCATTGTTGTAGGGCAGGAAATGCAGACACTTGTAAAGCCCAGAAATAAGTATGAGAAGCTGGACAGAGCGGAAGTGGAGAAAACCTACTACTCTACAGTGCAGTGGCTGCAATCAACTGAAATCAAAACAGGCTGTAATACAAAGAGTGAAGAAGATGCAGCCTAAACTTGAGCTCTGGAAATATTGCCTGCAGGGCCCGCACCAGCATCTCTTGACCTGATGTATCAAAAAGGGCTATGTGGCACAGAATTCATTGTAAGAGAAACTTTTTCTTTCATTCCAAAATTAAAAAAAAAAAAATCTAAAATTTTAACCGGTGGTACAACGGTTAAGTGCTTGGTTGCTAACTGAAAGGTTAGTGGTTCAAACCCACCCAGCTACTTTACCAGAGAAAAGACCTAGCAATCTGCTTCTGTAAAGATTACAGCCTAGGAAACCCTATGGGACAGTTCTACTCTGTCACACGGGGTTGCCATGAATTGAAACTCAACTCATTGGCATCTAACAACAGCAATCCTTAACACCTCTAACCAGTACCTGTAAAGGCATTTCTTTCACTCATTCACTCATTTATTCTGTCATTCACAACATTCCATAAATATAAGCTTTATAAAGAAAAGAATAATCTACACAGGAAATTCCAAGAAAAGTTATCAAATATGTGAAGTTTGTCATCAGCCCCACTTCCCCTGCTCGGCCTTTCAAGGTAGAGGTATCCCAAGATCCACAGGCCCCTGCCCTCTGTTTCCTGTCTGCTTTCTTATCAAAACTTTGTTTTAGGAGATGGCTTGATAAACTCATTCTTCCTTTCATCCACAGGTATTAAGACTAGTTAATGAGAAAGCTACAGCCTTAACAAAGCCATGACTATTTGCATTTTAACAAGAGAAAAAGCCTCAAGCAAAAGGAAGAGCTAATGGTAGCATTTTGGAGACTAGGTAAAGCAGCTCAGATTTTAGAGGAAAAAGATTCTATGAAGACCTCAAATCACAGTTTACATGCATGTACTCACTCTTGACAATATATAATATATATTAATGCAGCCATTGTCTATTTAACAACACCAAAAAAAAAAAAAAACAGTTGCCATGGAATCAGCTTCAACTCATGGTAACTGCATGTGTGTCAGAGCAGAAATGTGCTCCATAGGATTTTCAATGGCTGATTTTTCAGAAGTAGATCTCCAGGACTTTCTTCCAAGGCACCTCTGGGTGGGCTTGGGCCTTAATTCTTTGGGTTAGCCCCTGAGCGTTAACCATTTGTACTACCCAGGGACTTCCTATTTAAACCACAGAACATGATGTGTGTTTCCCTAGTTGAAGGTTCCCTAAAGGTCAAAAAATAATGTGGATCTGTAAGGTGCTGTTATTTCTCCTTAAGAACCTCTCTTCTGGAAAGAGCACAGTAAAATAACCTTTCCCCTAGTAGCCGTTGTAATGTATTCCTGGCATGAGAAGAACATGTGCAATAGACTAAGTACAGACATTTTGTGATGTTAATGTGGCCAGAAATAACTAAAAGGCATATAAGCAGATAAAGACATATTATTTCCATTTCTAATAGGGCTTTAATTCTAGGAGAATCACTAAACAACATGACCACTACCCCACTGGATCAATTATAGACTCATTTGTAGAAATTGGGAAATGAAAAAGATAAGCTGGCAGATGAATTATGTTCCATAATTACAAGTAATACTCTTTGGGGAGAGTGGGTGGAGGCTGGCGAGAGAAGAAAGGTTAAATGGCATTTGGTATCAACTTTAAAATAGCTATCACCTCTCCCTTTCAAAGCCTTCAACTCAATGACATAACAGCCTATTGAAATTCTGCCTCTCCGTGCCAGGATTTGAGTAATATCCCTTTTAACCTTCGCAGGATTGATGGATCAAGGCGATGATGTATAGGGATAAATGTGCAGAAGTCGTGAGAAATCACCTCACCTTGCACACAGTGGCAATCCTGGGAGATCTACCTGGGCCCTGGGCAGTTAATCACAGCATCAGACCACACCTGGCTGGTTTTGTAATGGTAGTTCTCATACCCTAGTTGAGTTCCCCAACCCTTTTGTTTTTTTTCTTATTTGGGGAAATTGTATCAGAGGGATGTCAAGGTTCACATTTTCAAATGATTTAAGAATTTATGGAATAAGTCACTAAAAAGGATAAGATGATTGATTGCGGTTTAATGCAATATTTTTTATAAGTTGCTGTTCTAAAACTTCACCCCAATCCAAACAGCAGTGGGACAATGGAGTAGGAAAATGAGTAAGAGCCAACATCCAACCCACATCAGATTCTTTGAGCTACCAGGTTTTCCAGACTATTCCTCTCTTAGAATGACGAGAATAAATGGATATAAAAATTGCCCTGATTATGAAAGAATACTTAACCCAACCCATTCAATTACCTGCATTGCCTGTTTAAATTATTAAACTATTTAGGATTGGGTGAGAACAGTCATACCTCTGTTGATATGCTGGCCCCTTTTCTTTTTCAACTAAATATATAAGGATGTCAGTGACACGTATATCCAGGATAAGCATCAGGTATTAATAAAGGTCAGTCCAAGGTTCTCTTTCAGATCAAAAAGCTCAGGCTACCACACATAATGTACTCTGCATCCTAAATAGTCCCGTTTCCCATTCCTTCTGTGCACGAGTCCACCTCAGACACCCACTCTTGATTGACTTTAGATACGTTCTTGTGCATTTGATTCAACTTTACATGAAAAAAAGTTGAAATGGAAGGATTACTTCCCATTCATATTATGATCCAACGTGACCCTGATTACAAAACCAGACAAAGACATTTTAACACCACTCATGAACACAGATGCAAAATTTCTTAGCAAAATGTGAATCCAAAAAATATACATCATGACCAAGCGAGGCTTATCCCAGGAACGCAAGATCGGTTTAACATTCCAAAGTCTCTCAACGGAGCTCCATTTCTGGAATGACAACCTGACAAACTCCATGGATCTACTCCCCAGAAAAACAAGCAAAACCAGAAAAATCTATTTAAAAAAAATTATAGTCCCCTGGAAACTTTCTTAAGGGCACAGAGCACATGAAGAACCATTTCAAGAGAACGTTTTTTAAAGCTCAATAAGAACAATGAAGAGTCTATGATATTTGAGCCATAGAGGCTCCTATCCTACCGTCCCCAGCCCAGCTTGACAGAAAGTCCACTCCAGGTAGGTGTGACCTGAAAGACAGGACTCCTTCTCCCTTCAGCTCCCAATCAAGGTTTACAATATCTCATCAAGAGGAGCAGGCCACCTGTATTTCTCATCTCTCCAACTCCAAAGTGAAGAAGCTAAATCCCTAGTAAGTGCCACTGAGAAGTCAGGCACTTCCTTCTCTATGAATCTCTCACTCATATGATGGAGATTCTAAGGCAAGTATAGCCGGCTGAGAATACTGGATTCACCCTCTACCCTACTTGTTCATGGTGTGGAGGTTGCACGCTAGAAGAGGCAAGCTGAGAAGATCAGAGTCTTCTATATATACTCTCTTGAGTGTATATAATATATATTAATGAAGCCATTGTCTACTTAACAACAACAACAAAAAAAAATTGCCATGGGGTCAGAACAAATCTCAAAAACTAGCCTGAAAAACTACTCCAGTCAAAATTTGAATCAGACACTGAGCAAATTATGCCCAAGGGCATTGTTGAAAAGAATAGCGCAATCGTCAGGTAATTAGTAGACTGTAACAGGCTGCAAATAAAACACCGGATGAAGTCGACAGCTTAACAGAGAGAGCAGGAAAAAGGACAGCCAAAGAGAGCTCTGCTAAAACCACTGTCATCACAGGATGACTGAGCACACAGCAGGGACACACCCTCCAAGGAGTGACACCAAGCCTTCACAACATAGAGGAAAGAGAATCTACTCAAATAGCGTAGCTTAGTCATAAAAACAAACGTACAAACAAAAACAAGTCCTAAGGCAGGGAGAAAAATCGTATCCGGACGCTACCTAAACTATCCAGTTTTTTGTAAAAATGTCTCATCAAATAGAAAATATCAATAAAGAGATAAAAATCACAAAAAAGAACCAAATGAAAATTCTGGAATAAAAAACTATAATAACCTACATGAAAACTTCATTAGGGGGATCAACAGTTTATTTTAACTGACAAAAGAAAGAATTAGCAAACTTGCAGATCAATAGAAATTACTCAATCGAAAGAATAGAGAGAAAATAGAATGAAGAACAGTGAACGTGTTTCAGAGAAATGTGGAATACTTTAAGCACACCAACACACCTGTAATAGGAATAGCAGAAGGAAAAGAGAAAGAAGAACAAAAACATTTGAGGAAATAATTGCTGAAATCTTACCAAATATGCTGAAAAACATTAATACACACATCCTAGAAGCTCAATGATCTCCAAGTAGGATAAATTCAAAGAGTTCTATACACAAACACATAATGTTAAAAATGCTGAAAGACACAAAGAGAAAAATTTTGAAAGCAGCAAGAAAAAGATGATTCAACACTTATAAGGAAGCTCCAGTAAAATTAGTAGCTGACTTCTCATCCAAAACAATGGAGAACAGAAGGCAGTAGAACATACTCAGAGTGCTGATGGGGGGCAGGGGGGTACTGGCAATCATGAACCTTATATCCAGCAAAACCATTTTAAAAATGAAGTTGAATAAATACACTCCTATATAAACAAAACCTGGGAGACGTTTTTTCATTAGTGATTGCAACAATTACACAATCATTACAATGGCTAAACATTTTTTTAAATTTACAGTACCAAATGCTAGTGAAGATGCAGAGCAGCAGGAAGTACCATTCCTTGCTGGTGGAAATGAAAAATGGTACATCCACTTTGGAAAACATTTTGGCATTTTTTCACAAAGCTAAACATAGTCTTAGCATATGATCCAACAATCTAGTTTCTAGGTATTTACTCAATTGATTTTAAAATATATGCCCACACAAAACCTACGTTAAAATGTTTATAGAATTTGTATTCATTATAATTAAATTCTAACAGATGATGACAAATCAGATAATTCTAACTTTCCTTCTTATTTCAGTACTCTGAAAAGTTTTGATTTGTTTGGCAATGTGACCATTATTGGTTGGTTTGTCTTGGATGATATCACCTCATATCTCTTTGGAATACTAAGCAGGTATGCAAATTTTAAAATATGAGATAAAAATCCCAATAAACTAGACAGATAACCCACGTTCTCCTTTCTAGGATTTTGCCCTTGCCAGCACTAGGAAGATCCTTTAGGGCCTACACTGAAGATCTCGTAGGAAATTGCTGTCATGGATTGCTAATGTTATCGCTTCCTACAAGCAATCTATACTTCTTTTATGATTGGGATCTTCATTTCTGCAGAAACTTACCACTTCATATTTCTCTTCATATTTCTTTGATATTGATGGTGGCTGTAGTTCTCACAATATTAGCTTCATTTGACTATCTAAACAATAAAAACTAAATAATTCACAAAGAAACCTGTGTGTTGTCTCCAACATAATCCCCCTTTATTGGGTTTTGTAGATCTAGACATTTGGAAGAAACCAGATTTTTTTATGAGTATTTATTTACCATCCAGATTAAGTTACCAACTAAATTCAGCCTCTATGTCTTACTGAGAATGTAACAAATGGTCTCCTTTTTTTATTTTTGCCCTTTTCTTTCTCAATTCTCATTATCTCCTAAGAAACTTTCTCCCTGTTATGTGAATTCGCTGTTACCTAGTTTGAAAAAGATTGTTAATATTGACTGTCTTGAAAAGTTTTGTTTTGTTTATTTTCAGGGTGGTAGTGTTTTCTTCTTAATTCTTGCTGTTGTACAGTAATTATTTAAAAACGTTTGTGACCTCCCTGAAGACATTTAATATACAATCTATAGCAGTACTGCCCATAACAAATATAATGCAAGCCACATATGTAATTTTCAATTTTCTAGTATCTACAATATAAAAGTAAAAAGAACCAGCTAGAATGAATCTTGATAATATATTTTATTTGACTTAATATACCAGAATATTATTATTCAACATGGAATCAGTAAAAAATTAATAAGACATTTCACATTCTTTTTTTCATAGTAAATATTGGCAATCCAATGTATATTTTATACTTTAAACTCATCTGAGTTTGGACAAGGCGTATTTCAAATACTCCATAGCAACATGTGGCTAGTGGCTACCGTATTGTACACTGTAATTCTATAGTGATGGGCTTCTTTAAATAAGTTGAAGATTTGGCTTCAGCAGTAACCAACTTTGTGTGGCCCAGAGCCAAATCCAAAAGAGTCTATGCACAGTGCAAAATAAGCACCTTCTTCTTTGCTTAGAAGGAGCCCTAGTTACACAATGGTCAAGCACTCAGCTGCTAACCAAAAGGTCAGTGGTTCAAACCTACCAGCAGCTCCATAGGAGAATGACCTGGCAATCTGCTCCCATAAAGATTACAGTCTAGTAAACCTTATGGGGCAGTTCTACTCTGTCACATCGGGTTGCTATGAGTCAAAATCTACTTGACAGTATACAAAAAGAACAACAACCTTTGTTTAGATCCAATTCCATTATTTAAATGGAACTTTCGTCAACACTGTCTTTTGTAAACAATCTCCTGGTGGTGGGTAAAATCTAATACTTTAGATATACAAATCTGCTTGTTTCTAGGGAAGCAGCTGGAAAATGGAAGAAAACATTGTGACACAGTTCAGGATGAGCGTGGAGGAGATAGAGGGAATGATAAATAGGCAAAGGCCATGGTTAATTATATAAGTCATAACAATTGCTGAGTTTGATCACAAAACATATGCCTTTGAGTTTCATTAACTCTAGTGTTCTTGACCTTGCAAGAGATGAAAAAATAATCTTAGGGAAACGTGATTTGCATGATATACATCTTATAAAAGATGAGAATAATTTTTGAAACACCTTAATCTTCCACTCCAAACTCAATACCTGGCCAAATACCAAAGACGCCTCAAGACTTCGATGAACTATCACTCTTGATCTCTGCACATGGACATTTATTGCAGACTGATTGATTCTGAAATCCTTCTGCTGGTTAGGGACCAGCTTCCTACTGCTTTTAGCACAGCTATTAGGAGCTCTAGTATTTGCTGATGAGGAAGAAACCAAAATGTCAGTTCCAGAAGCCCCAACTGGTACAGAAGGCCACCTGACACCAACAGTAGATGGCAGGATGCTGGTCAGAAGATGACCTAGGCCAGAAAGTACAGACAGGAGGGACAGCATACCTGGCTCCACTCCCTGAATGCATAGGAAGCCTAGCTCCAACAGAACATATTGGGAATTCTATTACCCTAAGGCCAATATCACCTTCAACATTCCATTTCCCTTACTTTTTAGCGAGTTCTTCAGTTTCTGCAGCATGATGTATGAAGACCATTTTACAACCAGCCTGAGTAGTGCAAATGGTTTGTGCTTGACTACTAACCAAAAGGCTGGTGGTTTGAACCCACCTAGCAGTGCCATGGAAGAAAAGCCTGGTGGTCTGCTTCTATACAGATTGAAGCCAAGAAATCTCTGTGGAGCAGTTCTACTCTGTAACAAATTATTTCATCATAAGTCAGAATTGTTTTTGTTTTGTTTTTGGTTAAATAATTCTGGTAAGCTCCTATATTATATCCTATAACACTGACACAAATCTAATTATACATTCTATATGACGGCCATGGCTACAAAAAATCTGTCAAAACATGAGCTCTTCTCCAGGCAAATAAATTGGGTGGTCACATATCCCCAGAGTTAACTGATAGGACTAAGGTTCCAAGTTAACCAACTTCTATGATATTGTTGGGCTTTCTGAACCTCACCTGGACCTACCTTCTCAGCTCACTTATCCAAGTCTCCAATATTAGCAGTAAGCTCATTTTACCTCAGATTGTTCGTAGCCTTAGCAGCCAATTCATTTCAAATGCTTCCTGGATATCAGACATGACCTATCCATCATCTCAAATAGTATGTTCTAAAATTAAATGTATGTTTTCCACATCCAATTAAGTTCAACTCAGTATATAATTAGATCACTTTCTGTACCCCCTAATTAACTGGAAGGACAGTGATGAGGAGGAGAAAGGCAGTAGGAAGGAATGTATTCACCTCACTGACAGTAGTGGTGGGGGAACTGCCAGCTGCAAATGCAGACCTAAGAATCTGGGAAGTCACTTAAATTGTCTGAAGGTCTTGGATCCTAGACAAGGTAGACAAAATGAAAATGGCCACTTTGCCAATTACCTCTTCGATATCTCAGCTGAAATGCTGATGACACAAGAACTGGAATTGGCTAGCTATAGTAATCATCTAATTAAACAAGGAAAATGTACCTATTGTGAGCACCATTATGATGCTGTTGGTGAGACACAGACTCATTCCTAGACCTTGCCAAGCATTTCTCCTTCCCTCATACGCTATTTAAGCAGGCACTAGGTTAAAGAGAAGAGCCTTCACTTTTCCTTTAAAAAATGCTACAGGACCCAGGAGTCCCTTATCCTCAACCCCAACCACTACTATGCCAAGCACCTAATGTCCACAAACTAAGTTTTCAGCCCCCTCTCCCATCATCATCACAACTGCGTCCAAGATCCTTGAAGTTACAATCTGATTGTCATTCTAGTGTTTTACTTTTTTTCAAAAAAATAATAATTTGTTTTTGTTGTTGTCATTGAACATATACACAACAAAACATACACCAATTCAACAGTTTCTATATGTACCATTTAGTGACATTGATTACATTCTTCCAGTTTTGCGACCATTCTCACCCTCCTTTTCTGGGTTGTTCCTCCCCATTAACATAAGTCATTGCCCCCTAAGTTTCCTATCTAGTCTTTCGAGTTGTTGTCAGATTGACCCCATATAGATAGATCTTAAAAGAGCATATTACTTTTAAGCCATTGATGAGATGGCTTTCTAGACCAAGCTTACCTTCTTGGAACAGAGCCAGCCCATTCACATTACACTATGTTCTCCTAAGCACTATTAAGCAAGCACAGGACAATCCTTGCACTTGAGTTAACTTTAGAAAGTATTAAAAGTTACCTTGTCTTTTCCATTGACAGAGTGAAACATCATAGGACCTTACCCCCTGGCATTGCCTCAATTTCCAAGAAGAAATTTGATGTGCAGGAAAAAATTCAATGACCAAAGTAAAGAGTGAAAGAAACACCAAGGAAACTCACCAGAGGAGAAGATGTAAGAACTGTTCAGAGACTTCTAACAAGTCAGTCCCACGCTATCCAACCAGCAGGATTTGTTATCCAAATCTAAGGAAACACATTTAGAGCTGTAAAAACAAAGTAGCTCAGTCCTTGAACTGACAAACGAATTGGAAGATATATGACTAGTCCTTATTTGTTTCTTAACTCCATTGCTGATTTAACTCCTTCTCTAGCTTCCATAGTCTCTATCTGTGTTAATAAACAGTACTTGCAGTAGATGAAGACATCAAACCAAAAAACCAAACCCATTGCCGCTTAGTCAATTCTGACTCATAGTGACCGTATAGACAGAGTAAAACTTCCCTACAGGGTTTCCAGGGCCGTAATATTTATGGACGCAGACTGCTACATCTTTCTCCCATGGAGTGGCTGCTGGATTTGAACCTCTGACCTTTCCATTAGCAGCAGAGAGTTTAACCCCTGTGCCACCAGGTAGGAGTGCCCAGACTTCCCAGGGTGGCTCCTTTCTGATTATGGGAACTGCAGGAGATGAGGGTCCTCTGCCCCTAAAAGTGATGGAATGCTTTCCCTGCTATCAAAGTCAGCTTCTCCAAAGGATCTACTGGGAGAAAAGCTATTTTATTTTGAAACTCTGCACCAATACAATGTTCTTAACCTCAATCTCTCTCTTTCTCTCTCTCTCATTTGCATATGTAAAAGAGTTCTTATAATCACATAATTATTCTATATTATCTTTTGACCTTTTGAACTTCACTCTGCTATTCAGGCAATTTGCCTTTGTACCTTAGTCTAGAAAATGAAAGCAATAGATATTTATTTTTTAACCTTCAAGATGTATTTAGAATGGATTGTTTCCCCAATACTGAAAGTGCTATTATACTTTCGGTAAGATTGGAGAAAATTCTGATTGCAAAAAGTCTGGTGTTACTAGTAAAACATTTATTTCTACCGTAAATATTTTATGAGATATATATATATGTGTGTGAATATATATGAATATATATATATATATATTTTAGATCATTTTATTGCCTCCTCATATTTCCTCTGAAATTCAACACTTCTATCCTGGATAAACCACCACCCATCTGTCAGTTTGTCATACTGTGGTGGCTTGCATGTTGCTATGGTGCTGAAAGCTACACCACCAGTATTTCAAACAGCAGCAGGGTCACCCATGATGGACAGGTTTCAGTGGAGTTCCCAGACTAAGACAGACTAGGAAGAAAGGATTAGTGATCTACTTCTGAAAATTAGCTGTTGAAAACCTTATGGATCACAACAGAACATTGTGCAACTCATTTGCTTTAGACACACCATCAATCAATCACTAGAGGAGGACATCATGTTTGGTGAGGTAGAGGGCCAACAAGAGCAAGGGATACCCACAGTGACTTGGATGGGTACAATAGCCACAATGATGGATGTGGACATGCTGATTTAACCCCTTCTCTAGCTTCCGTGGCCTCCATCTGTGTTAATAAACAGTACTTGCAGTAGACGAAGTGATCTTGCTAGTGATCTTGAAGATGACGCAGGACTGGGCAATGTTTCATTTTGTTTTACATAAGGTCACCATGAGTCAGACTCAACTCAATGACAGCTATCCACCCTAGACAAATATTAACAGTAAGCACAATCTCTCTCTCTCACACATACACACACAAGCTACTCTTCAGTTTTGCAGAACTAGTATGACTATTTTTGTCTTTTTCACAAATGAAGATTAAATACCCTCACCACTCCTACAAATATTGATAATATGCATAAGATCACAAATGAGGTCTTTCCCCAGATCCCCACTCCTAAGAGGAGGAAGTCGAGGGTAGGAAGATGTGGTAAGGAAACCAGAGTGTCTCCTTCCCTGAGAAATACCCATAGCCCCTTGATCAAGCACAACATGTGCTCGCTGTGCTTGACTGCTGGTTGAGGACTGTCCTCAATCGTGTGGAGTCTGCCCCTCACAAAGCTGGAGCTGCTCCAGTCAGGACCTCATTTGGGATCCTAGCACAGAGCTTGGCTCTGGGGACACAGGGCAGCAAACATCACCTGCACCATCACACTGAGATATACAACCACTGTAGGGGACCCCAGTTCTACTCTGAGCTATTTATTAGGGAAACAATAAGATCTACTGACTTTTTAGTTACCTTCTCAACTTCAACATTATTTAAAACTATTGCTTTAGATAGATTTTTGTCTGAAATCATTGACATTCTAAATCTGTACCATTTGTGGATTTGAAAATACGATAGAAGTTTTTGCAAACTGGTGACCTTGTCTGCATGTTCTCTCATGTGGGGTTTGCTTTGCCAGCACTGCAGGGTTTTTGTTTTTTGGTTTGTTTTTAATTAAATTTGAATGCTCTTAGGCCAATTATTCCATCTTTAGTCTGTTACCGGCCTCACCATTCCCTATGACCCAGTGCTTTGCCCAGTATTTATGCTCGACCTCGTGTTCTTGCCAGACCTCTATAGACATATGAACCTGTGATCTCTCTTTAGTTATTAGAAAGCTTCTTAGACAAATTATAGGTTATAAGGAAATTTTGTCTACATTCAAGATTTTTAAACCATTTCACATGCTCAGAATTTTAGGAATATATTCCTTAATTGTTGAAGATTACATGTTCAATACTAGGATTTAAATTTAAAAATAGGTAGAAGTAGCTTGTTATTTAGTACTCCCAGATAACTTACAATGAAATATAATGTCCATATTAAAATATTCTTTAATAGGAATTTGGCATTAAGTATTAGGTACTTCCTTTAGGAATTATAACAAAAAAATACATTCACCAACTTAAAATTTTCTTCACTGCTTTGCATATTTTGAATTTTTAGATGTATAACTCTTCTATCTTTTATATCTACATTGAAAGTCATCAACTCAGCAAATGTTCATCTACAGAGAAAGTATGAGTTATGAAAGAATATGAAATATTTATTAACAAGATCTTAATGCCTCTGAAATTATACCTGTTTTATATTCTAAGTATTTAAAGTAGGCAGACTTCTTTTTCATTTCCTGATAGTGAAAAATGTCCATTTCCCATCTGCATTTTAATCTCAAGAGGAAAAACTGGATCCCCGTATGTCAGCCTAAACTTCCTGCTGAAGTCCCAGCCAGCGCTCTGCACTGAATCCCCTAAGTTTACTGTGAGCAGCAGGAACAAGGTGGCGGCAGGTTGTAGCTGCAGCAGCCAGAGCCAAAGAAAAGAGCCAGGCAGGGAATGAAATCGAGGAGAAGTATCTGCATCAGAGCCCCGGCTGGACATGGATAAAACTGCAGATCCTGGAGCCCGGAGCCAGCTGATCCACGTGAAATCAAAGTGAGAAGTTCATTCAACAATAAACATATGCCCGTGGGCACCAGGGGGATTCAGCAATGGCTACGTTTTCCCTGTGAGAACCAGATCAGGTTGTCTAAAAATGATAAACAGGTAGGTTTCAGTGGAGTTTCCAGACTAAGACAGACTAGGAAGCAAGGTCTGATAATCTGGAATCTAAAGGGAAAAGCACAGGAAGTAGCCCAACATTACTCCAACAGTCAAAACGCAAATTGTATTCAGGGCTGGATTAAGGCATGTGAGGATCCTAAGCATTGATAATCTTTGATGCCCTCCTCCTCTGCTTACTGACACATTTGAACACGATATGGGAGTTTTATATATATATGTGTGTGTGTATATGTGTATATATATTTATATACATATGTATGGGGCCCTGGTGGTATAGTGGTTAAGAGCTTGACTGCTAACCAAAAGGTCAGCAGTTGGAATCCACTAGCAGCTCCTACGGGCAGTTCTAATCTGTCCTATAGGGTAACTATGAGTCAGAATTGACTCAATGGCAATGAGTTTTTTGGTATATATATATATATATATATATATATATAAATATACACACACATATAGATGTGTGTATGTCTTAGTTATCTATGATGTAATTTCTTTTTAAATATGACTATACTATTAGTGATCGAACACAAAGTGGCATATGTCATTTTAGTGGAAAGAGATGAAAAGGACTATAAAATTTTTAGTGGATACGGGTACTAAGATTTTTACTATATATCACATTTTCTACAAAAATAATATTCTACATATTATACAACAAAGAAAATGAGTCAGTGAACTTAGTTGTTTCAACACTCAATGTAAAATTCTGTTGATCTCCCGCAATGAAAAATTGACTTTCACCAATTTCGCTTTAAATGGCTCATACCTTAACTTTGATTCTTGATTTGTAATAAATGCTATAATTATAAGTGAACAAATGAAATGATGTCATAAAATAAAATTTAATGATCGAAAAGCAAATATTACAACAAATTACTATATTTTATTTTTAGATCTTTTGCCTCTAACATGTTATAGTTAAAAACATTTCTTTCTATTCTTTGTTCTTACAAATTCTTCAGTGATTTCATCACAATTAAGCTGCTGAGCAATATCTACCTCCATACATAATAAAGATAATGAATTGAGTCTTTCTTGAATCATTGGTGTATGCTGAGGTTTTTCAAATCTCTTTAAGGACAAAAACGAGCATTCTGTCGTGCAGTTTGTGATCATTAAAGTTAGGAATACGCACAAAGCAATTTCTGCATTGGGAAATATACATTGTATTTTATAATCTATTATGGAATCATACATGCCTATATGAGTACAATGTGTCTTTCCTGAATCTGTAAACTTAGTTCTCATGTAAGACTGAAATTGTCCCACTTCTCCCTAAAGGTTTGTATTTAAGTCATCAGGATAAGACTGCTTTAATTTCTTGGATGCCTTCATGCATTCTTTATCAGGTATATCCACATTGTTTAAGAACGAAAATCTATTTGAAAGAAATTCATACACTTTCACCTTTCTTTTCATGCAAGATTCAAGTGTGTCAATGATAATGTAGTATGTGGTTACACAAAATTGATCTCTGGCACTCAATACTTCTGGAGCACTTCCATCATTTACTTCTTTCTTTCTAACACTTCTGCAATGGTGAACTGCTTGATAATCAGTACTTGGCAGTATTTATTTTGTTATGTTTTCAAAATCTTCTCTTAAATTAGGTAAATACTCTGTTAATGACTGGTAGAGATCTGTACTGGTAGAGATCTTTGCATTTACTTCTGAATCTTGGAGAGGTTGACTCCTTGATGAAAATGTTGCGATATAATATTCCACATAACCAATACAAATGCATACTTTAGTGTTTGCATTTTGTTGGAGATGTTTTCAGCATCTTTTTTGGTATCTCCTTTTTGTGTCTGGTCTTCAGCAATATTTTCTAAAGCATCTATAATCTGAGTGTATGATTCCAGGACTACACTTGTTGCTATAGCATGTGCTTCCCAATGTGTATTAGAAAGACATTTTAATACTAGATCATTGCCTAAATATGTTTTAAGAACTGCCCATCGATGAGCAGAGATGGCAAAAAATGTGTAGAGTACTTGAGCAGTAGAAAAAAATCAACATTTCCAGACAACTATCTACTGTGATACATCCTACAAGATTAAGTGAACGCACAGAACATGGTATGAAAATGGCATATTCATTACATTCCAAAATTTTCTGTTGCATGCCTTTATGACACCTTGATATATTGGCAGCATTGTCACAGGACTGGGCTCTGCACTTAGAAAAGTCAATTTTGAAAACTTCACACAGTGAAGTACTTGATTTGCAATTTCTTCACCAGCATGACTTTTTAGGCTAGTAAGTGTGATAAATCGATCAACAGGTTTTCCATCTGCTGGAGATCTGTATCTTAAAACAATACTTAGTTGATCTGTATGAGAAAAATCAGGAGTGGAATCTACAAACTGAAATATCGAGCTATACTTATTTCACTGAAAATAGTTGATCGAACTTTATCACTTAGTAAGTTTATTCATTCTACACACGTTGTTTTAGGCATATACGATGGGTTGCCCTTTCATGGGTTACCATATTTTGAGATATGACCTGCTAAAAATGGATCAAACTGAATAACAAGTTCAAGTAAACTAAAAAAATTTCCATTTTGTGGGGACCGAAACGCTTCATTTCTTCCTCGAAAAGATAGTCCACATTCAGTGATCATTATAACGACAGCAACAACACGTTGCAAAATGGCTTTCCAATACTGATGTTCTTCATTAATTTGTTTCCAGTTCATGAGTTAAGCCAAAACCATGTATTCAGTTTAAATATGACAATATACAATTTCTGGGAATTGAACTGTTTTCATGTTTATCGATTATATTTGAGTTGCATCATTCGCTGAGTCCACCCATAGCAAATCAAGAATTAAATGATTTAAGACTAAATAGTTTGCAAAGAAAACAATATGCAGAATCAACTGATGGAGAATACAGTAGCTACTCCCTCTTATAATTTTCACCATTGGTTTTTGACCCTAGAAATATATTCTGACTACACAAGCTTGTTTACCATACAGAAATTTTTGACACAAATTTTCGAATGATCCACTGTGATGTTGACAATCACCGGCCCTCTTTCAATCCAATAATTTACATCATTAGAAGAAAAATTATTTCATAAAGAAGGATCTATATTTCTGTTATTTATGGGGTCTGCAGATGTGACAATTTCAGATTCTAAAATAGTTTCACTTTCCACACCATTAATTTTTTATTTACTACAGCAAAGAATGGATGTAGAATTTGGAATAAATATATTCACATTGCTATTAACAATTTCAACACTAGTGGTACTAGTACAATAATTTGCACCCATTAAACTCTAGTGTTCAAAGAAAGAAGTCTCTTCTGATTCACTATGTTTTAAAAAGGAAGTTAATTTAGGAATTGTCTTTAGGGGTTCATGAATCCTTTTCTTTTTATCTCCTGTGAGCTTTCATTTTTGCACTCCACTTAGTTGTTGCCATTTCATTTTACCTCGATATAAAATTATGTCACTTTTTAAATTTGGTTCTACCATAGCAAATACATTTGAATAATTGAAAATAAATAAAATTTATAAAACAAGTAAAATTTATAAAATAAAATTTATATTCAAATTTAGTCATTAACACAAAAATTTATATTTGAAAATTAGTAAGTAAAAAAATTTGATTTGGAACATGTAATTGTCTTCTTCAGGTCTGAGATAATCAAAAGAATTACTTACAAGGCAGTCAAAAAATAATTTCATTCGTTTGTCATCTGATGTTTGTTGGTGAGCCCTTCACAGACCTCCACAAGTGTCTTTTGTCTTGAAATAATACTTAAAATCTTGCACACTTACATTCTATCCTATGATGCTGCATCTTCACAGTTTATTGGTCTACTACTGATAACCAACGGGAGCAAGAGTGATTGCAAACAGCATAATACAAATACAAGGGTATGCTCAATCTGAAGACACATTTTGATTCACTTTGCACGGGACAGGACAAGATACATCAGAGTTATGTGATTATAATGCCACTGGTGCATTCCTATGACGTAGACAAGAGAGTACTGAATGTGAGATTATACCTGATCAGTCAGAAATGAAAAGGACAATAATAATTGTTATTGTATACAAAATTTATAGAACATACATTTTCTTTCTTTGTGGAATTTTTCAACGCCCATATTCCAAAATGTGTACATAATTGATGTAATGATAGCATTACTTCTTAATGAGCAAGTTTGTTTTGCCAGTTGTAACAATATCAATTTCTTAAAAGAAAGTCAGTCTGAAGGGAAATGGAAAATAAAACACATTTATATAATTTTTATTATCTAAATATCCATTTATTTCCTTGAGGAAATGTTCACTTTCCTTGTATGGAGATACACAAATACTCTGATAAAATATAAATGTAGTGTTCTGATAAAACTCCCTTTGCTGCTTTCTTGGAAGACAAATTTAGAAACACCTTCATTGTTGCAAACTAGAAACATACTTTACACAATAAATATTGAATTTTGTATCCTCTTAATGTGCTTAATACCATGTTTATTAGCATATATAGAGTAATATCAAGCACTGTGTCCCACACAACAGAAAATAAAAAATGAAACTCATTTGATACATAAAACTTTTCATGTTAAATAAATATTAATATTTCTGTATTTTTGGACATTTGTTATGGTAGTTTTATATTAAATTATTACTCGTGTTAGTATTATATTAAATGTACACTAGATTGAATCCGTGTGTATGCCAAACATATTTTTAAGTTAAAATTATATGTATTATTGTTTACAAAACTAAGGATGTAACTCTATGGAAATGTTATATAGTTAAAAAGTAACTTGATTGAATTTATTGCAATGGTCGACTTATTCGAGTTCCCTCACTTTTGTGTGTCATCTGGGACTGGAGTTCCCATTGGTTGTTTACCAGGACTTGCACA
The DNA here is from genome assembly GCF_000243295.1 of Trichechus manatus latirostris. NCBI lineage: Eukaryota > Metazoa > Chordata > Mammalia > Sirenia > Trichechidae > Trichechus > Trichechus manatus. Next base: position 3,325,553 of record NW_004444119.1, on the reverse strand, counting down.
AGAGCATACTCTTGTGTTTGTATCATGGCAAAGAACATTGCTGGCCCTCCTGGCTGGAGTTGCTGAATCAGCAGACGTGGATGTACAAGATGGCTCTCTCAAAATGAATCAGAGACCTGTTATCTGTTAATATATTCTGTCCTTGCCCAGTAACCACTCATGTTGGATCCAGTTGCATATTAGGTGAATGTAGACTCAAAAGCCCACCCCCACCTCTTATTCATTAGAGAGAAATAGTATACTCCCAAGAAACCAGCCAAGTTAAGGAGTTACAATTACATGGGAGGGGACCATAGGAGACAGATGTCAATGAAAGTGTGTAAGTGGTAGGGGCCTCATAGCTTAAATAACCTTGTTCATGGGTGTCCTCCTGACCCTGCATGAACTTTATTTCTGGCTGGCACATTCTCACACACTGGAGCCAATGTTGATTTCATTTAGTGGATTGTCAGTTCCCTTCCACTATAGCACTCACTTTTCATTGTGTCCTATCTGCTTGGCATCTATGGGTCTTTGCTTTGGACAGCTGGTGCCCCTGTTTTTTTGATGGCCTAAGCACGTGTTTACCTTGCTTATTGGCTAATCTGATTCAAGAGTCGAGGTGACCTGATTTAATCTGAACATATACCTTCTTGAACTCAGGGGTAAACTATCATCATGGGGGGGTACTGGGAGTGGAGAAGGCTGCCCTCCTTGGGTCCAGGGATTTCTCAGGTTACAGTGATGCTGGGAGGGGGGATGCAAATTGTGATGGTTAATTTTTTGTGTCAAGTTGGCTAGGCTGTACTATCCAGTTGTTTGGTCAAACAGTAGCCTAGATGTTGCTAGGAAGGTATTTTGTAGATGTAATTAACATTTATAATTAGTTGACTCTAAGCAAAGATTACCCTTGATAATGTGAGTAGGCCTCATCCAATCAGTTGAAAGCTTAAAAAAAAAAAAAAACAGATTTGCCAAGGGAGAAGGCTTCTGCCTCAAGAATGTAACATAGAAATCCTTCCTGAATTTCCATCCTGCTGCCCGCCCTATGGATTTTGAACTTGATTGCCCTCATAATAGTGTGAGCCAATTCTTTAAAATTTCTGTCACTCTTGTCTGTATACATATATTTGCTCTGTTTCTCTGGAGAAACCTGACTGAAACACATATCGACACAGGTATCTTACTGACCTCAGATCAAAGCTAGATTGAACGGGCAAGAAGAACTTGCTAACACAAAGGACCAGTAAAGATATCTGAACTAAATAAACAGAAAATTTGTCAATGAGCAGGGTATTATTTTTCTCTTTTGTCTGAAAATTCAAAACTTTTTTTTTATTGTTGTGCTTTAAGTGAAAGTTTACAATTCAAGTTAGTCTCTCATACAAAAATTTATACATCATTGTTTTATGAGTCTAGTTGCTCTCCCCATACTGTGACAGCACACTCCTCCTTTCCACCCTGGATTTTCCTTGTCCATTCAACCAGCTCCTGACCTTCTCTTCCTTCTCATCTTGCCTCCAGACAGGAGCTGCCCTTTTAGTCTCGTGTATCTACTTGAGCTAAGAAGCACACTCTTCACGAGTACCATTTTATGTCCCATAGTCCAGACTAATCTTTGTCTACAGAGTTGGCCTCGGGAATGGTTTTAGTTCTGTGCTAGCAGAGAGTCCAGGGGCTATGTCTTCCAGGGTCCCTCCAGTCTTAATCAAACCATTAAGTCTGGAGTTTTTACTAGAATTTGAGTTTTGCAACCCACTTTTCTCCTGCTCCATCAGGGACTCTCTGTTGTGTTCCCTGTCAGGGTGGTCATTGGTGGCAGCCGGGCACCATTTAGTTCTTCTGGTCTCAGGCTGATGAAGTCTCTGGTTTATGTGACCCTCTCTGTCTCTTGGGACAATAACTTTCCTTATGTCTTCGCTGTTCTTCATTCTCCTTTGCTGCAGGTGGGTTGGGACAAATGGATGCATCTTAGATGGCTGTTCGCTAGCTTTTAAGACCCCAGATGCCACTCACCAAAGTGGGATGCAGAAAGTTTTCTTAATAAACTTTGTTATGCCAATTGACCTAGATGTCCCCTGAACCACGGTCCCCAGACCTCCACCCCTGCTACTCTGTCCCTCTAAGTGTTTGGTTGTATTCAGGAAACTTCTTAGCTTTTGGTTTAGTCCAGTTGTGCTGACTTTCCCTGTAGTATGTGTTGTCCTTCCCTTCACCTAAGATAATTCTTGTCTACTATCTAGGTAATGAATACTCCTCTCCCTCTCTCCCCACCCTCGTAACCATCAAAGGATGTTTTCTTCTGTGTTTAAACCTTTTCTTGAGTTCTTATAATAGTGGTCTTATACAATATTTGTCCTTTTGTGACTAAATTCACTCAGCATAATGCCTTCCAGATTCCTCCATGTTATGTTTCATGAATTCATTGCTGTTCTTTATCATTGTAGTATTCCATTGTACGAATATACCATAATTTGTTTATCCATTTCTCTGTTGGTGGGCACCTAGGTTGTTTCTGTCTTTTTGCTATTGGTGAACAGTGCTGCAATGAACATGGGTGTGCATATATCTATTTGTATGATGGCTCTTATTTCTCTATGATATATTCCAAGGAGCTAGATTGCTGGATTATATGGTATTTGTATTTCTAGCTTTTTAAGGAAGCGCCAAATCGATTTCCAAAGTGGTTATACCATTTTACATTCGCACCAACAGTGTATAGGTGTTCCAGTCTCTCCACAGCCTCTCCAGATTTGTTACTTTGTGTCTTTCGGATTAATGCTAGCCTTGTTGGGGTGAGATGGTATCTCATTGTAGTTTTGATTTGCATTTCTCTAATGGCTAATGATCATGAGGATTTCCTCATGTTTCTGTTAGCCGCCTGAATGTCTTTTTTGGCGAAATGCCTGTTCATATCCTTTGCCCATATTTTAATTGGGTTATTTGTCTTTTTGTTGTTGAGGTTTTGCAGTATCTTGTAGATTTTAGAGATTAGACACTGATCGGATTTGTCGTAGCCAAAATTTTTTTCCCGATCTATCAGCTGTCTTTTCACTGTTTTGGTAAAGTCTTTTGATGAGTGAAAATTCAAAACTTATTGATGCAAATGTTTCATGATGTTACAGGTTTCCTCTGAGGACAAGTGTCAGAAAGGATTCATAACAACCAAGTTTAGATTATGATGGAACAAGGTGCCATGGTTTAATCAGGGTAAATTTCCATTTATTCTTGAATCAAGAATTCAAACAAGTCTCACTGAGCAGGTGATTCTTAAGCACAATTTACAAGAAATAAGGCCTCACCTATGTTGAAACATAATCAACCTCACTCTGCTTCTCAGCACCAGTAACCCTCCACCCCTGCTTCTTAGGTCTAGAATTTCTCAGTGGGATGTGCTGAGCCCACACATACAGCAAGGTCTCCTTACAGCGTGGACCATGGGCCACATCTGAACACACAATGGCAGGGCAAAAAATACACAGGGACAGATTATACAATAGGCAAGTTAAGTGCAGTGCTTACCTTGCTTACCAGATCATCTGTAGTGAACAATTTCACATTTTTTCACTACAGCAAAGATTCTGCTTCTGGGTATGGCTGGCATCTGTGTTATGGATTGAATTGTGTCCCCAAAAAATATGTATATCAATTTGGCTAGGCCATGATTCCCAGTATTGTGTGATTGTCCACCATTCTGTCATTTGATGTGATTTTCCTATGTGTTGTAAATCCTACTTCGATGATGTTAATGAGGTGAGATAGGTGGCAGTTATGTTAAAGAGGCAGGACTCAATCTACAAGATTGGATTGTGTCTTGAGCCAATCTCTTTTGAGATATAAAAAAGAGAAGCCAGCAGAGAGACAGGGGGACCTCATATCACCAAGAAAGCAGTGCCAGGAGCAGAGCGTGTCCTTTAGACCTGGGGTTTCTGTGCAGAAAAGCTCTTAGTCCCGGGGAAGATTGATGAGAAGAATCTTCCTCCAGAGCCAACAGAGAAAGAAAGCTTTCCCCTGGAGCTGACACCCTGAATTTGGACTTCTAGCCTACTTTATTGTGAGGAAATAAATTTCTTTTTGTTAAAGCCATCCACTTGTGGTATTTCTGTTATAGCAGCACTAGATAATCAGGACAATCTGTCTCTTTCCCAAACCCACATCACTTTCCTACAGAATCAAAGCCTTTTTAAAAATTTAAAATCCCTGACCAAGATGGATTACCTATGTGAAATCGTTCACTACAGGTTAGTAACTAAGCAGAAACCCATGTCAATTTGTTCACTACAGATTAGTAAGTAAGCACAAGTAAGCCTGTTCTTACCTTGCCTACTGGGTAATTCACCCCTGCCAATATACCACAAATCTTGGAGACTCATGAAATGCTGAACCTTTCCTTATAAAGAAACCCCCAGCACCATTTAGCATGTAAAAATAATGTTATAATTTGCATATAGTCACGGCAGGATAAATATGGAATTAGAAGATGTGTCAGGAGTGTCCAAGATCATCCTTAGTCTCAATGATTCTCTAGAAATCCTCACAGGACTCAGAAGCTGTTATACTCACAGTTACAGTTTATTACAGTGAGAGATACAGATTAGTATCAACAAAGGGAAAAGCTGCATAGGACAAAGTCCAGATAACCAAGCACAAGCTTCCAAGTGTCCGTTCCCAGTGCAGTCACCTGGGACGAGCTTAGTTCTTTAAGCAACGATGTGTGACAACATGTGCAGCACAGTGCTGCCAACTAAAGGTGTTCCCCCAAGCCTTGACTTGCAGGATTTTTGTTAGGGGTCAGTCACACAGGCATACAGCACCTGTGTAGCTGGCTTCAGCTACTTTGACCCAGACCCCCAGAGTAAAAACAGGTGTTCACCATAAATCTCATTTCTAGCATAAACTATCTGGTTAAACAACATGACTTATTAGGCAGGATATTTTAGGGTCTCAGATCTCAGGTCCTGGAGCTGGCTATGGGCCAGTCCTGAAGACAGATTTTTCTTGGGTATGTGCAGGATTTGAGCAACCCATGCCTGCTGAGTTAACCCTTTTCCTGCACAAGAGTCTAAACTTTAGTTGATTTGAGAAATAAACACATTAAGTGAATGTCCTACAAAGACCTCAATGTTTTCATATTCTTTAAAGGGTTGAAACTCAGAAGGTATCATTCTACTTGTGTGATTTAGATTTCACAGTATTCTTCTATTTTGTCTAAGTTACTGGGAAAATAAAATTTCGAGCACAAAAATTTCTGTTGTCTTCTAAATTTCAAGTTAGTGCATAACATACATTTGTGGAAATAATCAGTGGCACTTATAGAACAATGACACAAATTTTTTCTACTGAAAAGATGTTTTTCAGAAAAAATCTGAGAAAACTGTTTCCCTCACCTTTTTTTTTTTTTTAATCATAATAAGATTATTTCTCCAACCTATCTTTTCATGTTTTCATTTGCAAAAGGAAATGCTGGACTGTCTCACATACACGTGTTTGCACACTGTCTTCACTTTTGACAGTGTAACACAACTAGCAATCCTCATACAATCCTCCAGCTAATCCTCATGCAATTCCAGTTTCCAGGTGCTAAGCAGTTAAGATGACCTATGAGTCAAAAATGAACTGTGCCTTGACCCACATAAATCAATACGTGAATACTGTCCTCAACACCTTCACAGATTTTAACATTATTGTACATTTTTGAGGGTATGGTACTTCAATGAGGTTTAAACTAGTCAATATTTCCTAACAAATGACCAAGAATACTCCACTGGGTTGGGTCTCAGTAGGGACTTGATTTGACTCTCTCAAATTTCACTCAAATTTTAAAAAGAAACAGTATTTCCATTTATTTAACCAATATTTATTGACCACCTAGTATGTGCCAAGCACTGCTCTAGGCATTAACAATACACAATGAACAAACAAGAAAAGGTGCACCCTCTCCTGGTCCCTAAACCCCATAAGAAGGAAGCATACTGCACAGAGTGAAGAGAGAAGAGTTCTGCAGGGGTGACAGTGCTATGAAGGGTAACAGAAAATGCAACAGTGATGAGGGGCAGGTAACTTTAGAGAGGATGTCAGGATGCTTGTCTTTGGAAGCGACACTTGCAGTAAGACCTGAATGATGAAAGGGAACAGCCATATGAAATTATGTAAAACACTGCTATAGACACAGGAATCAGCAGGGGAATGGCCAAGGGGTGGGACAAGTCTGGAAAAGTCAAGGAATAGGAGGAAAGCATAGCTTGAACAAAATGAGTTCAGGGAATTATGAAATGAGATAAAGCTAGAGAGAACAAATGATGTAAAACCACAAAAAACTTTGGATTTTTTTCCCCCTGTGGGTAATAGAAAGACATCAGAGAGTTTAAAGAAGTCCCTGGGTGGTACAGTTAATTCTCTTGACTGCTAACTGAAAGGTTGGCAGTTCAAATCCATGCAGAGGTGTCATGGAAGAAAACCCTGATTATCTACTTCTGAAAATCAGCCACTGAAAACCCTATGGAGTGCAGTTCCACTCTGACACATATGGGGTTCCCACGAGTTGGAATAGACTTCAGAGTAACTGGAGAGTTTAAGCAAAAAAGATTTTCATATTATCAGATGCTCACATAGGCACTATTCTAAGAACTTTAATATGGTTTTATTTTTCTTCAGAACAATTATCACTCTAGCATTACAGTATGTATTTTTGTGTTTAATTTTTTGTACCCTATACCAGTAAACAAATCCCAAGAAGGCATAAGCTTATGTCTGGCTAGATCACTGCTGTATCATCAGCACTTGCCTCAGGAAATATTTCTGAAAGAAATATAAATTAAGGAATAAATGATAAAGACTTGGTAAGGGACAGTCTTACCAAAAAAAAAAATTGCCGTTGGGTCGATTCTGACTCATAGCGACCCTACAGGACAGAGTAGAATTGCTCCATAGGGTTTCCAAGGAGCAGCTGGTGGATTCGAACCTCCAACCTTTTGGTTAGCAGCCAAGCTCTTAATGACTGCACCACCAGGGTTCCAAAGGAGAGTCTTCAGAGATGAAAATCCAGTATTCTGTTTTGGCTATGTTGAGCATGAAGATATCTAACATGTACATGGAGACATCAAGTAACAGTTGGTTACACAAGTTTGAAGCATGAGAAATCAGGGCCAGAGAAAAGAAGGTCAGAGTTATTTATATACATATAGCCATGGAATTTAGGGAGACAGTTGAAAGAATAACTCTGGTAATAATAGCAATGATATTATTATTAATCAAATGACAGACACGCTGGTAGAAAAGCAAAACTCTCCCCTTGGGTCTGATTGGGTCTCTCTTCTCATTTCTCTCTTTTTTTTTTTTAAATTCTTTAAGTCACATCTTACAAGCCACAAGAGGTCATCATTTAAAAAATAATTTGAATGAAAAACTCCCAATATTATTACCTCAATCCTAAAGTGAATAAAAGCCTTGACTCCTCGAGAGCATAGAAGGGACTGTACTTTTTAAAGTCATAAAAAATATCATAATGAGCCTGAGTCTGCCTTTGGGAGCAGCAAAAACAGGCACTGGCAGAAGGCATTAAGAACTGTCCCATGCTGGGTCAGAGGCTACACCAGTGCATTAGATGAAAATTTCACTGCACAGGGATTTTGAACATTCTGCCCACCTCAATTCTCCTCTTTTCTACATGAAGATCTGGCTGAAAATCTTCTGCTATGAGTTGTAAATTTGTTTTCTTTCTTTCCATACAAAGTACAAAACATGTGTACTGCTGTTTCCCACAGTTCTTAGACAGAAGAACACAGAGTCAATTTATACTGACTTGGGGAGGTCATTGAATGATGCCCAAGGCTATTCAGTGAAGGAAACTTATGGAAAAGAAGAGGGCACTTAGCTCTTAACTCACAGTGTTACTCCATCTCCCAGGGAACTGAGAGGATTAAGAGCTGCATTATATGATTCGTATAATCTTATTGATATTTTTCCTAAGAATCCAGTAATCCATATAAACATTATATATTTTCTATTACTACCCAACAGTGTTTCATAGACTACCAAATGCATGTCAGAAATCCACAGAATGAGAGAAATCACCAGAAAGGGAATAATAAATATTGTATCCCATTTAATGTAGTTGCTTCTCTTTCATCTAGGTACATGGTAGATCAAAGAGTATACCTCTTCCCATCCCCTGGTCCTGGAATATTCTGACATTTGGGTCTCATCTAGACTTGGCCCAGATATTTGATGGTTTAGTAGCATTTTCAAGCTTTTCCCATATTAGATTTTTTTTTATTTATTTTTTACTGTTGTACATTAACTGAAAGATTACAATTCAACTTAGTCTCTCATACAAAAATTTATGTAGACATTGTTATGTGACCCTAACTGCTCTCCCTATACTGTGACAGCACACTCCTCCTTTCCACCCCTGATTTCACATGTCCATTCAACCAGCTCCTGACCCTCTCTGCCTTTTCATCTCACCTCCAGAGAAGAGCTCCCCATTTAGTCTCATCTATCTACTTGAGCTAAGAAGCACACTCTTCACAAGTATCATTTTATGTCCCGTTTTTAAACATATAGAACAGCCCTGTATGCCCTGCCTGGTTCCAGCTTACACCACTTGTCGCAGCATAATTATTATTATTAGTGCCCCTTTTATTCTCAAAAATGACCCACAATGAGCTTCCGGCAAAATGGCACTCGAGTCAGAAGCACCACGCCATCCCTCCAAAGCAAAGATCCGAAAAACTAAGCCAAACAGAGAAAACAACAATCCTGAAACCCTACAACATCAAATGAAAAGATAAAGAACTCAGCCAAGCACCAAATGGAGTGAGAAAACTGACAGAGAATGGAGAGCGAGGAGAGATTCATGCAGAGGTCCCCTACCACCTAACACAGCACGGATCCGCCATCTTGAACACCTATCGGAGACCAGCAAACAGGGGGTACGAGAAAGCAGCTTCACGGAGCTTCCAGCGGGAGACAAAACAACCAGTAATTTGCGAGATACACTTTCCCACCCCCCACACTTCTTCAACCTCACTCGGCCTCCTCTGCTTCCCGTGGCCACAATCTCTTGTCCAGGAAACACCAGCTGCTTGGATTCCACGCAACCGAACGGGCCAGCTCTCTGAGTACCACTTGTTGGCTGCTGGTATTGCTTTTTCCACTTCTTTTGATTTTTTCCTTACCTCTCACCACCTCCCCCTCCTTTTGCTCAAATACCTGGCTCTGTGCACCACCTTTGCTTCTTCCTGAGGGGCTGTGGAGCTCTGTTCAAGTGTGGAGCTGCTTCCCGATCTGGGCTGCTGGGCTGGTGGGATCCCGGGGCTTTTGCTCATTTGTTTGTTTTTAAATGTTTGTTTGTTTTCTTTTCCTTTTCTTGAGTTGGGAGCCCTTTCTGGCCAGGAGGTGCTGCGTGGCAAGAAGACTACCACCTCGGCTTGCACAGACATGCATAGGGATCCCTGAGGACATATCTTTTCTAGTTGGTTTTTTTTTTCTTTCTGATTTTTTGAGGGCGTTTCTTGTTCTTTTTATTTATTTTTTTGAATTTGCTTTGTTTTCTTTTCCCTCTTTTTCCCTTTTTGTCTTTCTTCATTACTGAGTTTCTCGTCTCTCTTTATCTTCCTTCTCATTCTGTTCCCTGAATACCTAGCGTTGTGTACCTCTATGCCTTCTAGCCAGGCTGTACTGCAACATCTGAGAGCGACTTCCCCAGAGCTCATAGATGCACCAGTGAGATCCCTGGGAACCTTGCAGTTCTTTAACCTTTCCAATTTTTATTTATTCATTTATTTCTTTTCTTCCTCTTCCCCTTTCTGTTTTTCTCCATTTCATAATCTCTCATCTCTCCACTCCAACAGCAAGCTCCCCTAGCATTCTTTTTTGTTTGTTTGTATGTTTTTGGCTCCCCTTCCTCTCTCCTCTCTCCCATAACCATCTTAGCTCCACACATAACAATCTCCCTGCTACATCCTGCCTACATGCACCATGTGCATAAAATCACACCACCAAGCAGCACAGGCACGGCCTACTGGAACCTGCCCTGCACTGATTACCGACCC
>NW_004444119.1:3308012-3309259 GCF_000243295.1 Trichechus manatus latirostris | reverse complement strand
GGTTGTTAACCAATGTCATAAAACAATATGTGTACTACTGTTTCATGAGAAACTATTTGTTCTGTAAGCCTTCACCTGAAGTACAATAAAAAAAAAAATGACCCACTGTGTGATGCCTAGCTACTATTACTGAATGTTCTAAGATTCTATAGCAGAATCCTGATCAAAAGGGGAAAACTGTGGAACAGAATTTCAAATTCTCTTACAGTCTAGATTTTTTAGAGCCATTGACCATGAATGAACCCCTGAAACTTGCTCTGCGATCATCTTTAAACCTTACACCTTAAGCAGAAACTATCCCCTTAAGTCACCTTTAAACCAAACAACAGTTGAGCTTAATTAGTAAAGAATGTCTACCTCAAGCATTGTGCTCTTTTATACAACTATCTATACGGGCTCAAATTGACAACAGCAACTTGAAAAGTTGGATGGTATGCTTTGGGAACAGTGAGTTAATACAAATGGTGGTGGAATAATTAGGAAAAGGATAGAGAGAATGATTGCACAGTTGGAAGAATATAAACAATGTCACTGAAATGTACACATAGAAATTGTTGAGGAGGCGTGGTCAACATGGCAGAGTAGTTAGATGCTTCCTATCTCCCTCTTACAACAAAGACATGGAAAAACAAGTGATTTGATTCTGTGTGAACATCTGGTAGCCCTGAACAAGGCAAGGTTAAGAAATCCATCTAGTCATATGGGAGAGGAAGACTGTTTGGAAGAGGTGAGGAACACTAGAGCCGCGGGGGCGAAACTGCAGAGATACTGCCACGCCGGTCCCCGGTGAAGCAGGTAAACAGCTGTGCTGTGCACGCACTTGAGAAGTAGTTCCCACATCGAGAGAGACCGGGCAGCAGAGATTCTGCTTGGACACTCCAAACCAGTGAAGAGCAGCTCCCAAGAGGCTAGGATAAGTACATGTGTGCACCCTTTCAAGTGAATTTAAAAAAAAAAAAAAAACCCATTTGGGAAAAAAAACTCTCCCTTTTACCTCCTCCCTCCACACTCTGCACCAGATTTGGGAAAAACCTCTCTTCGTTTTACCTTCTCCCTCCCCGCTCTGCACCAGGAGTCCACTGGGCCGGAAGTAGATCCCAAAAGGCACTCTGACCGATCCTCCTGGCCTTGAAGAGGGAAAAAATAAGCTGCTGGCTCCCCTAGGCCAGGAACACAGGGTCGGCACAGCTCCTTTGCTGGCCACAGAAATCAGGGGTCCACAGACTATGAGTGCCTTACACCCCTGT
>NW_004444119.1:3305509-3306446 GCF_000243295.1 Trichechus manatus latirostris | reverse complement strand
CTCAAATATGATGGTGAAATTAGGGCATTTCCAGATAAACAGAAGTTCAGGGAATTTGCAAAAACCAAACCAAAATTACAATAAATACTAAAGGGAGTCCTATCGTTAGATAATCAATAACACCAGCTAAAAACGTGAGTCTAGAACACAGGACAGAGCAACCAGATATTGACTCAGATACGGAAATCGAAATTACATCAAAGCTAAAACTTTGAAAATAGGGAAACAGATATCAATATGTTAAAAAAAAAAAAAAGGATAGTATTTAAACAAAAAAAGAGGGACTTAAAAAATAGAGACATTGATTTTCTATATGGAGGGGAAGTTAAGGCGATATAAAGTAATAAAAGCTTGGTATAAACTTAGAAAATTAGGGGTAAATATTAACGTAACCACAAAGGAATCTAACAATCCTACAAATCAAAATAAAAAAGTAGAAGAACATAAAGACCCAGCAAACACAAAATCTACAACAAAGAAAAAGATGAAAAAAAAATACATAAAGAAAAACAACTCAGCACAGAAAATTGAGGAAAACAAAGAAACTGTGAACAGCACACAAAAAGAGATATCAGGATGACAGCACTAAACTCATATCTATCAATAATTATACTGAATGTAAACAGACTTCATGCACCAATAAAGAGAAGGAGAGTGGCAGATTGGATAAAAAAGCATGATCCATCTACATGCTGCCTACAAGAGACGCACCTCAGACTTAAAGACACAAACAGGCTAAAATTCAAAGGATGGGAAAAAAATATATCAAGCAAACAACACTCAAAAAAGATCAGGAGTGGCAATATTAATCTCTGACAAAATAGACTTTAAAGTAAAATCCACCACAAAAGATAAGGAAGGGCACTATACAATGATTAAAGGGTCAATACACCAGGAGGACATAACGATAATGAATATTTACGTACCCAATGACAGG
>NW_004444119.1:3290015-3301504 GCF_000243295.1 Trichechus manatus latirostris | reverse complement strand
AAAAAAAAAATTCTGTATCGGAGACTAACTTGAAATGTAAACTTTATTTAACTACAACAATAAAAAAAGAAAAGAAAAACCCGCAACTAACACCATTACTTAACTATGACAGACTGGGTGCTTTCTCACTGAAGATCAGGAATAAGCCAAGCATGTCTGTTCTCACCACTTCTATTTAACATTGTATTGGATATTTTAACCAGAAAATTCAGCAAGATAAAGAAATAAAAGTCATCTATATTGGAAAATAAGAAATAGAACTATCTCTATTTACAAATAACATCATTTGGTATATAACAAATACTAAGAAATACACCATTTATTAAGGAATAATAAATGGGTTCAACAAGATTGCAGGATACAAGATCAATACAGAAAAATGAAGTTTATTTCTATACTCTTGCAATGAACAATATGAAAATTAAATTCCAAAAAATACAAACCTGGTGCCGTCGAGTCAATTCCAACTCATAGTGACCCTATAGGACAGAGTCGAACTGCCCCACAGGGTTTGCAAGGCTGTAAATCTTTATGGGAGCAGACTGCCACATCTTTCTCTCGTGGAGCAGGTGGTGGGTTCAAACCACCAACTTTTCTGTTAGCGGCTGAGGACTTTAACCACTGCACCACCACAGTATCTTGAAAATTAAATTAAGGAAAAACAATTCCATTGACAGCAGTATGAGAAAGAATAAAATAGGAATAAATTTAACAAAAGCAGTTAAAAAATGTATACTCTGAAAACTGTGAAGCATTGTTAAAATGAATTAAAAAATATCTTAAAAAATGAAAAACACACATGTTCAAATATCTTAATATTGTTATTAATTTGCTAATGTCAACATTATTAATTCTTTTAATAAATTATATGTATTATTAAATTAGTGATAAAATAAATAAATAAAATTATTATAACTTAATTAAATTTAATAAATTAACATTAGTATCTAATATTGTTAAGATGACAATCCTCCCCAAATTGATCTGCAGATTCAACACAATCCCTATCAGAACTCCAGCTGACTTCTTTGTAAAAATACATAAGCTAATTATTAAATTCATAAGAAATTTCAAGGTACCCAGAATTTCAAGACAATTTTGAAAAAGAAGAATAAAACAGGAGGACTCAAACTTTTAGATTTCAAAACATACTATAAAGCTACAGTAATCAAAACAGTGTGGTACTGGCATAAGAACAGACATATAGATAAATGGAACAGAATTGAAAGTCCAGAAATAAAACCATGTGCTTATTGTCAACTGATTTTCAACAAAGTTATTAAGATCATTCAATGAGGAAAGAAAAAGAATAGTCTTTTCAACAGATGGTGCTGGGACAATTTGATAGCCGTATGCAAAAGAATAAATTTGGACCCCTACCTTATACCATATACAAAAATTAATTCAAGATGCATCAATAACCAAATTGTAAGACACAGAACTAATAAACTCTTAGAAGAAAACATAGGATAAATCTTCATGACCTTGGATTCTTAGATGTGCTACATAAAGCTCAAGCAACAACAAAAAATAGATAGCATGGGCATCATCAAAATTAAAAACTTTTGTGCATCAAAGGACAATATCAAGAAAGTGAAAAGACAGCTCACAGAATGGGAGAAAATACTTGCAAATCACGTATCTGGTAAAGGACTTCTATCCAGAATATATAAAGAACTATTACAACTCAAAAATACAAAGAAAAATAACCCCAGGAATGAGCAAAGGATTTGAATAGACATTTCTCCAAGGAAGATATATGGCTAATAAGCACATGAAGAGATGCTGGACATCATTAGTTACCTTGGAAATGCAAATCAAAACCACAGTGAAATACTACTTCATTCCCCACTAAGATGGTGATGATTAGAAAAAAAACTCAGATAATAACAATTGTTGTTGAGGATTGGGGAAATTGGAACTCTCACTGCTGGTAGGAGTATAGAATGTTACAGTCACTTTGGATAACAGTCTGGCAGTTCCTCTAAAGATTAATCACAGAGTTATTGTATGACAAGTGAATTCCATTCCTAGGTATACACCCAAGACAAATAAAAAGGTATGTTCACACAAACTTGTACAGAAATGTTTATAGCAGCATTATTAATAATAGCCATAATGTGAAAACAACCCAAATTTCCATCAATTGATGAATAGATAAAACGTGGTATATCCATAAAATGGAGTATTTTCGATCATAAAAAGAAATGAAGTTCTGATACATGCTACAACATGGATGAATCTTGAAAACGTTATGCTAAGTGAAAGACGACAGTCACAAAAGACCACATATTATATGATTTCATTCATATATAATGTCCTCAATAGGGAAATCTAAAGACAAAAAATATGTTAATGGTTGCTTAGACCTGGGAGGCATGGGCAGGTTGGGTGAGTAATAGCTAAAGAGTACAGGGTTTCTTTTTGAGGTGATGAAAATATTCTAAAGTTGACTGTGGGAATGTTTCCACATATCTATGAACATACTAAAAACCATTGAATTGTACACTTTAAATGGGTGAATATTGAGGTATGTGAACTATATCTCAATAAAGCTGTTAAAAAAAGATTTAAAAAAAAAGAAATTGTTGAATTGGTGTATGTTTTACTGTGTGTATTTTCACCAAAAGTAAAATAAAATATTTTTCAAAAATGACCCCTGTGGACAATAATTGAGATAAGCATGCTATTAATGTGGGGTACATCCAAGTTCACTCCAGCTTGAACCCCTTTTATCCCAACATTAAGCAGCTTCCCAATCCCAGAAAAGGAATTATCTCACATTGCAGCCTTCAATAAACCAGAATCTCTGTTATGGCATTTCCTTGAGGGCTGAAAACATCTAATTTCTCTAAGAATATGAGACGTACACAGTTATCTTGGTACAACAGGATCTTTCATTTGAACTGCCTTTCTTGAAATTTCACATCACCCTACACATCCTGTTTGATCATCTGTGTCTCAGGGGTGCTGCTCTAGTTCATATCATCTTATGGATTTGTAGTTTATGGATGCAAGCATTGTGATCCATCGTGGCTTCTCTACTGAATAAATACTACAAATAGTTCATTGTAAGATCTTTTTTGTTTTTCATACCAGGTCTGGATGCTTATTCAGCAAATAAAATATTAGATTTGAAACAGGGTCAAGACTCTCTCAACCTATCAACATGTTGTTCCTTGGAGAATGTAATGCGTCGCCAAGTATCAGCTGCAACACAAATGTTCTCAATGAGGTTCTCTCTCTGTAAGACAACAGTACGATTGGGGAGGGTACACTCAAAGGAAAGAGAATTCCACTCTATTCATCGCATACTTAGTATGTACTAGTGCTCTTGGCAATGTGGTTATAATGACAACTTAGCTTTTATTAGTTAATTCATTTAAATGTTTCTTTAAGTTATTTACCATAGCTTCCCTTAGATACAATAATAATGTAACAGCAACAATAATTAACATTTAAATAATGCCTACTCCATGTCAAGCACAGCTCTAAGCACTATAAAAATGTTTTCATTAATACTTACATTCTGAGCAGTTAGTACCATTACAATTACCAATCCACAGAGGAGGAAGTGGAGGTTTTAGGCATTAACTGACTTGCCTGTGCTCACACAGCTAACAGGTGGGAGAGCTGAGACACAAACCCTGGTAGCCTGGCACTACGATGCAAGTGTTTAACCATCATGCCATTCAGCCTCTCTGCTTTGTTCCTCACTAGCCTCACCCTTCTCTCACTCCCCAGGTTAACTTCTATAGAATAACAATAATAACAACAACAAAGTAAAATGACGTTAAGAGATGGATTGACACAGTAGCCACAACAACGGGCTCAAACGTATCAAAGGTGGTGAAGATGGTACACAACCAGGCAATGTTTGTTCTGAGATATACGGGGTCACCATGAGTCAGAGCCGACTCAAGGACAGCTAACAATAACCACCACCACCCCTCTACCCCCTTGGAGATGGCTATTTTGGGACCATGGGCCATAACTTATGCCCATGGGTGGTATAAGCCTCTTGTCCATGTTCATCACTTAGGTCCCTTTCTTTCGGCTCTGAATTCTGTAAGTCTATAAACTTCGGGAGAAACAGATAAGCACTCCTTGGGAAGTTGCCTTTGGGAAGAGCGTTAATGCGCTGAAATGCACTGAGGCATCCTCCAGGAAAATGCATCATATTCACTGTAAAAGCTCAACAATCACATCCCGCTGATACGGTTATGTACTTATCTGCCTTCAGAGGGAGAATCAATGAAATGAAAGACTGGAAATAGAGTAGGTAAGATCCCCTTATGACATTTTCCAAAGGACTCTGAAGAGCAAGTATTATAAAACGGAGAGGAGAAATGATAGTATTGGAAACATTGAATTTTGGAAGGCCTTGGGGTCGGGTCTTCAAGATCCATGGGGGGTAAATAGCTTAAATGAAACTGTTATCAGCTGGCCCTTCTATAGAAAGCCCTATACTGAGGATAAATAAATTAATTTCAAAATCCAGCCATTTAATTCCAGTATAATTAGTTGGGCTTTCTCCAAATTTATAGGATATATGTTTGTAGAACTTATAAACAAGCAAATGTGAGACTTGGCTGGATGAAAGCATCTGGGCTACATCTTCTCTCTGCTGTAAGTACCACTAGCACCTTACTTTCTTTCTGTTTCACTCCTATTTGGTAGCACTCCGGAGACTTCAGTAAAACACATTTGTAAAAGAAACACTAGCTTCATTCTCTGCAATGAGGACGGCTTTTTCACCCTGAAATGAAATCTAAAGCTCTGCAAGAAACACCTGAAAATTATCAGGACTGGAAACAACCTTCAGATGTAGTCCTTACGTTCGTCTTGATAGCTGATGCAATATAACTTCAATGACTTGAAAACAGCCATTTTAAAAAATGTCAAATTTACTCGTGTCTAAATGCACACTCCTGGAGCTACAAAGTCAGTGTATTTTTTATAGTATAGTGGTTCAGGGTCCAGGATCCCTGGTGGCAAAGTGGTTAAAGCACTCCCCTGCTAACAGAAAGGTCCATGGTTCAAACCCACCATCCACTCCTCCGGAGAAAGAAGCAGCAGTCTGCTTCCCTAAAGATTACAGCCTTGGACACTGTCTGGGGTAGTTCTGCTCTGTCCTATAGGGTTGCTGAGTCATAATCAACTCGATGGCAATGGGCTTGGTTTTGCTTCAGGGTTCACACAATAATGACGTCAATGATGCACCAAAAGCTATACTGAAAATCAATATCATAAACCTGGATAATCTAATTTGCTCAACAGATGTATCTTTTTAAAGGATTAATGACAGAATTTTCCCTACATCAAAAGGATGATAGTTGGAACTGACTCAACAGCACCTAACAACAACAACAATCTTATTAGCAGAAACCTTATGGTTCAGTGGTTAAAAGCCTGGCTGCTAACCAAAAGGTCGGAACTATCAGGTGGAAAAATGATGCAGTTCCTCCTCAGAGGCTTGGATCTAAGAGAGCACCTATGAGTCTACCCTACCAGAGCCTCCTGAATCAAGGCCACAGCCAGATCACCCAAACAATAAAGAAGCCCTTGACATTGTATAGAGGAGACCTGGGCATGGGACCCTCACTCATCACCCATGGGCAAGCACGTAAGGAGCCTACTTTTTCCACCACACAAAATGCAGTTAAAACACATACTTCTCTTACCTACTTCAGGGTTTTGGTGAAGTTGAAGTAGAATAAGTTTTGGTGGGTGGATGGGCAGATGGATATATAGTAGGTAGGTGGGTAGACAGACAGAAAGACAAATGTGACTCCAACTCTTGGCAACCTAAAGTACAATAGAACAAAATGTCGCCTGGTCCTGCATCATCCTCACAACTGCCGGCATGTTCAAGTCTATCATTGAATGTATTGTGGCAATCCAACTCACCAAGGGTCTCTCACTGGCTGGTCCTCTACTTTCACTAAACATAATGGCTTCCTCCAGTGACTGATCCCTCCTGATGACATGTTCAAAGCAAGTAAGTTGGATCACAGCTTACTTGCAGTGATCCATAAGGTTTTCATTGGATAACTTCTGGAAGTAGATTGCTGGGGCTTCACCACCCCTCTGTCAATGTGTTATACTGTGGTGGCTTGCATATTTCCATATTTCTGTGATGCTGGAAGCTGTGCCACTGATATTTCAAATACCAGCAAAGTCACCCATGGTGGACAGGTTTCAGCAGAGCTTCCAGACTAAGGCAGACTAGGAAGAAAGGCCTGGTGACCTACCTCCAGAAATTAGTCAATGAATATAGATAAAGTCATCTTTAAATAATAAAACTCCAAATGCTTTGTATTAGAATTAACACCCATTAAAAAAATGTATATCTTCTTTAATCTTCATACTCTTTTAGTGAGTGTTTTCATAGACTGATTTTAAAGCAAGATTTAATGATGATGATAGTAATAACAGTTACTTTAAAGATTAGAGTTAACAAAGTATTTTCAAATACACTTTTCTCATTTTATCCTGGCAATAACTCACAACCTATAGAGAAACCAGGTATTATCATCATTAGCATTTGGTTTTACAGATGAGAGCACTAATGGTCAATCAGGTTTTAAAAACTGCTTTAAGAGACTTGATCAGGATTGGAACCAAATCCCCTTGCACAAATTTGACAATACCACACATAATTACATTCCATTTGGGTTCAACTGGTAGGCAAGGGACCCTTGCTTAGCAGTATTTGAAAGTATTTGAACACAGTAGCACAGAAGAGGGTCCTTCCTGGTCATCTGTGGCTCTCAGACACACAAGAGCAGGTGAAGTGTTGCCCCACCCACACCTGGCCTGCGAACACATGGTGGAGGTGGAAGTGGTCAGGGGCATCACTGCACGTTGGACCGCCATGCTTCTTTTGAGTTCTTATAGGAGTGTTCTCCACTCAGAGCTTAGTGGGTACTCAGTAAATGTTTGTTGAATAAATCTGGTATTTTGAGGCTAGGAGTAATTTCAAACATTTTTCTGTATAATTTTGCCATCCCCAAGAAAAAAGATAAATCACTTAAAGGAAAACTGATGTGTGAGGCTCATTTGTGCCTTTGAGACTAATTGTTCACCAACAAAGTAGGGATAATAGCACTTGATGGCAGGAGCCTTTGAACGGAGAGTGCTAAGGATGAACCCAACATTATCACTATTGTTCTCTGTGTTTGTCTTGTTATTTTAGAGCAGCTGGGTAGGTTTTTCCTAAGGAAAAAAAAAAAAAGGAAGAAGTCTTCAAATTGCCAAGACAGAATCCATCCACTTATGCCCTATTATTGAGGAATGTAATTTTGATTCTCATTATCAGAAAAAGCAGCACACACCGAAAAGGTGTTCTTTACTCATTCAATTCATCACAATATTCTCTCAGAGAAAAAAAAAGTCAATAATAACAGTCAAATGTAGCAATTGCACAGAAGTAAAACATGAAATTACCTTTGCTCCTTCTTCACTTAAGCAGAGTGTTCAGGTTTTCTTTTGAAAAACAAGCTTTGCTTTTCAAGTTTTACTTTCAGAAGCATCCTCAAGATTGACAGAAGAAAAGAAATTATCAACCAGTACCCTGTTTTCAAATCTCTCCCAGACTTTAAATTACTCATCTGGTTGGAGGTGGGTGGGGTGAAGCATAGATGGTGAAATGGAGACACAAAACTCATTTAAAGGTTTGACAAGACAGATAATTTTATTCAGATATCTATGAAAATGAGAGAGATGATTTTTAACAGAATAGAGAGCAGAAAGAGAAAATCTACAAAAGTTCCCAGGTCATTCTCAGATTGAGATATATCCACATCCATCTCACCTATCTTACCAATAGATATACATATATCCATATTTCTATATACATAAAGCTGCATTAATATAGTTGGTTAACATTAAAGTCTATGTGATTCCACCCTTAAAAATGATACATATATTCCTCTTTGAGAGAAGAATTTTTTTTTTACTGGCTTCTGTACAGCTGTGATTACATCACTGTTCGTGATATGTAGACATGAAACTTCCTAAAGGGAAAGAGACTCTACTCACAGCATGATGTCTGGGTTCCCAGCTCCAGCTTCACCACTAACCCTGTGGCCTTGGCCATAAGTTCCCCGACCACTAAATGGGGCAGTACTGTCCTCAAAAGGTGATTAAAAGGATTACAAGAGGGGGTGAGGCCAAGACGGCAGAGTAGTCAGATGCTTCCGGTGGACCCTCTTACAACAAAGATGCAAAAAAACAAGTGATTCGATTATATATGGAAATCTGGGAGCCATGAACATCAAAGGCAGAGTTGAGGAACCGGACTGAGTGCCAGGGGGAAGGAGAGATGGTTCAGAAGCAGCGAGGAGTTGCCAGACCTGACCCAGACAGAGCCTGAGCCCTTCAGGCCTGAGAAACTCGTGGGTGAGAGGTGAGGCAGGCAAGCAGCTGTGCCTGGGAGGCACCTTTTTCTGCACCAGGAGAGACCCAGAGCCAGAGAGTCTGCACGACCATCCAGAACCAATGAGAAACAGCCCTCAACGAAAGATAAGTACTTGCATACAGCCTAACATGCGGATCAAAAACACCCCCCCTAGGGAAAAACCTCTCTCCCATTTACCTCCCCACTCCCTGCTCTGCACTGGGTCCCGGACCTGCTTCAGCAATTGCCGAGCAATTGCTGGAAGTAGGATCCATCACATGCCCAGAGCAATTCTCCCTGCTTTGGAGAGCGAACAAATTAACAAACAGGGGAAAAAATAAATTGTCGGCTCCCCTGAGCCAAGAACCCAGGGTAGGCACACCTCCTTTGCCTAGGCACAGGCAGAAGGGATCCACGTACTTTGAGTGCCTTTCCCCCAGCATAGACTTCTGTGGGCCCATCTCAACAGCGTAGGCCCTCATTACTGCAGTACTACAGGGTATATACCAGAACTCTAACTTCAACTGTTTCAGCTGTGCAGTGGCAAGTTCTTGACATTTGACTCTGCTCTTCCCATTAAGCAGGGTCTTCACCTACCCACGTCAGGGGCCTGAGGACTGGTGGTTCCACCCACGCCACCTAGCCACATGCGATATGGACTCATGAATAACAGGCGCTCCCCAGTCCTTTCAGCCAACAGCATTAGGGGCTTATAGTCCGGCTGCAAAACTCACCCACCTATGCACTCTAGAGAACAGGGACACACCTTCTTTCCTCCTGGACACTCGGGGGCAGCCACCAGACCCCTGCCTTGCTCAGAGTGTGCCCCCTACTGCAGCTAGATGCCTGTGACTACATCAATCACCCATGTCTGTCTAGGACTGGTAAGTGAGAGCCTAAGCTACACACCTAGGGCCAGCTACCTGAGCACCAGAGCTGAATCTATACAGGAGGAGTGGGCGGACTCCTGACCTCACATACCTAGTAACAGATCTAAACACCTGGTGACAGGACATTAGAGCTTCAAAGTTGCCAATAATCAAACTAGCTCATACGAGCCCCATATTTAGGCATATCAAAACAAAACAAGAAGCTAGGACACAGTAAGCAAACATAAAATAAATAAATACAACAACTTATTGATGGCTCAGAGACAACAGTCAATATCAAATCACTTAAAGAGGCAATCCATGGTAGCTTCAGCAGGCTCCCAAAATAAAGATCTAGAAATTACCCAGAGGAGGAAAATTTCTTGGAATTACGGGAGGCAGAATACAAAAGATTAGTATACAGAACTCTTCAAGAAATTAGGAAGGAAATTAAGCAAACGGCAGAACATGCACTAGAGGAAATTAAAAGATTAGAGAACACCATAATGACAAATTTAACAGGCTGCAAGAATCCATAGAGAGACAGCAATCAGAAATCCAGAAGATTAACAATAAAATTTCAGAATTAGACAACTCAATAGAAATTCATAGGAGCAGAATTGAGGCAATGAAAGTCAGAATTAGTGAGATTGAAGATGAAGCACTTGACACCAACTTATTTGAGGGAAAATTCGGTTAAAGGGTTTAAAAAAAATGAAGAAAACCTAAGAATTATGTGGGACACTAACAACAGGAATAACCTATGAGTGACTGGAGTAACAGAACAGGGGAAGATAACAAAAAAAAATACAGAGAGAATTGTTGAAGATTTGTTGACAGAAAACTTCCCTGATATTATGAAAGATGACAAGATATCTATCCAAGATGCTCATCGAACACCACATAAGGTAGATCCTAAAAGAAAGTCACCAAGACATATCATAATCAAACTTGCCAAAACCAAAGATAAAGAGAGAATATTAAGAGCAGCTAGGGATAAACAAAAAGTCATCTACAAAGGAGAGTCAATAAGAATAAGATTGGACTACTCAGAAGAAAATCTGCAAGCAATAAGGCAATGGGATAACATATATAAAGCCTTGAAGGAAAAAAACTGCCAGCAAAGAATTATATATCGAGCAAAACTGTCTCTCAAATATGATGGTGGAATTCAGGCATTTCCAGATAAACAGAAGTTTAGGGAATTTGCAAAAACCAAACCAAAATTACAAGAAATACTAAAGGGAGTCCTCCGGTTAGAAAATCAGTAACATCAGATAACAACCCAAGACTAGAACACAGGACACAGCAAGCAACCAAATATCAACCCAGATAGGGAAGTCACAAAAGTAAATCAAAGCTAAAACACTGAAAATAGGGAAACAGATGTCAATATGTAAAAGATGACAACATTAAAACAAAAAAGAGGGACTTTAAAAACGTAGACACAGATTTTTCAAATGGAGAGGAAGTCAAGGAGATATAAAGAAATAAAAGACTTGTGCAAACCTAGAAAAATAGGGGTAAATATTAAGGTAACCACAAAGGAAACTAATAATCCTACAAGTCAAAATAAAAAACCAGAAAAATATAAAGACTCAGCAAACAGAAAATCAACAACAATGAAAAAGATGAAAAGAAAATATGTAAAGAAAAACGATTCAGTACAGAAAATTAAGTGGAACAAAGAAACTGTGAACAACACACAAAAAAAAGACATCAAAATTACAGCACTAAACTCAAACCTATCAATAATTACACTGAATATAAATGGAGTAAATACACCAATAAAGAGACAGAGTGGGGCAGATTGGATAAAAAAAACATGATCCATCTATATGCTGCTAACAAGAGACACACCTTAGACTCAAAGACACAAACAAACCAAAACTGAAAGGATGGAAAAAAATATATCAAGTAAACAACACTCAAAAAAAAGCAGGAGTGGCAATATTAATCTCTGACAAAATAGACTTTAAAGTAAAATCCACCACAAAGGATAAAGAAGGACACTATATAATGATTAAAAGGTCAATACACCAGGAGGACATAACGATAATGAATATTTATGCACCCAATGACAGGGCTCCAAAATACATAAAACAAACTTTAACAGCAATGAAAAGAGATACAGACAGCTCCACAATAGTAGTAGGAGTCTTCAACACACAACTTTCGGTAAAGGACAGAACATCCAAAGGGAAGCTCAACAAAGACAC
>NW_004444119.1:3276444-3287386 GCF_000243295.1 Trichechus manatus latirostris | reverse complement strand
AACAGGCACTTCACCAAAGAAGACATTCAGGCGGCTAACAGACACATGAAAAAATGTCCATGATCATTAGCCATTAGAGAAATGCAGGTCAAAACTATAATGAGATATCATCTCACCCTAACAAGGCTAGCATTAATCCAAAAAATACAAAATAATAAATGCTGGAGAGGTTGTGGAGAGACTGGAACACTTATACGCTGTTGGTAGGAATGTAATATGGTAAAACCACTTTGGAAATTGATTTGGTGCTTTGTTAAAAAGCTAGAAATAGAAGTACCATACAATCCATGTATCCTGTTCCTTGGAATATATCCTAGAGAAATAAGATCATCACACATATAGATATATGCACATCCATGTTCATTGCAGCACTGTTCACAGTAGCAAAAAGATGGAAACAACCTAGGTGCTCATCAACAGACGAATGGATAAACAAATTATGGTATATCTACACAGTGGAATACTACGCAACAATAAAGAGCAACGATGAAACCATGAAACATCTTATAACATGGAGGAAGCTGGAGGTCATTATGCTGAGTGAATTTAGTCAGTCACAGACGTACAAATATTGTATAAGACCACTATTATAAGAACTCAAGAAAAGGTTTAAATGCAGAAGAAAACATTCTTTGATGGTTACAGGGGTGAGGAGGGAGGGTGAGGGTTATTTACTAACTAGATAGTAGAAAAGAATCTTCTTAGGTGAAGGAAGGACAGCACCCACTACAGGGGAAGTCAGAACAACTGGACTAAACCAAAGCTATGAAGTTTCCTGAATACAATCAAATACTTTCAGGGACAGAGTAGCAGGGGTAGGGGTCTGGGGACCATGCTTTTAGGGGACATCTAGATCAATTGACATAACAAAGCTTATTAAGAAAATGTTCTGCATTCTCCTTTGGTGAGTGGCATCTGGGGTCTTAAAAGCTTGCAAGTGACCATCTAAGATGCATCAATTGGTCTCAACCACCTGAGTAAAGGAGAATGAAGAACACCAAAGACACAAGGAAAGTATTAGTCTAAGAGACAGACAAGGCCACATAAACCAGAGACTTCATCAGCCTGAGACCAGAAGAGCTAGATGGTGACCGGCTACCACCAATGACCACCGTGACAGGGAACACAACAGAGAGTCCCAGATGGAGCAGGAGAAAGGTGGGATGCAGAACTCAAATTCTAGCAAGAAGACCAGACTTAATAGTCTGACTGAGACTGGAGGAACCCCAGAAAGCATGGCCCCTGGATTCTCTATCAGCTCAGAACTAAAACAATTTCTGAGGCCAACTCTTCAGACAGGGAATGGAATGGACTATGGGACATAAAGTGATACTCATGAGGAGTGTGCCTCTTAGCTCAAGTAGATACAAGAGACCAAATGGGAAGCTTCTGCCCGGAGATGAGATGGGAAGGCGGAGGGGGTTAGGAGCTGGTTGAATGGACTTGGGGAATCAGGGGTGGGTAGAAGGGAGGAGTGTGCTCTCACAGTATGGGGAGAGCAATTGGAGTCACATAACAATGTATGTATAAATTTTTGTATGGGAAAAAATTAAAAAAAGGATTATAGGAAATACTGCAAACAAAGTTCTCAGTACCCATAACCCATTGCTGTCAAGTCGATTCCAACTCATAGCGACCCTATAGGACAGAGTAGAACTACCCCATAGGGTTTCCAAGATTGTAATCTTTACAGAAGCAGACTGCCACATCTTTCTCCTGTGGAGCAGCTGGCAGGTTTGAACCACCGACCTGTCAGTTAGCAGCTAAGCACTTAACCACCGCACCACCAGGGCTCCTGTTCTCAGTACAGGGCCTTGAAGATATATAGCAAGTGCTCAGGAGGGTGGGAACTAGGGCAAGGCAAGTTGATATTATCTGTCTTGATTACTGAGTTTTTTGGCACGTGTTCAAATTTTGTGCCAGAGGCAAATACCTCACTATCTCATCATTAGTCTAAAAAAAAAAATCAAACCCATTGCGGTGGAGTCGATTTCAACTCATAGTGACCCTGTAGGACAGGACACTGTAGAACTGCCCCATTGGGTTTCTAAGCAGCAGCTGGTGGATTTGAACTGCTGACCTTTTGGTTAGCACCTCTAGTCTTGTGCTTAATAAATACTAGCCGCGATGATGATGATGATGGTATTTATTACGTATCTCTTTGTGCCCCAGCACCTAAGACAGACCTTGAGACAGGTGCTCAAGGTATGCTTACTAGTGGTGAGCATGATAGAACCTAGCTTTTCTACTTTAAAATATCAATAAAAAAATATAATAAAAAACTGATTTAGTTATTTCTAACTCTATCTAATTATTAAATGTCCTTGCGAAATAAGATTTTGTGTTATTCATTTCCTCATTTCTATGTTTTATAAGCTTTAAGAGAAAGGTGGTTTATTTATTTCAAATTATATCAACACTAAACAATATTCATATTTGGAATTTCTGAGGCTTTGGAATATATGAACCCAACTCTGACTAGAAATTGTAGTCAAAATTGAATATAAACTCTATTTGGCTAATTGACATAAGTTTGAAATGGTAGAAGGTAAGAATAAAACCAATTCTATAAAAAATTTGGTAATTTCTTCCTACAATTTGTGCACATTAGTATCAAAAGTTCACCTTCATTGTTATTCCTCAACTGCATTATGTAGATAATAATAGTAGCTAAAAATAGATAAGAAGGTTTTTTTTTTTATATTTGTAAAATTTTAGAATACAAATTTCTTGGGAAAAATACGTCATTTATCCCTTTTTATCATCTATTTTGATTTTTTGCAAAGAAAGTAATTTAGACATCGAAAGGACATAGGCAGGAACTGACCTAGCATGTTGCATTCTACTGTAGACATAAAAAGTCTGAGGGGACAATGTGTCTTCCGTCTCTGTATTTGACTGCTCTGTCATCTGAACTGACTTTCTTCAGCAAAGATTCTTGATGCCTGTTTGAATTTCTAGTAAAAGGAAATCTACCTCTGCTATTCTTTCACTTCTCCCTCCCCAACCTAACCCAATAAGTGACGAATAATCAAAATTATTTCCTAGTTAGACGGACTAAAATGTGGTAAAATCTGTGGGAGAGGTTGTGTAAAATAAATTCAGTGTAAATTAAAAATGAGCCTTCTCAGAGATAATAAAACTTCAGAAACAGCTTTCACATCAAATAAGCCATCAAAAATGCCACTAAACTTGGTGTATAACGTTGGTAGTTTGGCACATGTCTTGAGAAAATGGCAGCAATTCTCATTAAAAATACAAATAAGATGAATATGGACTAGCATTTCCTATAGTAGCACTAAAGAGCTTTTGTTGTTCGTTATTTATTAACAGTAAGCTGGGGGTGTTGGGGCGGGCAGAGAGTGTAAACAGACCTCGCTTTTGACCTCAGATTGCGTAAAATGCCAGGCAAGTTCTCATTAACGGGATGAAGAATTATAGGTTATTTCTACTCTTCTCAATACAGAGAAATCAAAAGGTCAATAGCATATTAATTATAAAAGTAAACGTAGTTGAACCCTTAGAGCTTCAGCAAACATGTTTTGATGATGTTTAAGGTCAAGCTAGTTAAACATAAACACACTCCCTCTTTCTCCCTTCCGGTCGATGGCATAGACGCTATTTCTCCTCAGTGTGCTTTCTGAATGTTTAAGAGTCATCACCTAGTGCCTGTGCTTACTTAGAAGAAGTGGCTCAAGGCTAAGAACAGGGGAATTTCTCAAAATGAGTACATCGAAATTCCTTTACTAGCGCACCAGTCATTCTAGCTCTTTTTCAGTAAGCTTGCCTTCATAGAAGCTTCATGGAACGTTTAATTTCAGACATGAGGGAATTTTAACTATCCATTTTTTGAAATATCACTGACATTTTAAGTAGGATAGAATCAGCTTCTAAAGTATTAAGGTGTGAAAACTAGAAAACAAGGATCTGGCTCATTTGTAGTGACAAGGGGTTAGGATGATAACATTTGTCAATAGGTATTTCCATTGGGCTCTTACAGGATTATAAAATTGTAGGTGGTCCTTTTTTCCTGGTGTCCCCAGTCTATTAGTATCTCTGCACTGGATAGCCATCAGACCTGTCCCCAAATTCTAAGAAAAAGTAAGAATTGTAGAATTGTTTCTTAACCTGATAGATCTTCTATGATGCAGACACAAAGCGTGATGCTAAATGCTCCACCGTATTTCGTCTTCGGTTGGAATACAACTTCACAGCTCAAAAGACTGGATAGGGGCTTGATGCCTCTCTGAAAGCCAGACTTAAAATACGAAATGAAAAAATTTAATTAGAGGCTTTAGGAAGACGATGATTTCTTTAATGCAACTTCTTGTTGTTAGTTGCTGTCAAGTCGATTCCAACTCGTGGCGACCCCATATGTGTCAGAGTAGAACTGCTCCATAGGGTTTTTAAGGCTGTGACCTTTTGGAAAGCAGATCCCCAGGTCTTACTTCCAAGGTGCCTCTGGGTGGGTTAGAACTTCCAACCTATCAGTTAGTAGTCCAGCATTTAACCATTTGTGCCACCAAGGAACTACTTTAATACAACTAGCCAATGTTAATGATTAAATATCTGCCGGGAGATATATCATACATGTGTTCTTGAATGCCAGAAAAAATTTAATGAGAATATGGTTTGAGCAATGTATAGAGAGAGAAAGCAACATAGAGCTATGGTATATTTTTAACACAGAGGACTCCATGCTTACACTATAAATACGTGAAGAACAAAAATATTAACCACAAGTATTAGCATTTAAAAATTAAGCTGTAAATCACCACATTACCCGAATAAAGGAGAAAAAGCATACAGTCATCTAAATTAATGCAGAAAATGCATTTGATCAAGTTCAACGCCCACTCGTCAAAAAAAAATCAGCAAACTAGAAATAAAAAGGAACTTCCTCAATCAGATAAGGTGCATCTATGAAATAACTTACAGTGTACACCATATTTATTGTGAAATATCTAACACTTTCTCTCAGAGTTCAAGAATAAGATAAGGATATCTACCACCACCTCAGCTATTCAGCATTGTAATGGAGACCCTATAAAGTGCACTAAGGCAATAGCAAGAAATAAAATACTAATACAGGAGAAAACATAAAGCTGTCATTTTTCAGACATGACATGATTTTATAAATAGAAAAATTAAAAAAAATTCTATAAACTATTAAAAATAAAAAGCCAATTTATCAAAGTGGTTGAATATGAAACCACCATACAAATACCTATTATAGTTTTATATACTAAAAATAGACACATTAAAAATAAAATTTAAAAACAATTTGATTTATATCATATCAAAAAAATATCAAATGCCTAAGAATAAGTCTAACAAAAGATGTGCAAGACTGCTACACCAAACCTACAAAATGTCACAGAAAGAACTTCAGGAAGATTTAAATGAACAGACGGATATGCCGTATTAGAAAGTTAAGTCTCCCAAAATTAATCTGTAGATTGAATACAATAAAAACCAGAACCCCAGCAGTGACTGTTTAGAAATCAATAAGCTGGTTTTAAAATTTATATGAAAGTGCACAGGATTTAGAAAAGTCAAGGCAATCCTGAAGAAAAACAATCAAAGCCAAGGATAGCTACTACATATTTAAAGTCTTTCTATAAAGTTACATTAATTAAAATGCAGTGGCATTGGTGAAAGGAGAGACAAACAGATCACTGGAATTTAATAGAGAGCTCAAAAACAGATCGCACATATTCAGTCACCTGACTTACATCAAAGGTTTCACAGCAATTCAGTAGAGAGAGGCTAATCTTTTCAATAAGTGGTATGGAATTCATTGAATATTGATGTGGGGAAATTGAGGACCTTGATCCATACCTCACACAATATACAAAAGTTGATTTGAAATGGATCCTAGACCTAAATATGAAAGCTAAAACAACCAAATGTCTAGAGGAAAACATCAAACAAGATCATCATGATTTGAGTTTGGAAAAAGATTTATTAAACAACATTTAAAAAGCACTAACTACATACGGAAAAAAGTGAT
Organism: Trichechus manatus latirostris; assembly: GCF_000243295.1. Taxonomy (NCBI): domain Eukaryota; kingdom Metazoa; phylum Chordata; class Mammalia; order Sirenia; family Trichechidae; genus Trichechus; species Trichechus manatus. The sequence goes on along the minus strand of NW_004444119.1, from coordinate 3,281,373 downwards.
AACGTAACCTTCATTACAGTTAAGAACTTCTGTTAATATAATAGGAGCCCTGGTGGTGCAGTTGTTTAGCACTCGGCTGTTAACCAAAAGGTCAGTAGTTCAAATCCACCCACTAGTCTATGGGAGAAAGATGTGGCAGTCTGCTTCTGTAAAGATTATAGCCTTGCAAACCCTATGGGGCCATTCTACTTTGTCCTGTAGGATCACTATGAGTTGCAATCGACTCAACAGCAACAGGTTTCAACAGGTTCATTATAAGACACTACTAAGACAGTGAAAAGGCAAGCCGTAGTTTCAGAGAATATATTTGTAACATATATATTCTAAAGGATTCAAATTCAAAATATTAAGAGCTTCTATAAATCAATAAGAAAGGGATAGAAAACCCGATTAAAAAATGGGCAACAGACTTGACACATCCAAAAGAAGATATCAAAATAGTTAATAACCACATGAAAACATGCTCAACATCATTAGTCATCAACAGAAATGCAAATTAAAACCGAAATGAAATTCCAATACACACTCATCGGAATGGCTAAATTAACGAGACTGGCAATACCAAGTGTTGGCAACAATACGGAACTGGAGCAACAGTAAGTGTAAATTGATACAACTGTGGAGAGACAGTTCTCCATGTCTCTCTCATTTCTGCACTTTTTGGGAATGAGACCTTAACTACCCTTTGCTCCAGGCTATATTTTCAAAGATGTTTTACAGTGAACAGCCTTGAAAGATAGAAATAGTATATCCTTCCAGAGCAAAAGGCAGGCATGCTTACTGTCCAGTATAAAAGAACCGAGTTTCCTAAACTCAGAGTTTCTCTCTTATAACAAATACCAACTGTGTGTCTAGGTGTCAGCTGCCCTCTTCACATCATCCTGTGGAAGTTGAGGCTATGGGAACTATCACACCACACACACACACACACACACACACACACACACACACACAAATGCTGAGATTCTGGCTATTTCTATTGGTCTGATTAATTGTCCTGTATCAGGCTAACATGTTAGCTTGCAACAAGTGTAAAATCTAACAAAAGGGTAAAATCTCAGAACTTTCATAGTTCTTGACACAACTACTTTGAAAAACTGTTTTGCTGTACCTCTACAGCTAAATATAGCCTGCCTTTTCCACTCTTGGGTATATACCCAACCAAAATTAGCACTGTACACCAAAGGACAGATACAAAAATGATCATGGCAGCTTCATTCATCATACCCACACTGAAAACAACCTAAATGTCCACCAACTGGAATGGTCAAATAAATGGTGCTATATTCATGTAATGAAATAGCACACATCAAGGAAAAGGAACAAATTATTGACACATGTGACAGTATGGATGAATCTCACAGACATAATTCTGAATAAAAGAAATCCTACACAAAAGAGAGTTTACTCTTTGATTTCAGTTATATATATAAAACTCAAAAGAAGTCAACACTAATAGGTGACAATAGAGGTCTGAAGAGTGGTTGCTTTTTGAGGGGTTACTGGTTGGGACAGACGAGGAGAGAGCCTTCTTGAGAACTGGAGATGTTCTGTATTTTGACCCAAGTGGTGCTTGCATGAGTGTACACGTAAGTAAAATGCCAGGCAGCTGTAGGGTTTAGATTTGTTTACTTAATACTAGCTATGCCTCCATTTTTTAAATTCTAAAGTGGGAAATAAAATAAAGAAAATGCAAAAAACTACCCTTGATGCCATTTCCCACCTATCAAAAATCCACAAGTTTAACCACCTGTTATTGGCAAGGCCATAAGGAAAGGATTCTCTCGTTCACTCCAATAGAAGTGCAGAATAAGGCACCAGCTGGGGAGGCTAATTGTCAGTATCTATCATAATCACAATGCATTTGTGCATGCCCTTTGACACAGCAATCTCATTTCTGGGAATTTATCATAAATGCAATGATGTGTGTATAGTATCATTTATTGCAGCATTGTTAGTAATAACTAGAAAGAGCCTGGAGACAACCCAAAGGTCCATCTGTTGGACACTGTTCAAACACACTGTGATACCTCCACACAGTGGGATATCATTCAGCTGCAAACGAGAATAAAAAGCCTCCCAATAGACTCATATGAAAAGGCCTTCAGGGTAAATAGTTAAATGAAAAAAGCAGGTGCAGAGCAGTATGTATAACGTGCTACTTTGGTGTAGGAAGGGGAAAATAATGACATCTTTTCAAATTTACTTTATTTGCACAGAGAAACCTAGAAGAGTATGTAAGAACTGGTTACCTGTGTGGAGATGACAAGACAGTAGATGGGACAGGGGTAGGAACGCGACTATGCAAAGTGTGTTTTGTAACATTATTCTGATCTTGAAACTATATGAATGTGTTACTTAGTCAAAAAGAAATCAGATAAAATTTAAAAAATGGTAATGGTGCAAGCAGCCATCGGTATGGAAAGTAAAATAAAATTAGAGCCCTATCTCATACCATTCCAAAATCAGAACTAAAAACCAAACTTCCTCTGTAGAAAGTAAACCTTAAACTGTAAAAGAAAATATGTGTTGTTGTTAGGTGCCATTGAGTCAGTTCCAACTGATAGCAACCCTATAGAACAGAGTAGAACTGCCCCACAGGGTTTCCAAGGAGCTGCTAGTGGATTTGAACTGCTGACCTTTTGATTAGCAGCTGAGCTCTTAACCACTACACCATCAGGGCTCCTAAAAGAAAACATAGGAGAACATTTTTGTAACATCAGAGTAAGGAAGGATTTCTTTAAAATATATAAAAATGAATCAAACATGAAGGAAAATGTTGCATTAAATTGAAAACATATGTAGGAAAAAAAAAAGGCACCATAAATAAACTGAAAAGAAAACCGCAGACAGGGAGATGATATTTGCAATGCAAATAAAGCACAAAGTATTTTTTATACAGCGTTCATAAGAAACTACTTCAAACCAATAAGAAATTGACAAACAACCCAAGAGAAAAATAGGCGAAAATATGAACAAGCAATTCGCAAGGGAAGAAACTTGAATAACCAATAAACATATGGGGAAAACAGGAGGGAACAGTAATAATAATCTAGGAAATACAAGAGAAAGCAAAAATTGGATCCATAAGACAACCTACCCGGTAGAAATCAAAAATCTGATAAGTAAAAATATTGGTGAGCATGGAGGAAAGGAAGGCTTATACTTTGTAAAATGTAGACAGTTTTGGGCAAATTGATATATCTGGCAAAGGAAAAGCTGCACATAACTTATGGCCCAGCAGCCCCACTTCCACAGGTGACAAGTCTACCCTAGAGGAATTCTCACAGATGTGCATACAGAAAGCACCTCCTACCCCTCACCTTGGGGGTGGGGGGAGCAAAAACAACTTAACTGTAACTCAGCAGGGGAATAGATATATAAACCATGATTTTTTTCCTTCAATAAAACACTGCGCATCAGTTAAATTAATGAACTGTAATTACAAGTGTCAACCTGGATTAATCTTAAAACAATTTGGGGATCAAAAGAAAAAGAGCAGGTTGCAAAAGCATATGTACAATATGATGTAATTTCTGTGAAAATTTCAAACACCCAAATTATATTAAATCTACACAGGCACATAAAAATTTGAAAAAAAGAGTGAAATAGAAGTAAGACTAATACACATCAGCTTCAAAATAATAGTTGTTTCTGGAAGAGAAGCGACCCAAAGAAATGTATCACCCGTTCAACAAATATGAGCTGAGCACTTACTACGTGCCGTGCACTGTTCTAGGTATGGGGGATGTAAATAAAACACATTCACAGAGCTTATATGCCAGGGCAGGGCAGGTAGGGAAGACAGGCAATAAACAAATACAGAATGCAGCATCAGTTGTTTATAAATACAAAGAAGGGAGTAAATTAGCACAAGAAAATGCAAAGCATCTGTGCTGGAAAGCAAGGTGAACTTTAGAAACCGGGGGCCTCTGTGAGGTGGGTGGCCTAGAGCTGGGGTATGAAGGAAAGAGGAGGAAGGAGAGGTCTATCGATGCTCTGAGCACTTAGGGCATGGGGGTGCCTTTTACCGACGGGGGCCCCTGAGAGGTGAGTATATTGTGCGGGAGACCAAGACTTCTGTTTTACAGAGTTGAGTGATCTGGGGTGAGGGGAGTCTTAACAGCATCAGAAACATTTTATTTCTTCACCTACAAATAGGGCATAATATTAAAATATATTAAATCTCGGTGGTGGGTACGTGAGTATCAGTAACTCAGTATGTTAGGATATTTCATTTTTCATAAAAGGAATGGCTGAGCTAAACGCAGAGCAATGCTTTCCTATTATAGCTAGTTAACCCTGACTTATAGCTAGTAACACACCTTTGGATAGGAATACACAGAGTCATTGTACTAAAAAGAATTGGTCGACATTCAGCCATTTTAGAACATAGCATATGATCAAGAACTGATGGTACTGAAGCAAGAAGTCCAAGCTGCACTGAAGGCATTGGTGAAAAACAAGGCTCCAGGAATTGGTGGAATACCAGTTGAGATGTTTCAACAAACGAATGCAGTGCTGGAGATGCTCACTCGTCTATGCCAAGAAATTTGGAAGACAGCTACCTGGTCAATTGACTGGAAGAGAACCATATTTATGCCCATTCCGAAGAAAGGTGACCCAAGAACGTGGAAATTATCAAATAATATCATAAATATCACAGGCAAGTAAAATTTTGCTGAAGATCATTCAAAAGTGGTTGCAGCAGACATCCACAGGGAACTGCCAGAAATTCAAGCCAGATTAGGAAGAGGATGTGGAATGAGGGATTTCATTGCTGATGCCAGATGGATCTTGGCTGAAAGCAGAGAATACCAGAAAGATGTTTACTGTGTTTTATTGACTATGCAAAGGCATGCAACCATGTGGATCATAACAAATTATGGATAACATTGCAAAGAATGGGAATTCCAGAATACTTAATTG
>NW_004444119.1:3274023-3275689 GCF_000243295.1 Trichechus manatus latirostris | reverse complement strand
AACATCATGCTTGGTAACGCAGAGGGTCAGCAAAAAAGAGGAAGACCTTCAATGAGATGGACTGACCCAGTGGCTGCAACAATGGGCTCAACCATAGCAATGATTATGAGGTTGGTGTAAGGATCTGGCAGTGTTTTGTTCTGTTGTACATAGGGTTACTGTGAGTCAGAACCAACTTGATGGCACCTAAGAACAACAACGGATAGGTGCATGAATTCTAATGTCTTTTCTATCTCAGGACAAGGAAGACTAGAAGGACCACTGCATCACCACCAGCACCCCACTCCCCAGTGCAGCTCTTCCATCTGGTGTCCTTGAACCAGCAGTTAGGAGCCACAGGGAAAGTGGATGAAAGCTCCTACGAGATGTGCTCTTCTGTGGTGATGAGCAAGGCTACCTGACTCACTTCCCTTCCAAATGCCAGAAACCACAGCACTGTCCACTCCATGACCATGACCCCTGAAGATTCTTGGCTGCAGCTCTCACAGCCCCATCTGTGAAATCCCATTTGGTTTACACTCATGTCCACAAAGAGAAAGACAGCACAACAGACATACTGGTTACTGTGTTACACATGACTAGGTTTCTAATCTGAAGTCCTTGGGCAAGACACTTGATGTCTCTGTTCCCCAGTCTTCTCATCTAGAGTAACAGTACCTTTCTCATAGGGTTAGTATTGGGATTTGTCTGACTACAGCTCTTAGCATAGTGCCTGTTACGTAGTAAGTGTTCAGTAAATGTCAGCTATCGATACTGTTGTCATTAATGAAACTGCACTCATTGTATTCCTGCAGTAGCCAAAGCTAGGTTGAATAAAAGAGGAAAATTATAAGTTGATCAGACCTAAATAGGTCACTAAGGAGTCTGGTGAAAATAGGTCATGTGGGATCATGTAATCATATTTTTATAGCAGGAATTTTTTATAGCAGGAATGACCTTTAACTTGGATTCTTGATACTGCTCAAAGTCTCTTGCCATGTTCTATAATCTGGGACTGATCTCCTCCGTAGGTTATGTATTTCTGATTAATTCCTGGTTAAAACCACAACGACGAACACATGCACACTCACCAAGATGGCTAAAATTGAAGAGACTGATAATAACAAGTGTTGATAATGATAAGGGGCAACTAGGACATTCATAACTGCAAATTGATGAAGCTGTTGAGAGATTATTCTTAAGAGAAGTATACTCCCATATCAGCTCTTGTCAGCTTGGCCAATCGGTTCATTGAATTAATTTCTGGCATTTTTAAGTGGCTAGGAGCAAGTGGTGAAAGGAAGGGTTTGATGCCTTTATAGCAGGGGAAACAGGTGCCTTTGGATTGAGGAAAAGAGGTTTAGATCACTGAAGCATAAAATCTACAGATAAGTAAAGACGAGGTTAGGCAAAACTAGGGATACTTCTGGTTACTTCAAGTAATAAACAGGGTGGGAGAAATAGAAAGATTGGGTACATATACAAACACAGTCATCAAACGGCAAGAGATGAAAGTTGAAAAGGCAGGCATCACATGTAAGTTTGAAGACCCCATATTGATGAGCTCAAATAACATCAGTTTTTACTGGTTGTCTTGGTTGTCCCTCCCAGATTATAGTGTAAGAAGAAAGTCATCAAGTCTACATTCCCAGGCTGAAAATATTTTCTGTGTACAACTGTTTAAAAT
>NW_004444119.1:3267905-3273523 GCF_000243295.1 Trichechus manatus latirostris | reverse complement strand
TGCATATGAGGCAATTGAAAATATCATAGCTTGGGTCAGGCACATCTTAATCCTCAAAGTGACATCTTTTCTTTTTAACACTTTAAAGAGGGTTTTTGCAGCGGATTTGCCTAATGAAATACGTTGTTTGTTTTCCTGACTGCTGCTTCCATGGGTGTTGATTGTGGGTCCAAGTAAAATGAAATGCTTGACAACTCCAATCTTTTCTCCATTTACCATGATGTTGCTTATCTGTCCAGTTGTGAGGATTTTTGTTTTCTTTATGTTGAACTGGAATCTATGCTGAAGGCTTTAGTCTTTGGTCTTCATCAGTAAGTGCTTCGAGTCCTCTTCACTTCCAACAAGCAAGGTTGTATCATCTGCATATTGCTGGCTGTTAATGAGTCTTCCTCCAATCTTGATGCCCCATTCTTCATATAGTCCAGCTTCTCGGATTATTTGCTAGCATACAGGCTTAATAAGTACTGTAAAAGGATGTAATCTTGACACACACCTTTCTTGATTTTAAGCCACTCAGTATCCCCTTGCTCTGTTCAAATGACTGCCTCTTGGTCTAAGTACAGGTTCCTCATGAGCACAATTAAGTGTTCTAGAATTCTCATTCTTCGCAATGTTCTCCATAATTTGTTATGATCCACACAGTTGAATGCCTTTGCATAGTCAATAAAACACAGGTAAACCTCTGTCTATCTGTGATATAGAGCAGGGTTTGTCAACTTCAGCATTGTTGACATTGTGGGCAGGATCATTCTTTGCTGTGGGGGGCTGTCCCTCCCTTTCTCTTTCATAGTTTCACCACTACTAATGGCAAAGCCAAGTCTCTGCCTTCCTTCTGACCTCTGAGTCTCTACACTCCCACACGTCTTCCAGCTGGCTAATGCCAAATTCGAGGAACGATTTGAAAAACCAGCCCAGACCACTTTTGCCATCATCTTCTCTCTCTGGAGTTTTTTTTTTTTTTTTTTTTTAAAGACACTGGCATTAAAGACTCTCAGTGTTGCTGTTTAAAAGTCAGAGCACTTCTAAGAATCCCTCCTGATTCCAGCAGCTATTTCAAATCTCTCATAACCAACAAATCGAGCAACCCTGGAAAGCGCCCCAGGTTAACTATTAGCTTTAGGCAATGCATCAAAAATTAATGCAGAGCAACATCTGCCTGTACTTCACAGGAAACCAGTGGTCAAAGGTGACTATCTCAGGGCCAATACCCAACAAAGGGAAAGGCTGCTGCAGATGGCAGAACCACAGTGGTCCTTAAAAGAATGCTGTTTGCATCTAAGATGCAGGAGAATTACATTTCCCATTCATTTTCAAGTCATGACATGTATTTTGAAAAATGGACCGTCCTTGCACCCAGGTCAGCTGCTTAGCAGCTGTGTTTATATTTCATTCTGCCCATGACCGGCCACATCCCTTAGAATTTCTGATTCTACAAAGGCTGACTCAATCAGTTATTTTTCAGGACACTGTCAGAGCTTCTTGGACACAGTCATCCTGGCTAAGTAATGTAAGAGTAAATCTTGGCAAACGTAAAGTATGGCAGAAGAGGCATCAGAAATATGTGTGCAGTAGATTCATCTCGGTTCTTACTTGGACAAGACCTATTCCAGTAAGAATTCTCTGTGGTTTTCTATTTCCAAGATGATATACTGCATTTCTGTACCTTTGCATTGATTACAAGAATGGCAGAAGTCATGAGAGAGGTCTAGTCAGCCATGTAACCCTGGATTAGAGAAAAGATCTCCATGAAGGCTACTCTCAGGAGAAAACTGAGAAACAGTAAAGGGGGCTTTGAATGCAAAATCAGGGCTTTGCAGCATCAAAATTCATCTCTGAACCAAAGAGTGGGGCCGACTGCCACTCCTCAACTGGGGCACACTGGGGTGTGCGAGGGCACTCAGAAGACATGGTCCCAATCGGGTATGGAGGCTGCTTGTTAGGAAGGCATGGGTCGGAGGCTGGCCCTGACGTGGCTCCACAGATACCTGCTCCACACACAGCCTCCGGGAACTCACCGCAAGACCCTCAAAGGAGGGGACTGCAAAAGTGAAGGTGCCAGGCTACTTCGTAAGAATATGAACGCTAAAATCATCGAGGCTGTCTGTGACTCTTCCACTCAGTGGACACTTTTCCCAAATGGCAAGGCCACCTGTTCCAGAGGCAGAGGCAGCTGAAGGAAGAGGACAAAGCAAGAAAACACGGACGGCAAGGGGAAACATCCCGGCAGGACCACAGCTGCCAGGAGCCAACAGGATGGCCAAGGCGGAGCCCAAGCCACCCAGGACCAGTGAGAAGACCAGGAGGGGCCCAAAAATCAAACCGAATGGCCATCAGTGTCACCAGCAAAGCTCTATTTCCCCAGTGCCGCGTAGCCTCCGGAAATGGGGTTGCAAGTGAGAGAGGAGAGGACAAGGATTGGTTAGATTCCAGGTAAGTGGGCTTCCTTTCAATACCATTCACTGACCCTCTTTTATTTCTTCTCCCCTGGAAGGAAAGGGACAAGTTTTAAAACCACCAGTATTTTCATTTACTTTTATCCCCACACTTTTTCTTCATAAGCATCGTTTAAATTGTGTTCTACCCCAAACTCATAAAATATAGAGCTTTCGAAGTTCTAATCCAAGAGGCCAACTCAATCATTACTTATATGAATTTAGTGTGCATAACTGTTATTATTTTTGTCAATTATTTTGCCTACATCCTCTATACCGCCCATCTCTGAACCAAAGTGGCGCTGTGGCCTCAGACGTGGGATTAACTGCTCTGTGTCACATATCAGTCATTCATCTGGGCACTCTTGCCTGTCCTGCTGACTCCCCAAGAGTAAAGTTCAGAGTTCAAAATATTTGAGAACGTTTTGCAAATGTTGAACATCAATATACAGTTATTATTAATGCTAATGCTATTTAAAATCAGGTAAAATTAATTAGTACTCAAAAAAAAAAATCAGAATATCCATTAATCCATAGGGGGAAGAGAAAAGAAGAGAGATTCTAAAATTTACATGCCAAAAGAAAACTGATTAAAGTATAGCCCCCATGCTGAGGAATGCCCCTCTTGAGTGGTGCTTGTCAAACATTAGAGGCCAGAACTGGGCTTGGGTGAAGCCTGAGCAGTTGTTTCTGCCGCCCTAGCCTGTCTTAAGGGGCAACTCAAAGGCAAAAGATATTGGGGTCAAAGCCCACCATTTGTATCTTTCTAAATGCCTTAAGCCAGAGGAAGCAGAGAAACTGGCTGATTAAGAGATGGGTTTAGGCAGGGACAGATTACTCAATAAGCTAGGTACTTACGGGCTTAATTGTGCTTAATTACTAACCCGAGATGCACAATTTGAACTGATTTTTACCACATCAGAGATGTGGTGAAACCCATGTGAAACTGTGCACTATAGATTCGTAAGTAAACACAATTAAGCCTGTGTGTACCTTGCTTACTGTAAGCCAGGTGTATACCATGCTTACTGGATAATCTGCCTCTGATTTAGGACTTTGATCAAAGATTCCATAGAAGAATCCTTACTGAAAGGGGAAAAATGTGGAACAGAATTTCAGATTCTCATGGAATCCAGACTTTCTGGATCCATTGAGGCTAGATAAACCCCTGAAACTACTGCAGTGAGAATATTTTAAACTTTAAACCAAAAATATCCCCTAAAGTCTTCTTTAACCCAATCAATAATTTAGCTTAATTAGTAAAGAATGTCTGCCTTGCGCATGGTGCTCTTTTAAAGAACAGTTGAGTTTCTGTTAATAGAGGGAAAACAATTTGGAAAAGGTGAGAATGGTTGCACAACTTGAAGAATATAATCAATGTCACTGAATTGTACGTGTAGAATTTGTTGAATTTGTGTATGTTTTGCTGTGTGTATTTTCAACAACAATAAAAAAAAAGAGAGATGGGTTCAGGCAAGGGGGAAGGGAAAAGGGAGGAGAAATAGTACATGGATCCATCAAAGATGAAGATAGAGTCAAGAAAATTTGCAGTCGGGAGGACAGAGCAGTGGGCTTAGACACCGAGCAGCAGAGACGAGATGAGGTAGGAGGAAAACAGGGTTAGTTCTGGACAAACCTCTAAACACTGGTTTCCAACACCAATGCCATTGTCCTTTTCATTCATGCATTCTTTATACATATTTCCTAACTCCTAACACCAAGTATCCGGTGATGAACATATTAGGCACAGTCCTAGCCCTCAAGCCACTTACAGTTGAGAGTTCTTCTGAGCAATATCTTTGTCAGGCTGGGGGTGGAGCCTTAAAGAAAGATATTGTGTCTTTATTTCCAAAACAGTGGAGAAAGCCCCTACATTACAACCCATTTGTAAATAAGAAATAGCTGGCAGTTGCTATCTTTTCCTAAGAAGTCTTTATAAAAGGAGGCAGGCAGAGAAATAAATGTTCAGATCCATAACAAAGGGTCATATGGAGCGATAAGCAGTTAATCTTGGCAGCGGTGAGCTCGGCCCCTGGGAATCAACAGCAGGGATTCATTGTCTACACAGAGCGGTTCACAGGATGCAGGGCACAGAAGAAAGAGGAGACTCAAAGAGATCAGGAAATACAGTCTATACCCAGGAGAGACTTACAACAACTACAGAAGGGCAATTTCATCAAATTAAGCTTTTCCGAATTTGCATTATCCTCAGGGAAGCAAAATACAAAAAAAAAAAAAAAATATGCTTGCATAAGAATACTCACGTGAGAAATCCAAAAACAAGTGCAAACTATCAGGCAGGAAGCCTTTACTGATTTTTGTTGGCTGAAAAGCCAATCAGTGTTAATTAGTGAAAGGTCTGATATATATGTCCTTAACTACAAATACATTTTCACTGGTATTAGTACAGTTGGTTGATCGCACTAATCAACAGTAGCCAATACCACGTCTTGGAAAACAACACATTGGTGGACTAGGAGAATCTGGGGAGGAGTTAAGTTGAATCTGGAAATCTGCATAGGCCAAAGTGGTGCAGAGAGAGAGACTGGTTCGGTGTCCACAGCAAGAAGTAGAAACCCACCCAGAGAGACCAGAGCTGGGGCAGGCAGAGTCCAATAGAAGGGACCTCCAGGGACCAAGAATGATGCAACCACATCCACCACACAGTACTAACAAACATCATAAACCCCCCATGAGACCAGAGCTTCAGATGTTGGCATTACAGAGGTAAACGCCCTAGGAGTCTCGGCTACCTGCTCTCGGAACCAACAGGCCTTCTAGACCTGTCCAAGAGTGACCTCTAATGAAGATTTTCAATGCTGCCTCATGTTGACTTGATGGGTTTGGTGACACCTCCAGGCATACTGTCAGGTTCCATTAGGCCCAGTGGCACAGTGCTGCTGGCGAGTGGTTCTCTGCTGCAGAAAATACTGCCTTGCTCCAGAACTTCAGGGTCTGCACAGCTGTTCTATCAGGGGCTTACCGGACCTCACCTACCACACTTATGCACCATGGCTACCTCTAGAACCACCAGATTTGCTGAGTCACATGCCAGGATCAGCAGAGCAGTTGGCACTGCAGCTGGGCCTCTGCCTAGCTCTAGTGCATCCTGGGCACCTTCCAAGACTGGGAGCACTTTGTGCCACCTGATAAATGGGTTGAAGCACTGCTCTGCTTCCAAGTGCC
>NW_004444119.1:3252894-3266983 GCF_000243295.1 Trichechus manatus latirostris | reverse complement strand
TCAGAGTACCATTTTTTTTTCCTGTCAGGACCCTAACTTAGGCATAGGAATGAATTCAGTTTCCTTATAAAACACGGGCCTAGTTGTCGGCACAATTCCTCTACAGCCCAGATACAGGTCTCCAGGGGTTCTTAATTTTGGCTGCACATTGAAATCTCACAGGGAGCTTTAAAAACTTCTGCTTGGGTCCCCTTCTAGATGTAAGGAATTGATCGGTCTGGGGTATGGCCTGGACCTCAGATTATATGAGTCTAACATGTAGCCAAAGATGAGAACTCCTGTTTTAGAACTGCCTTAGAAGCCCTCTGATTTCCACAGCAAGCTTTCAGTTGAGGGTTATCTAACACGAGTGTGGCATTTTTTTCCCCAACCATTAGTAAAAGCCTCCAGGAAGCGCCACTATCTTTCCAGTTACCGTTGGCCCCATGCCATTCGAGGATCCCTGATGGAGTACAAGCCACTGCTTTAGCTTCCACCTGCACCTTATCCAGATCCTTCACCAGTGAATGCCTTAACAGTTGGGGTGTCAGCCCATCCAACGGCTCTGACCACCCTGCTCAGCACAAGCAATGAATTGCTGTCACTGCCCTTCCAGTGAGAGATCCAGGCCAGAACCCTTCCCGAAGGGGACTTTATGGGACCATTTTCCCCTCGCCACTGCCAGAAAGCAGTCAGGAACAAACTTTGGTGCAAGTACTTCTTGGAGACAGGTGATCTCAGGAACAGAGTGGGGGACTGGGAAGGGTGGGGAAGGGAAAGAAAACAAATGCACGAGTATGATTTTAGCTGGTCAATCCTTCCGGGACACTCTGAGGACAGTCAAAGAATGTCCACAGGATGAGAGCTTTCACCCAGCAGCTCCAGACCCCTTTTGTCAATTGGGCCCCCTAAGGTATTATCCTTCCCAGGTTTGCACTTGAATTCACACCTCAGGCTCAACAAGGCCCTGGAGCAGAGAAGAGAGAGAGTTTGTGAAACTGAGTAAAATTCTTTCAGGTTACATCTGTGTGAGAGGGCAGTGGTGGTTCAGTGGTAGAACTCTCACCTTCCGTGCAGGTGAGACTTGGGTTCGACTCCTGGCCAATGCACCTCATGTGCAGCCACCACCTGCCTGCCAGTGGAGGTTTGTGCATTGCTATGATGTTGAACAGGTTTCAGTGGAGCTTCCAGTCTAAGATGGACTAGGAAGAAAGGCCTGGCAATCTGCTTCTGAAAATCAGCCAGTAAAAACCCTATGGTTCACAACTGTACAATCCTTAACTGATCATGAGGATGATGCAGGACCAGACAGCATTTTGTTCTGTTGTGCCTGGGGTCCCATGAGTCAGGGGGCCGACTTGGCGGCAGCTAGCAATAGCAATGTTCGTGTGAAGTGGCTTCCAGAACAATGACTAAAGTAAAGATGGGCAGAGAAGATGGAAGGTGGGGCACAAGAGGGCTCTGAGGCAGACAGCTGGGGAAGCTTAGAGAAAGGGCGTCGGAGAGGCGGAAGTGAGCACCGCTCTCAAGTCCTGCTCTGGAGATGCAGGGCTTTCGCCCAAGGACATTCAACCTATAGATGTGGCATTTGAATCATGGAACTGATTCCCCTGGTCTTAGTCCCATGCTCACCAGGCAGCCATCTGAATGTAATTTAGCATCCATGTGACTCAGTTTCAGGAGGAGAATGTACTAGAGAGAATGTAATTTCCTTGTCCCCATGGCAATTATAGTCTTCATTAGAAATTAATCAGGGCAATATGACTTTATATATCAGTCTCTTAGGAACTCTGAGGCTGAGTCAGCAGTCCTAAGGCCAACAAACGCTAACAAGACTGAGCTTTGAGAATGAAAATACTTTTGTTGGAGGATAGGGGAGAGAAAAGGAGCCCGGCTGGGGCAACAGGTAAACACTCGGCTGCTAACTGAAAGGTTGGTGGTTCAAACCCACCCAGTGGGAGAAAGACCAGGCAATCTACTCCCATAAAGATGACAGCCTAGGAAATTCTAGGGAGCGGTTCTACTCTGTCACATGGGGTCGCCATGAGTTGGAATCGACTCGATGGCACTCAACAACCACAACAACAGGGGAGAGAAGTGGGGAAAGAAGGATTTTCAGGGGGGCAAGTCACTAAAGTTCTTGTGAGCATGAGAGAGGGAGCTAGTACAATTGCACCAGTGGACCTGATTGGTGCCGATGGACTGGGCAATTCCGGAAAACCTCAAATTACAAAAGCTGTATACAGTAACTCCATTTGTCACAATAACAAAAGCCTCCTCTGAGTTCTGTCTGGGGGCCAGGAACATTCGCCAGTGCAAACACCTTCTGATGAGAATTCTTGATGTCTACTGAGCTGGTCTCTGCCCACCTTGGTGCAGGCCTTTCGATAAGCATATTAATAATCTGAGCATATACAAAAATAAAACCGAGAAATAGTCAGGACTTCTGACATGCAAAATACTACACATAAAACAGAGAAGGGAAACTCAAGGGCAGAGGGAGATAAGGACAAGACAGGACCACCCGCAATTAAGTCGGGATGTGACAACATGAGTATGGGCAGCATAACACTGGGGCATCAGATATCTGGGCCTTATCGTCAAAGGCCCAGTGCTCCTGCAGTCCACCTGCCTTCAGAGTATAATTTGCAGTTCATGTAACAGCCACACGGTTATTGCATCTCCCCTTGGTTTCATGTTTCCTGCTGTTTCCACTACAAAAGAGCTGCCAGCCTAGAAAAGACAAAACAGATCTGATTTCCCCCAGCCCTGATAGGTGGGGTGTTGTTGAGTACCCTCCATTTGATACCAACTCATAGCGACCCCATGTGATGAGCAAAACCGTCCCCTAGGGTTCCCTAGGCTGTAATCTTCATAGGAGCAGATCGCTAGGTTTTTTCCTCCTGCAGAGTTGCTGGTAGGTTCAAACCGCCGATCTTTAGGTTAGCAGTCGAGCGCTTAACCACTGCACCACCAGGGCTCCTAATAAGTGGGTAGAGCAGTGTTATCAAGTGGGGTCTCTGGTAAGTACAGATGCTTTATCACTATTACAGCAAAAGTTATATTTGCCAGGAGAACTCTCAGGCCCCTTTGCCACCTACAAACATCTTACACTCTTGGGTGTTTGGAGGTAAAGGGCTACTTACGCAAGCACTTCTATTGCTTTTAGGTTGTGAACCAATAAACAGCAGCTGTGATTATTTCAATGCTGAAGTGGAACTGAACCATTTAATTAATCACAAAAGACATTTGCTGTAAGTAAGCCGCAAAAGCAGAGAGATGGTTGAGATTATACCAAACAGGGGAAACCAGAAGAGTTTGTTCGGAACTTCTTTGGTTTGAAAACACATATATAGCTGCACTTCTCATTTGCTCTAGTAATTTATGGTACACGTTCCAGGCATAGACTAAATGCATTTAACACTGTTAACCAGGTAGGGCTGAGCACAAGTCACAGGATTTTCAACAAGGTACAGGTTTCCTTATTCCATAATTAAAAATTAAGAGGTAGGATGAGTCGTCTTGGGGAGGATCTTGAGAATAATTGATGGTTTGTTAAACTGATGGACGTTGTGAAAGAGAGGGGGAAGCACTCCCTGTCAAGACTCCTTAGAGAAAGCATCTCAGAGAAAGATCTGTGTTGGTATTGATAAATTTCAAGCCGGGCTAACAAACTGAGCTACAATCATCACTGTATTTTTCTACATGAGGACCATAGGGCCAGCCAGAGGTAGGATTGCCACATAAAATACAGACTGCCCAGTGAAACTTCAGTTTCAGAAACACATCACTGTTTACCTGAAAGTCAATTTATTGAATGTTTTTATTTGCTACACCTGGTAACCCTACTTACAGGTCATTGAATCTAACCAAATGGCTTTGCTGATAAAAGATCATATCACTGAAAGAATTGGTACCATGCTTATGTTTCAGCAAGTTCCAAAAGTACTACCTATTGCAAAACAACACAAAGACAAACGTGACACGTCCTAGGTGGAGCGAGGGCATCCTGTGGGGCATTGAGTGAAGGCTCACCTAACCACCCAATGCCTCTCTTACAGGGACATCTCGTGACAAGGTTAAGTGGTCTCCTTAGTGGTGTAGGGAGTATGTCAGCTGTTTTCTTTTTATTCCCTGTCTTCATTCTCTAACCTCCATAGAAACAGTTACTGTCAAGTTGACTCTGACTCATGGCAACCCATGTGTGTCAGAGTAGAACTGTGCTCCACAGGGTTTTCAATGGCAGATTTTTCAGAAGTAGATCACCAGGACTTTCTTCCAAGGCACCTCTGGGTAGACTCAGACCTCCAGTGTTTCAATTAACTGCCAAGTACGTTGACCATTTGCACAACCCAACCTCCATAACATGCCACCCAATTGCAGAAAGTTAGATCCAGAGAATCTAGCTGTGTGCTCCTATGGGAGACCAGCTGGGAAGTAGCAAGAGAGAATTTGAGGCCACCAGGTGCTGCTTATAAAGTGAGAAAGCAAAAAGAATCTGGGTGCAAGAAAAAGAGCAAACACCAACATGACATTTTCACAAAAGGACAGGGCTTGCCGAGAGTATGGAAGAACATCTCCCAGCCGAGGTAGAATGGACAGCTTGCTGCAGGAGAATGGACAGGGGGCACACTGTTCCCCTGCCCTCTTGTCTCTGGAGAGACAGAGTTTAAGGACTCTGACTGGTCTCTGTAGCTCCCTCACAACTTTGCAGGGAGCCCCTATGATCTCTGCTTAAGAACCACACTCATAGCCCAGGGGTAACAGTTATCAGCCAAGGAGATGGTGAGGAGAAGGTTAAGTGAGGGAGGCAAGGACTTAACAACAACTGCAAAAGTACTTGGGGACCCAACCACAAGACCCCACTACACAATCAGGGAATACATTGGTGTTATCTGAGGTGGTTGTTGTTAGGCCATGTCAATTCCAACTCCTAGCAACCCCAGGTGACAGAGTAGAACTGCCACATAAGGTTTTCTTGGCTCTAATCTTTACAGAAGCAGATCGCCTGGTCTTTCTCCTGCAAAGCCACTGGGTAAGTTCGAACCACTGACCTTTCGGTTAGCAGCCAAGCACTTAACCATTGCACTGTCAGGGCTCCTTTATTTGGAGGTAGGCTGCCAGAACTCTCAGTCTGAGCCAGTCACTGCTGATGTTTAAGTTTGTTTTATTTAACTAGTTTCTGCTTTGGGAAACTGCTGAACAAACATTTTAAATAGCTGGGCTCCTCACCATGAAATCCCCAGTATTTGTTAAGGAATCTGGCAGTCATTGAACTCAAACCCTGCCCCTCCCTCACGCTTATTCTACAAGCAAAGACACAGGCTCCCTCTGGCCCTATTCTCTACAGTTCATTTAACCTAAACATTGCCCACAACCCTGGATACAGCAGAAAGCGGCCAGTCCCAGCCCCTTAGAGCACTCTACCCCCTCACTCATGGGAAATGCGTGCCAGACAGTATGTTATTGTTGTTAGCTATTCTGGAGCCAGCCCCTAACTTATGGTGACCCCATGCACAACAGGATCAGACAGTTGTGATCCACAGTGTTTTTATTTCATCTCCACTGAAACCTGTCCAGCATCATAGCAACATGCAAGCCTCCACTGACAGATAGGTGGTGGCTGTGCCTGAGGTGCATTGGCCAGGAATTGAACCCAGGTCTCCCGCACGGAAGGGAAGAATTCTACCTCTGAACCACCACTGCCCTCACACCGGGCAGTATAGATAGGCTAAAACAACTAGTCTCAATAAGTCACAGCAGGACAAGGGAAGAATGAAAATGAACTGTCTAAAGATCAACAGCTTGGCTTTATCTATCTGAAGACGGAAAAAAGAAGTGAGTATTAAAGCAACCTGCCTGTAAGAGGAAGTGTAACGGATGGCTGGCCTTATGGTCCTCACATAGAAAAATTCAGTCCCAGTTGCAGCTGAGTTTGTTAGCCCTGCTTGTAATTTATCACTAAGGCCGTCTTGACAAGGCTGTGCCTCTTTGGCCCCGTGCACTCCATAAAGAGATATCTCTCTGGCCCTGGCAGCTGTTAAACTGTGCTTGATCTCCATTCCCCCACCCATTCTGGTGACCACCACACGTGTGAAGGAGAAGCTCCTGGTATTGCTCCGAATAGGACCAGGCCCTCCACAATGCTGTGGAGGTCAAGACAAACTGCTCAGCTGACATGGCCCATTAGAGAGGCTCCATCTCCAATCTCCTGTATGCAAATTGCTTACAAGTAACAGAGCTGTTAGGACAGAGACTCCTCTGATAGGCGTCTCATCTTCACTGCAGACTTGGAAACAATGGGGACAGAAGTGATCCTTAAAAATGATTGCAGCCTTTGCAGGAGAGTTAGAATGCTGAGTGCATGACGCACTAATGTGCCCGTTATGTAGCTAATGGTCTCCTTAGAAGAGTGTGTAGGTCTAGCATTGTGCCTTCTTCGTGTTGAGAAGGCTGGATTTGCAAAGCCGTTGCTTCCCAGAGTCTAGTTCAGTTTTGGGTAGGGAAGGAGTAGCACAAAGTGGAGGCAGTAGGAGTTCGTAAAGGTAATGCAGAACATTAAATGTACTTCGGTGACAATTCCTATAACCTTGGAAGAGTCAGCAAGTCCCGTACTCCGCGGGCCATATTGCAGTGGAGGGAGTCTTGAGTCAATAAGCAACGATGTTAGCTCCGCGTCCTCCCTGGGAGGTGGCGATGGATGCATCCATCAAGTCCGCTCTTCCAGCCTGTTGTGGGAGTGCTGGTAGCGACTACCTCAGGTCCATTATGCTCTGCCCTGTGGAGAGGCAGCAGCTGCTGCGCTGCACTGGGCAGTGGGGCGGGCCAAGCTCTCCAAGTCAGGCAGAGGGAGAGGCAGGGTGCTCATAAGTACCAGAAGGAGAAACAGGGGGACACAGAGCCTTTCTGCGCTTCAATAAAAACAGTCCAGCTAAGCTTCCTAGAGCTTAACTGCTAAGTCACAGGGAGGTGGTGGTTGCTGAAGTCCTAAGTGGAAGAGAGATGGCAAAACACTCGATGAGATTCAGGACGTACATGCTGAGTTTAAGAATGGTCCAGCTACTGAACTCTGTTTGAAAAATAATACTTTTTACAGGATATATTAAATAAAGTCAAATAATACAGAGGAGTACAAAACAAAAGGAAGCATATATAGCACCTCTTTCCCCTAAAGGTATTAGTTAATACTCCCTAAATATGCTCTACAGGGTTTTCAATGGAGTCCCCATTCCCTAAAGATCCCTATTCCCTAAAGATAATAGTTAACACTTTCTTGGGTTTTTTTTTTTTTTTTGGTCCATATTTTTCTATACTGTTCAAGCATATATATATCCTTACTTTTTATGCAAATGAGACCATATCATAAAAACCATTCTGCAATTTGCTTTTTGTTCACTTAATATTTCTCTAAAATTGTTTTAGGTATATCAATGTATAAACAGTATACAGTAAATATAAAACCCATTGCCATCGAGTCAATTCTGATTCATAGCAACCCTACAGGTCAGAGTAGAACCGCCCCACAGGATTTCCAAGGAGCGGCTGGTGGATTCAAACCGCCGACATTTTGGTTAACAGCCAAGCTCTTAACCACTAAGCCACCAGGGCTCCTACCTAATTAATCTGTTTTAATAACT
This sequence comes from Trichechus manatus latirostris, assembly GCF_000243295.1. NCBI lineage: Eukaryota > Metazoa > Chordata > Mammalia > Sirenia > Trichechidae > Trichechus > Trichechus manatus. The sequence goes on along the minus strand of NW_004444119.1, from coordinate 3,259,367 downwards.
AAACATTGTATGGATATAACCATCATTCATTTAACGAGTCTCTTAATGGTGAACCTGTAGGTTGCTTCTAGGCTTTTGTTCTTACAAACGATTCTGCAATAAAACATCTTTACACATATACCTTTGACTATGTGAGCAAGCATATGTGTACATTCCTAGCCCTGGAATTGCTGGATCAAAGGACCTATGCATTTTAAATGCTGCTATATTTGCCAAATGAGCCTCCAAAGAGGCCATACCGACTCAGGCCTACCTATAATTATGATTGATTACACTATCTAAGGGATGCTTATTTTTCAGCTAATGCAAAGGGCTGTATAAAGTGTAAAATAAAATTATTGAGAATGTTTGCAACCACGTATATTTTAACCAAGAACACTTTTCTCAGTCTCTGAGTCAAAATTTAGTTCAGTCAAGCTCTAAACAGAAGTAATCCAATATAAAATATGACACTGGGGGAAGGGGAGGGGGCAGGGCTATGGAAAGTGGTCTTGTGGTTAAATTTCAGAGTGAATTTGTCCCACGGGTTCCTGTGGAGAGCCTTGTCTGGGGTTTCCCTGTTTGTATGCTACTGGCTGGATGGCTCGAAGGAGCCCTGGTAGCACAATGGTTAAGCAGCTTGTCTGCTAACCAAAGGTTTGGCAGCTCAAACCTACCAGCCGCTCCACAGGAGAAAGATGTGGCAGTCTGCTTCCATAAAGAGTTACAGCACTGGAAAGCCTGTGGGGCAGCTCTACTCTGTCTGCAGGGTTGCTATGAGTCAGAATCTGACTACGAGTCAGAATGGATTCTACGGCAATGGGTTTGGTTTTGGTTTGAGCGGCTCAAAGATGTTACGCCAGTGAAGATGCTTGCTTAATCGGAAAACAGTGTTGTACATTGAATATTTATTGAGCATCACAAATATACCTGAGCTGCTCTGGCTTCTATTACAGGGAGATGATATCTTGCATGAAAAGTTTTACAACCTTAAGTTTAGAATCAAACAGGGTAGAGTCTTTATGGGGAAGATTTCTCTCATACACATGAATGAAGAGAAAAAAAGCATTTTTTTTTTTCATTTTCTTAGCTTTCTGTTGTCTCCACAAAGATAGGGAATGCTCTAAAATAAAATTATGAAATAAAATACAATACAAAATAAACTCATGCTTAAATTTGAATCAAAAGTCTTTCTCCTTCTTCTAACGTGCTTAACTAGAAATGTAAATCGATTTGATATTTCATTCCCAGGATCTCTACCAAACTTGAAAAGTTGTCAAGAAGGGCAAACAGTCATTACTTTACCCACAGACCCATTAAAGACGTCCATAATTTATTTCTCCCATCCTTTCGAAAGCTGAACGCAAATGCTTTCTCCCGCTGCGCCACCTTGTGGGTAAAGTGAGCAACTGCAGCTCCGAATGCTCTCTGGAGGCAAGGTCGCAGTAGCAGGGGAGAAATCTTTATCAGTGTAATCATTAATAACATCATTTCTTTTAATTTTGATTAACAATTAATAACAAAATTGCACGCTCAGGTTGAAATAAAACATAAGATGAAGATGCGGCTATATTTCCCTTGGAGAAAAGAGAAAACCACACTGTCTTAAGCTCATGTGGTAACCAAAGTTCCCCCAAAGAATCAATCAAGAATGTCATCAGAAAGCGAATATGCGAAAGTTGGCATGGTAACTGGGATATTGAGGCAGGCCTTGCTCTTTGTCGTCTGTGATCACATTCATTTGGAACTCAGGCAGCAGCATCCCAAGCAAACAGGGAAAATGCTAATTAGTAAAATGCCGTCCAAATATTATTTATTCTATAACCACCATCACTGACGCTAACCCTACAAACAACGAAGACTGGATAATCACTCTGGTTTCTAATGATATTATTCTCCTTGCTGCCATTCCCCACCCAAATCTATTCGCCATTGTCATAGAACATTACAAAATGGGGGATTTGGTAAACTCCAGATACATGGAAGAATCAACAGGCTCCATCCACTCAAAACCCATGACACAGTGCATCACAAATGAGATTCAAGCTTTAAGCACACAAGCAATCAACCATCCCCAGCAGGGGGCTAATGATACCCATAACTGGTAGTGTAAATCAAATGCATTATTCCTGCCTGGAGTGAACTCATTCACGTTTCACGAATCAAACTTCACCCAGAAGCATTTTCTACAACAGGCACCAAATCTTCACTCTCCTCCTCCCAAGGCAACCTCCCCCATGGACACAGGAATGCTGCTGCTTGAGGAGTGATTTTAAACAGATGGCTGGAATCAGCCCCAAAACCAACACAATGAGGGCAGATCACAAGTAACTCCAGGTAAAAAGCAAATGGAAAACAGCTTCCAGTTCGATAGCATGTTTTCTGGCACCAATGGATCATGGCATCAATAACACAGTCACATTCATTCAGGATCAGTTCTGACAGATACTATTTCCTGTTCCAAAAAGAACCCAGCTAGAAGTGAAAGTGTACGGAAAAATTAATCTGCTGCGTTAGTTCACAGAAATTCGCCACCACAAGGTGGGTCTGTAGGCGTTTACAGGATGGGATGGAGGAGGACTTTGTATATCTGTCAAAACATTGATGGACCTGCCTCTACTAAGCAGAAAAAAAAAGAAAAGAAGGGAGGGAGGGTAAGAAGATTTTTAGACACAAATGCGAGAAATGACTACATTGATATATTTTGTGTTATTTTAACCTGGAGGTTCTGTGGCCTAATGTGACTGTATACTCATCCATCCACATAAAATAAGCCATGGAATAAGCCACTCAGGAATGTCCTGGGTCATTTACTTGTCTGCCTGGGAGCTTGGGGGAAATAGGAGAGGGGAGAGCTGGCTGAAGAAACTGACGGATGTCCCGATGTCTCTAATAAATGTGGAGTGCAGGCAGAGACCATCTTTCTCACAGAAGATCCAAGCAGGAAGGCTCCAGGAGCCTGAGTGGAGAGTATTGACATATCCTCACTCTCGGGGTGATGGAGCAGGAGAAGAGAGTTGGGGTGCCGGCACTGTGCCGTGCACAGATTTTGAAGGCAGAGGCCAGAAATAGGAAGACCTGGGGCTACATCCCGTAGGGGCTTGGTTTCCTCTTCTAATTCCTGCTGATAGGACTGGGACTCCCCACCTCTGCCCACCCCACTCCTTCAAAAAGGAGTCCCTATAGGAGGCAACAAAATACCTCTTTAAAGTTCTAAAAAGCAAAGATGTCACATTGATGACTAAGGTGTGCCTGACCCAAGCCATAGTCGTTTCAATCACCTTATATGCATGTGAAAGCTGGACAATGAAAAAGGAAAACAGAAGTATTGCTGTACTCAAATTGTGGTGTTGGCAAAGTATATCAAATATACATACCGTGGTCTGCCAGAAAGAGGAACAAATCAGTCTTAGAAGAAATACAACCAGAATGCTCCTTAGAAGCAAGAAAGGCAAGACTTTGGCTTGCTTACTTTGGACACGCCATCAGGAAAGACTAATTGCTAGAAAAGGACATCATGTTTGGTAAAGCAGAGGGTCAGCAAAAATGAGGGAAATCCTCAATGAGATGGATTGACACAATAGCCTCAACAATGGGCTCAGACATACCAATGATCGTGAAGATGGTGCAAAACCAGGCAGCATTTCGTTGTTACACATAAAGTCGTCATGAGTCAGAGCCAACTTAATTACAACTAAAACCAGCAACAATAACAATGGCAACAGTAACAACCTAGGAGGCAGCTGTGATGAAGCCCTCAGTGCCTGGCCCTGGCCATGGGTGCTGCATTCAACTATTGAAAGGGCAGTGTCACTGAGGAGCCCCGCCGCCCTGTGCCCAGACAGAAGGCCTTGGTCTGGGCTATGGCAGCACATCACAGCTGGGCAGCTTGCGTGGGAACAGAAGATGTGAACAGGCCAACAATCATTCTAATTTTCAGAGAAATGACTGAAGTGATTAAAGACCCAGGCCTTAGGCTCATCATCAAAGGATGCCCAGTAAAATGAAATATATTGGGATGGTGTGGGTGTTTTGCCAGACACTCTGGGAGCTGTTGAGGTCACCATGAATCAGCCTGGAAAGTCTTGCTCAGTGCTCTCCCCCAGGGGGAGTCTGGTGGGTCTACAATCCATCTAAGTGGCTGCAAAGCTCCTGCCTCCCCAAGGCAGAGCGAGAGCTGGGACAACAGATCCAAGAGGGAAGCAGCACAGCCTCCACCAGGGCACAGAGAGTGACAGATGGGATGTGTTAAGTCAAAGAAATTAGGTGGGAATTATGTATTGTGTTGAGATTGAAGAAAGAGATTTTGTGGGTCAGAAGACAAAGGCAGCTTTCAATATAAACTTGTTGAGTGAATACATTATTTTCCAAAACAAAAGCCCAGGCCCTAGATATCTCTTTTTAAATAGCCATTGCCACTTTCGGAAGATGTTTTAAATAGGAATCATAACTTCCAATTTATTTTGTGAAATGCATGAAAAATATCTGCAAAAATCGGGTGGCGAGTTTCTAAGGGAGTACCTGGGTGGTGCAAACAGTTTAGCACTCAGCTGCTAACCGGAAGATTGGCGGTTCGAGTCTACTCAGAGGTACTTTAGAAGAAAGTTCTGGAGATTTACTTCTGAAAAATCAGCCATTGAAAACCCTATGGAGCACAGTTCTACTCGGACACACACAGAGTTGCCATGAGTCGGAGTTGACTGGACACAACTGGTTTTTTTTTTTAAGTTTCTAAAAACACAGCAGAAAATAAATTTGTTTGCTCTTTCCTCAGCAAAGCTTCCACATGATAGCCTTGGAATTCATTCTTCATTCAGGAAATGCCTTTCTAGAAGGCCCCATGCCACAGCTGGGTGTCCAAAGGCCCTGGAAGACACAGGGAGAGCATGGGTTTAGTTTCAGGTGGGCCTGGGTTAGGACCCCAGCTATCCACTTGGTCACATTGTTACCAGGGCTGAGCGGCCTGACAGTTCCTAGTGTCCTTACCTCAGTGTGACTCAGGATGGCAACAACAAATTGTAAGGTTCTTGGAAGGACCGAACAGAATTTCATAAAATACCATATAGTGTATGAATTATAAATAATGTAGCAGAAGAGTGCCTGGCAGGTAATGAGTTCTCAGTCAGCACATGGTGGACATTATTAAAATTGTAAATAACCAACCATCTGATATAATATCTGGCATGATCCCATTACAGACATAAATAAACATTTTTGGAAGATGTGTTTATTTTTCCAAAGTTAACAGCAATGCAGCCTGCACGCACAGGTGGCAGGCTTACATTCTATAAAAAATCCAAACCAAAACACCTTGACGGTGGGTTTCTTCTCATCTTTCAGAAAGCATGTTTTTCTGCATTTGCTATGAAGTTTCACGGTTTCCTACTTGCTTTTCCTCATGGTTTCCTACTTGCTTTTCCTCTGACCTTCACATGTACCTCAATGTTCACTCATTCAAATAGGCACCATATGTGTGCCTCTGTGTCTGAAGAATCCCACAAGTTCATGAATATCAAAATAACGTCATCTTCAGAGCACCGCATTTCAAAATTGAATTCTGATAAACATGGATACCTAACAACTCCATAAGAAAGAAAAGGGGGTATGATTAAAGGGAAATTCCCTTTTTTTCCTGCATCTCAACAGCAGTGTTCAGCCCCGGGGACTGGGTACTCGAAGAATGTCCAGCAGTGCCTCTGACTTACAAAACTGACCTCCAAGTAAACGCCCCTCCTCCCATCGTCCCCCATGGACTTCAAGGTATGCAAGGAAATTTTGAGGATCCCTGTGAACCGGTTAACACATTGGTTACTGTTGTTGTTGTTAGCTGCCGTCGAGTCGGCCCCCAACTCACGGCCACCCTATCTGTTACAGATGGAACTACTCTATAGAGTTTTCTTGGCTGTAATCTTTAAGGGAGTGGATGGCCAGGCCGTTTTTCTGTGGAGGCCCTGGGTGGGTTCCAACCACCAACCTATAGGTGAACAGTGGATCACAAATGGCTTGCCCCACGTGGGCCCCTGTCCACACATTTACAGGCGGATATATTCAAAAGACGTATTCAGAAGACTATTCAGCTGACATTCTCTCTATTCCTGGGCCTTAGACTTCATCAGGAATGGCCAGAGAAACAATTCATCTCTCTCTGTTTTCCACCTGCAGGCACCTCTGCAAATTCTTTTTGTCTCCATTACCAAGGCAAAATGAAACAAAATGCCCCATACAACTTGGCTTCTGGTGGCTCCACTTACCACTTCTTAAAACAGGTTCATACTTGAATCCCAACATGGAGCCTCTTTTGGGAAAACCTTGTTAATTTGAAATAAGGGAGTGGGGAGGGGATGCTGGTGTCCTCACATTATAGGATATTTTAAATAAAATATTTTCTTTTTCAGGGCTGTTCCGGCAAGATGGCGCTCTAGGCAGAAGCACCACGCCGTCCCTCCACAGCAAAGATCCGAAAAACTAAGCCAAACAGAGAATACAACAATCCT
>NW_004444119.1:3237713-3245953 GCF_000243295.1 Trichechus manatus latirostris | reverse complement strand
ACGGTTGAGAATTTAGAGGGTTAATATGTTGTGGGGTTGTTAACCAATGTCATAAAACAACATGTGTACTACTGTTTCATGAGAAATTATTTGTTCTGTAAGCCTTCACCTGAAGTACAATAAAATATTTTTTAAAAAAATTTCATTTTCAAAATTAATTTTGCACCTTAAATTTAACAAAATATATTCAGTATTTTTTAAAGCCAGCCATTAGGTAGAAGGATTAATGGACACAATTGATACTGACTTGAGCTGAAAAGCCTATAATCTATAAAAGAAATAAGAAAAACAATGTTATAAGGTGTTAAAGATGACTCAAAGCTTTTAAAACTGACTGGCTGGAGAAGTGTCATCTTCCATTAATTAATATAAACAATTCAAAAGCAAAGATTGTATTTTAGACAAGGCTAGCAGCAGATAATAGACTTAGGTGATGCTGAATTTGATGGCCCAGCAGGGACTTTTATACGTGAGGCCAGCATTCAGGAGAGTTGTCCAGGCGAGCAAAAGGGAGTGGGCCCAGGGCAGAAACCTGGAGAATGCCTAGCTTTAAGGACAAAAAATGTGGATGGAGAAAAAGTTGTCAGAGAGTTAAAGAATCAGCAAAATCTGGTGATCCGAGAGTCCATGACAGAGAAAGCTTTAGAAAGACAGGGTGGCCAACCAATCAAGGAGAACGAGAACCAGAAGAATGCTGCTCTGTTTAGTGACTAGGAGACCCATAGTCAACACAAGAGCAACGTCTATCATGTCAAAGGGGTCCCAACTCACAGCCAATATTTTCTGCATGAAGTTGGCAGCTAGGCCATCGATAAATCATAGCAAATGGGGAAGTCCTAGCACAGAAATTGAAAGAAGCAGGACAGAGATCTGGCAGTATGAACAACTTGAGCATTAACATCTCTGTGGAGTCAGGGAGGGTGAAAGGGCAGGATTTTGGTTTATAGCATGCCAATTTCAGGAATGTAAACAGGATGTAAGGAGCCCTGGTGGTGCAGTGGTTAAGCTCTCTCCGCTAATTGAAAGACTGGTTGTTTGAACTATGTCTTCGAACTGGTTGGTTCTGGTTTTAACCCCTGCTGAGAATTTGCATTTCTGACAAGTGTGTTGCTAATGCTGCTATTTAGGGAACAATTCAGAGAACCACTAGTAGAGCAGTGGTTCTCAAACTTTATTATACGTAAGAATCACCTGAGGGTCTTGTTAAACTTTACATTCTGATTCAGTATATCTGGGATGGAAATGCATATTCTCAGCAGAGGTTTGAACCACAATGAACAAGTTCAAAGCCCTGGTCCAAATTCACCAGCTGCTCCTCAGGAAAAAGATGTGGCAGTCTGCTTCCGTAAATATTACAGCCTTGGAAACCCTATGGGGCAGTTCTACTCTGTCCTACAGGGTTGCTATGAGTCGGAATTGACTTGACAGCAACGGATTTGGTTTTTTTTTTTTTAAACAACATGATGTCACTGAGAATGGAGTCATGAGGAAGTGCAGTTGCGCACCATTATACAGCATTTGCACCATACAGATACAAGACAGAAATAACCCGAAGGGCAAAGGTGAGATGTAGTAAAATAATTAGGAATTAATGAGTTTCAAGTAGTTATTACCTTTGTTTCTAATACAACTTATTTCACTGTAAATTTACGTTTTTTGATGTGTAATAACAGCTGTGTTTAAAAACCAGCACACAAAATACCTGAAAAATTAACAATCGGTTTTCACCAGCGCTACAAGGTGCTCCCAGCACACCACTCAGTGTGACTGAATCAATAGTTAAATATTAATGTTTTCTCTCTAGCTGGTAAATACAACGGCCCTCGGCTACTCCAGACCCTCTTCTAAAACCTCCCGGATCTCCCCATGATTCAAACACTAAAGGGTTAATTTTGGGTTGGGGATGAGGTAGCCAGTACCTCCAGGACCCACCTCAATAACACCATGTCCTAGAGGGGTCCACTCTGAACGCCCAGTGCCTCTGACATGATAATTATTGACTATTTTGATATCACCCTTGTTGTTGTTGTTAGGTGCCTTCAAGTTGATTACGACTCACAGCAACCCTGTGTACAACAGAATGAAACACTGCCTAGTCCTGCGCCATCCTCACAATCCTTGTTATGCTTGAGCCCATGGTTACAGGGATATATGGACAGCAAGTAGCTCTACGCTTATGATGAGAGGAAGTCAGGGTCCTAACTGTGTGTATAAACACTTGGTATTTTTCTTCACCCAGCAGGGCCACCTCTCTCTTCCTCCATTTGTTTCCTTTAACATGAGTTACAGGAGGCTTCTTGAAGAAATTTTCATCCTTTTGAGCCATTTCTTTCCAAAGACAACTGAGGCAACTGACCCTATTAGAGTAGAACTTCCCCATAGGGTTTCCAAGGAGCGGCTGGTAGATTCGAACTGCCAACTTTTTGGTTAGCAGCCAAACACTTAACCACTGTGCCACAAGGGCCCCAGGTTTACAGTGGAGTCACCTTATTGCTAAGACAAGCTCTTAACAGCCACAAAGGAAGAAGTCAGCTTGAACTCTTTTCTCAGTAATTCTAAATTGCTACAAATTCCACCTCAGATGAGACCTAAGTTCACGGTCTTCACATACGATATCAGTGGGTCACCCTCGGTTCACTTAGAGGAGAGGGACGAGTAGCTCTCAGGGCTGGGAGGGCAACTCAGAGGGGAAAGCGTCAATCCCCTGTTTTATGGCCAAGCATCTAAGAAAACAGAACAAATTAGGCCAAAGAAGAGTTAAGGAACCAGTAATAAAAATAATTAAAGTTCTTGGTAAAGAAGAACTCGGTTATCAAGGGACATGAATCAGGACTAAGCTGAAGCAAAAAAAAAAAAGTTTGCTTTGGGGTATTACTGGAATTCTTGCTTACTTCAGGGAAGTTCTCTTTTCAAAAAACGTATTGAATCTATAAACATTTGAGCAGCAAGACAACTCAGTAGAGAGAGAGTTCTGCAGAGATCTCTACTCTCAGTAGCATCAACAATTACAGCTTAAGAAAGAAGTCAGGCTGCTGGTGAGAATGTTTGTTACTTGCTGGGGAATCAGAAGATGGGGTTCTTTTCCTGTTTCACTACTCGCTAGCTGAGCATCTTCATGAAATTTTTCTCATCTATAAATCAGAAAGGTAAAGATTCAAAACACCTTGACAAGTGTATCCTCCTCAATAGAATGTGTGTTCAGTATCTTTAGAATCTTTCCTCAAATCCCCAATAGCTGAAATGAATGGTATTGCAGCTTACTTTAGACTGAACAGGTAGATTAAATACAGAAAATGAAGCAAGTAAATATACCTAGGTACTTTTTCCTCCTATAACCAGTTCCAACTTGATGGCCACTTGAGATGCCCTATATATGTGAGTTGCTCTAATATGAAGTATTTTGTTAATGTATTTACAATAAATAATAAAAAGGGAGGGAGGGAAGGAGGGCAGCAAATATCCCATGGAGAGATGGAAGGGGCTCTGCTTCCTTCTCAGAGCCCAGCATGCCCTGGGCCACCAGCCACAGAGTTCACCTGGCTCTGCTCCAAAGGGTCTTCATCAGAATGTATTCCAGCCCTACATCATCCACATGTTTCTCACCTGGCCCAATTTAGCCATGATTAGCCAGGCCACGCCTTTGAATGTGGAGATTTGGAGGCATTTTCCCTACTTTGCAAGAAACTTGGCCCTATCTGTTTGTTGTAGTAATCGTAGTAGTTGTTGCTTTAACTGTAGCTATAATTTAATTGAGTTCACGTCTTCAGGCCACAGTAAAAAAATTCCTGATGATCCTGCTAAAATTCTTCTGTCGTTTAGGGAAAGTCAAATTTCACCAAGCAGGCTTTTAAGAATCCCTTCATATAAATGTGGAGTCCCTGGGTGGCACAAACAGTTAAGTGCTCAATTACTAACCAAAAGGCTAGCAGTTCAAACCCACGCAGAGACCCTTTGGAAGGCAAGCCTGGTGATCTGCTTCCAAAAGGTCACAGCCTTGAAAACCCTTCAGAGGATCGTTCTACTCTGCCTACATAGGGTCAACATTAGTCAGAATCCACTTGATGGCAACTGTTTTTTATTTATTTATTTTTTTCCATGTAAACTTAATTCTAAAATTAAGAATTAAATGATTCAAAAAACAACAACATTCTGTACATCTAAAACTCCCATGCCCAGTTCTGACAATAGGTTGAAAGGCATAACAACCAGGGAACACTGTTTATGTATCTTGGAATCTATTTCATTACATCCCCACCCTTTTGATGGCCCATGGTCATGCCTTCCTGGCTCCTCCTGTATTATGTAGGGAGCAGGGCCCAGAACTCCTGAAAGAGGCTGCTCTTATGTCAGGTTAACCTGGGACAATGTGTTTCTGCCTGTGGAAGGTATATGCCAGTGTCTTTGACCCCTTGGCTCACAACGAAGTGTTCTTGAAATATGATTCAGGAAGCAGCTTGGGGAAAGTCGTCTTAATAAAGTGTCACTAAGCCAAGTCATAAGGAAACCCTGGTGGCACAATAGTTAAGCATTTGTCTACCAACCAAAAGGTCATCTGTTCAAACCCACTCAGTGGCTCCACAGGACAAAGACCTGGCGATCACCTCCCATAAAGATTATAGCCTAGAAAACCCTATGGGGCCATTCTACTCTGTCACATGGGGTCACTATGAGTCAAAATCAGCTCAGTGAAACCACACAACAACCACAGGGTGAGTTATGCAGGACACCTCTCTTTGCGACAATCTCTTCAAGGAAGCAAGAGGAATTAAAGGAGAGAAAATGAGTCTCCAAACGCTAATGCCAGCCAAATTAGAGGTTAAAATTCCATGCTTATGCTTAAAACCTACACTCTTTGACCTAAAGTTTTGGCCAATTATACATAGAGTCACTACAGAACAAAAGGCTGTGCCAATTAGTTGTTTTCAAAGGAAAAGTTTTTGAAGTTTGAATGATTGCAAACTGATTAAAGTAATCCCATACACATTTTTCTTGCCATTAATTCTCCTTAGATCTTCCCCCTGAAATTAACTTTCAAAGACAACTAATGGGGGGAAGGGCCAAGATTCAGAGTAGTCAGACACTTCTGGTGGACCCTCTTACAACAAAGACCAGAAGAAAGAAGTCATTTTATTATATATGACAATCTGGGAGCCCTGAACATCAAAGGCAAAGTTGAGGAACTGGACTGAGTGGCAGGGGGAGGGAGAGATGGTTCAGAAGCAGCAAGGAGGTGCCAGACCTGACCAAGTGAGAGCCTGAGCCCTTCAGGCCTGATCAGCTCATGGGTAAGCAGTGAGGCAGGCAAGCATCGGTGATCAGGAGGCATATTCTGCACAGGGAGAGACCCAGCCACTGAGAGTCTACTCGGCCACACAGAACCAACGAGAAGCTGCCCTCAATCGCCGAAAGATTAAGTATTTGCATCCAGCCTACCGCGCGGATCAAAAACACCGCCCTCAGGGAAAAACCTTTCTCACATTTACCTCCCCACTCCCTGCTCTGCACTGGGTCCTGGACCGGCTTCAGCAACTGCGAAGTCACCTGGGCCAGGAGTAGGATCCGTCACAAGCCCTGAGCCATTCTCCCAGCCTTGGAGAGTGAACAAATTAACAAACGGGAAAAAATAAACTGCCACTCCCCAAGGCAGGAATTCAGGGTAGGCACAGCTCCTTAGCCTAGATACAGGCATAAGGGATCCACGGACTTTGAGTACCATCCTCCCTGCATAGACTTGTGTGGGCCGATTTCAACAATGTAGGCCCTCATTACCAAAGTACAACAGGATATATACTTGAAGTCTAACTTCAACTCTTTCACCTGTGAAGTGGCAGGTTCGTAACATTTGACTCTGCTCTGCCCATTGAACAGTGTTTTCACCTACCCACATCAGGGGCCTGAGGACTGGTGGCTCCACCCACGCCACCTAGCCACCTGCAATAGGGGCTCAAGAATAAGAGGTGCCCCCCAGTCCTTACAGCCAAGAGCATTAGGTGCTCACAGTCCAGCTGCAAAACCCACTCACCTACGCACTCTAGGGACAGGGACACACCTTCCTCCTGGACACTTGGGGGAGGCCACCAGCCCCCTGCCTTTGTCAGAGTGTGTCCCCCTGCTACAGCCAGATGACTGTACCTACACCAATCATCCATGCCGGTCTAGGACTGTAGGTAAGAGCCTGCACCACACACTTGGTGGCTATCTACCTGGGCACCTGAGCTGAATCCATACAGGAGTAGGCGGACTCTTGAGCTCACGTACCTAGTAATAGAGTGACCACCTGGTGACAGGACATTAGAGCTTCAAAGTTGCCAATAATCAAACCAGCTCATAAGAGCAGCCTGTTTGGGCATATCAAAACAAAACAAGAAGCTAGGACTCAGTAAGCAAATATAAAATAAATAAATATAATAACTTATTGATGACTTGCAGACAACAGTCAATATCAAATCGCATAAAGAGATAATCCATGATGGCTTCAGCAGGCTCCCAAAATAAAGCATTGAGAAATTTTCCAGAGGAAAATTTGACCAGAGGCAGAATACAAAAGATTAATATACAGAAATCTTCAAGAGATTAATAAGGAAATTAAGCAAAAAGCAGAACATGCAATAAAGGAAATTAAAAAGATTAGAGAAGAGCATAATGACAAATTTAACAGGCTGCAAGAATCCATAGAGAGAAAGCAATCAGAAATCCAGAAGATTAATAATAAAATGTCAGAATTAGACAACACGATAGAAAGTCCTAAGAGCAGAATTGAGGCAATGGAAGTCAGAATTAGTGAGATTGAAGATAAAGCACTTGACATCAACTTATGTGAGGAAAAATCAGATAAAAGGATTTAAAACAATGAAGAAACCCTAAGAATTATGTAGGATTCTATCAAGAGGAATACCCTACAAGTGATTGGAGTACCAGAACAGGGAGGGATAACAGAAAATATAGAGAGAATTGTTGAAGATTTATTGGCAGAAAACTTCCCTGATATCATGTAAGATGACAAGATATCTATCCAAGATGCTCATCGAACCCCACATAAGGCAGATCCCAAAAGAAAGTCACCAAGACGTTTTATAATCTAACTTGCAAAACCAAAGATAAAAAGAGAATTTTAGGAGTGGCGAGGGAGAAACGAGAAGTCATCTACAAAGGAGAGTCAATAAGAATAAGCTCAGACTACTCAGCAGAAACCATGCAGGCAAGAAGGCAATGGGATGACCTATTTAAAGGCTTGAAGGAAAAAAGCTGCCAGCCAAGAGTTATATATCCAGCAAAACTGTCTCTCAAATATGATGGTGGAATTCAGGCATTTCCAGATAAAAAGAAGTTTGGGGAATTTGCAAAAAGCAAACCAAAATTACAAGAAATACTAAAGGAAGTCCACCGGTTAGAAAATCAGTAACATCAGATAACAACCCAAGACTAGAACACAGGACAGAGCAACCAGATATCAACCCAGATAAGGAAGTCACAAAAGTAAATCAAAGCTAAAACACTGAAAATAGGGTAACAGATGTCAATATGTAAAAGATGACAATATTAAAACAAAAAAGAGGAACTTAAAAAATGTAGACATAGATTTTTCATACAGAGAGGAAGTCAAGGAGATATAAAGAAATAAAAGACTGGCATAAACTTAGAAAAATAGGGGTAAATATTAAGGTAACCACAAAGGAAACTAAAATCCTACAAGTCAAAATAAAAAACTAGAAAAATGTAAAGACTCAGCAAATACAAAATCAACAACAATGAAAAAGATGAAAAGAAAACTCAAAAAGAAAAATGACCCAGCACAGAAAATTAAGTGGAACAAAGAAACTGTGAACAACACACAAAAAAACCACATCAAAATGACAACACTAAACTCATACCTATCAATAATTACACTGAATGTAAATGGACTAAATGCACCAATAAAGAAACAGAGTGGCAGATTGGATGAAAAAACATGATCCGTCTATATGCTGCCTACAAGAGACACACTTCAGACTTAAAAGACACAAACAAACTAAAACTCAAAGGATGGGAAAAAATATATCAAGGAACAACCTCAAAAAAGAGCAGGAGTGGCAGTATTAATCTCTGACAAACTAGACTTTACAGTAAAATCCACCATAAAGGATAAGGAAGGACACTATATAATGATTAAAAGGTCACTACACCAGGAGGACATAACTATAATAAATATTTACACACCCAACAACAGGACTCCAAATGACATAAAACAAACTCTAACAGCA
>NW_004444119.1:3218645-3237086 GCF_000243295.1 Trichechus manatus latirostris | reverse complement strand
AATTTATACCAGGTATGCAGAAATGTTTCAACATTAGAAAAACAATCAATGTAATCCATCACATAAATAAAACAAAAGACAAGAACCACATGATCTTAAGAACCACATGATCTTATCAATTGATGCAGAAAAGGCATTTGACAAAGTCCAACACCCATTCATGATAAAAACTCTCAACAAAATAGGAATAGAAGGTAAATTCCTGAATATAATTAAGGGCATTTATATAAAGCCAACAGCCAACATCATCCTAAATGGAGAGACTTTGAAAGCATTCCCCTTAAGGATGGGTACCAGACAAGGATGCCCTTTATCACCACTCTTATTCAACATTGTGCTGGAGGTCCTAGCCAGGGCGATCAGGCTAGAAAAAGAAAATAAAGGGCACCCAGATTGGTAGAGAAGAAGTCAAAGTATCTCTATTTGCAGAAGATATGATCTTATAAATGGAAAACCTCCAAAGAATCCACAAGAAAACTACTGGAACTAATAGAAGATTTCAGGAAAGTTTTAGGATACAAGATAAACATACAAAAATCGGTTGGATTTCTTTATATCAACAAAGAGAACCTCAAAGAGGAAATCACCAAATCAATACCATTTACAATAGCCCTCAAGAAGATAAAATACTTAGGAATAAATCTAACCAGAGACATAAAAGCTCTATACAATGAAAACTGCAAGACACTACTGCAAGAAACCAAAAGAGACCTGCATAAGTGGAAGAATATACCTTGCTCATGGGTAGGAAGACTCAACATTGTGAAAACGTCAACTCTACCCAAAGCAATCTACATGTAGGATGCAATCCCAATACAAATTCCAATGGCATTTTTTAATGAGATGGAGAAACAAATCACAAACTTCACATGGAAAGAGAAGAGGCCCTGAATAAATAAAACATTACTCAAGAAGAAGAACAAAGTGGGAGACCTCATAGTACCTGATTTTAGAAACTATTATACCTCCATGGTAGTCAAAACAGCCTGGTACTGGTACAACAACAGATACATAGACCAATGGAACAGAATTGAGAATCCAGACATAAATTCATCCGCCTATGAGCAGCTGATATTTGACAAAGGCCCAAAGTCCCTTAACTGGGGGAAAAACAGTCTATTTAACAAACGGTGCTGGCATGACTGAAACAAGACCCATACCTCACATCATGCACAAAAACTTACTCAAAATGGATCGAAGACTTAAAAATAAAATCAAAAAACGATAAAGATCATGGAAGAAAAATTAAGGACAATGCTAGGAGCCCTAATACATGGTATAAACACAATACAAACCATAAGTAACAATGCACAAGCACCAGAAAAGAGACTAAATAACTGGGAGCTCCTAAAAATCAAACACTTAAATGCTCATCAAAAGACTTCGCCTAACATCAAAGACACAAGGAAAGTAGTAGCCCAAGAGACAGAAAGGGCCACATAAACCAGAGACTTCATCAGCCTGAGACCAGAAGAACTAGATGGTGCCCAGCTACCACAAATGACGGCCCTGACAGGGAACACAACAGAGAGTCCCAGATGGAGCAGGAGAAAGGTGGGTTGCAGAACTCAAATTCTAGTAAGAAGACCAGACTTAATGGTCTGACTGATACTAGAGGAACCTCGAAAGCATGGCCCCTGGATTCTCTCAGCCCGGAACTAAAACAATTTCCGAGGCCAACTCTTCAGACAGGGATTGGACTGGACTGTGGGACATAAGGTGATACTCGTGAGGAGTGTGCCTCTTAGTTCAAGTAGATACAAGAGACTAAATGGGTAGGTTCTGTCTGCAGATGAGATGGGAAGGCAGAGAGGGTTAGGAGCTGGTTGAATGGACATGGGGAATCAGGGGTGGAAAGGAGGAGTGTACTGTCACAGTACGGGGACAGGAATTAGGGTCACATAACAGTGTGTGTATAAATTTTTGTATGGGAGACTAACTTGAAATGTAAACTTCATTTAAACTACAACAATAAACAAACAAAAAGACTGCTAACTCTCCCAGATAACATGAATCTTCCATTCTGAGTAGAGCATCCACCAGAAACCCAACATTTTAGGATATGGAAATGTTGATTATAGGACAAACACCTCAAACCTCAGAAAAGCTCCGAATTTTCCCAGAGCTCCACGCAGCAAACTCCACTGAGCTCAACTGTACACCGAAAGTAGGATCTTGGGCACTATTACATATTAAATTGGTGTGCACCTGTGGATCAAACCATGTTCGATGTGAAAACGCATCATACTTATCAGAGCAACAGCTCACACTCTCCTCCCAGAGTGGACAGACAAGAGTGGGTGGTGAGTTCTGTAGTGTGAACTTCCTAGATTTCTTAAAAAAAAAAAAAAAAAAAAAGCTTTCAACAAAAGCATATTGGGTTTCAGAAGTTCCAGGGAGTGTAATATTAAGAAATTAAATGCCAGAATAGGTTTCCCAGGGAAATTTGGAGGCAACTCAAGAAGGCTGACATTTAATTTCATACACAAAGGTCTCATTCCAAATGTGTTAAGCTCATGACTACGTGGGTGCCTGGTGGGAGCAGGGAAGATGCCCAGAGATGGTGAAGAAGAGAATAAAAAATCTGCAAAAGGCTGGAAAGGGGGAATGTCTTCTAAAGCCCATGTTCTTATACAGCAAGTCACGGGTAGAATTTTCAGTTTCAGCTCGTTCCATGGGTGCCACTTTATTAAAATGTGTACTTTAAAAGTGAATGTGTAGAATTTCTGACCTATCTGAGGAAACTGAGGCTCAGAAAGATTGGAAGATCCCCCAAACCATGTAACCAGTGGGGGTGTCCAGGCCAAGAGTGCAAGCTGTTCCCCCTGTTCCAGTCCAGAGCACCATGTTGAGATTCCAGGAGCCTGGTCTCCGCTCCTACCTGGATGGTACGTTGTGATGTAGTGCAAAGACCCCGTATATTCTAGTACCAGGATTCAGACTCAGAGCTGCCGCCAGGTACCAGCACTAACACTGGGGCAAGGCACTAGGTTCTGTGAGGTGAGGTGTCCTCACTTCCAGAGCAGGGATGACAAAAGGTAGATGGGAGGGTCAAAGGGAACATGGACCCTGGCACAGGGAGACACACAATGTGTTAATACAACACTCATGTTTTTCAAGGTTTTGGCATTAAGCACTGGAATAAGCAAGAGGTCAGTTGACAAAGAGCCTTTCTTCAAAAATACCTCCCAAGTGAAGGTAGGTGAGGCAGAGAGCGAGAGTAGATTGATAACTTGCCCAAGATACACAAGTAGTAAGTGGAAGAAGCAGATTCAGATCCACGTGTCTGGCTCCAGAGCCAAAGCCCTTGAATATAAGATACAGCAAACAGTGTCAAGAAAGCCAACGTAACCATTCACACCCAACATGCATGACTAGTTCTTTATATAATTTTTTTTTTCAAATAAACTAAATGGGAATTTAGATAAGAATGGGGGGGGGGATGGAGAGGGGAGTTTTGATTGGAAATGAATGGGAGAAACCTTAAGGTATGATTTGGTGTTGGGGTCTTTGGCTAAGTACCTATTCATTGGAATTGTTAAAAACTAGTCAGCTGCTCCACAGGAGAAAGACCTGGCGATCTGCTCCCATAAAGACTACAGCCTAGAAAACCCTGTGGGGCAGTTCTACTCTGTCACACGCAGTCACTATGAGTTGAAAATTGACTCATTGACACCCAACAATACCAACAGCAGCAGTTTGAATAATTGCTTAGCATTGTTTGCTATGCAAATCTGGGGAGCAGATGCTACCAGGGCGGAGACGCAGCTGTGGATGACTCTCAGTGAAGGTCAGCTACCACCAGCAGCTGATACATGGCCCAGCTGGTACCTGGTGCCTCTTACATGGCCCTCCGTTCACACCCACCATACACAACCAGTGCTTGAGGTGGTTATTGCTGTTGTTAAGTGCCATCAAGTCAAAGTCAACTTATAGCCACCCCATGGAACACAGTAGAGCTGCCCCATTCGGCTTTCTAGGTTGTAATCTTTACGGGAGCAGATCACCAGGCCTTTCTCCCTGGAGCCCTGGGTGGGTTTGAACCAGCAACCTTTTGGTTAGCAGCCAAGCACTTAACTGTTGTGCCACGAGGGCTTCTAAGCTGCCCTTTTCCATCTATACAAGGACTTTAGAACACTCCTCCATTCACTGCAATTCCTGATCAGGAAATAGGGCTATGGGGGAGGTGGTAAAGATTGTTTCTAACACAGAGAAAGGCATTTTCATAAGGTTCAACCTGATTGAGGTTCTTTTTGAAATTGACCTTCACCAGGTAGAGCGGAAACCTCCCCTAAGAGCAGAATTCCAGGCTTCCCATCCAGGTGTCTGACACTTCTCAGCACACCCAAGCTCTTGTATCACCTTCCTTTCTACCCTCACTCAGAAGCCTCACTCGCACTCAGCCTGGGAGCTAATCCATAACCAGAAGGCAAGCCTGTCAATGACAGTTTTAGAGAAAAAGCAATTTTCTATCCACATGCCTAAAAAAAATCAATTCATTTCATTTGAGGTAAAGTTACCTGTTATCTTAAAGCTCTGTCAGGAAATCCAAAGTCGTTTACATAGCAGAGCTTTGCAGAAATGCCAGGTGGAAATATGAGTGGGTAAAATCTGTCCCTTAACTATTGCATACTCCTTTTCCTTCAAGTCCCAGATTCATTTTCTGCTGCATCCAGGACCTCTTTCTCAGAGCTGTCTCCAGAGATAATCTCCATAAGCACGCATCATTAAGCAGGGATGTATGCACACACTCCACTCACTTAATCTCTAGTTGGCTGCTGCCTCCAGGTATTCAGGTTCTCCTTCTTGCATGTGTAGACTGAAAATCTATAGCTAATAAAAATCCGTGTAGAAAGAACTTGTTGACAGAGACATTAGTTCAAAGCCCTAAAGATGCTTTCTGGGGAAATGTTTGGCCCTCTGGCCTTAAATGTGAGATATACACTAGCTGTACTAACAGCAGATGGAATGGCTTGTCCTGTTCTGCCTGTTAACAATTCCTGGGCCTAAATATGAAATTGGTATTGATCTGATACTGTTGAGCTTATGTCTGCCATTTAAGAGAGAAGAGCCCTTGTTCCATGGGGCGGAAAGTGATCTGTTCCACTTTAAGAGAGAGCAAAGCTTAGTTTGCAAGTGCTGCAGGTGCAGCCAGAGATCTTACATTCTATTTCTATTTTCTAAATAAAAAACAGCAACAGCACTGGGGCTCTGCAATTCCTTCCAGAACCATCTCTATTGGAAAAAAAGGAGGAATAGATCTTCTAGATCTGCTTACTGGGAATTGACTAGGAGGCACCCCCAGAGGTCATTTGGATGGCCATCAGTAGCACAGGTGACTTGACCTGCCTGAAGCCAACAGAGATCACATGTCAGCATAAAGTAGCTGTGCACTACAGCTGACCCTTCCCATATTCCAATTTGAGGTCCACTTTGTTTTATTCTGTGAATGGGTGTGGGAGGGTAGATTTAATGCTTCCTTTGTCCCATGGCCAAACCTGACCAAGAGGCAGGGAGGTATTGTCCACCTACAGGGCAGCACCAAAAGTCACTCAGCAACAGGTGGGGCATGTAATCCTCCTACATGGAGGGGCGTGAAGAGTTGGAAACAGTAAAAATACCTATCACAGAAATGCTAGTCTTGTGATTCCTCTTCATGCTAACTTTCCTTCTCCACCAGTTTGTTGGCAACCAATGTCAATGGTCTTCACCACCATCTACACCTACCACCACCGTCTCTACTGATTTGGGGTCTACCAAACTATTCTGAGTTCAGAATGTGCAGCACCAACTCCTCTTGAGTCTCTTACTGCTTGGTCCTTGCCTTCCTCATCTGTGGGCCTCTCAGGTTTTCTGGATTAAATTAGGAAAAACAAGGAGAATAGGGAAATATTTTGACCTTGCTGTATTCTCCTCATTGCCTGTAGGACCTCAGAGGGAATCAGGACAGGGAAGGGAAAGACAAATTTTATCTTCTATTTAAACATCAAACAAGTTTGGAGCATTTTCAAGGAGTTTCTGAGCCTTGACTCACCTTGGCCCTGATCTCTGCATTTCTTTCTTCAAACAGTCTGTGAGTCCTGGTCAGGCAGATGCTTGGCATAGGGATACAAGGAAGAATGACATAGACCTTTCTCTCAGAACACTCACAGCCTGGCGGGTGAAACAACTAAGCAATAAGCATCTGTAACATGCAGCGGTAGGTGATGTATGAAGACAAGGACACAATGCTAGGAGAGGAAAGAGAAGACTGCCTTCCACTCCAGGCCCACGCAGGAAGTTTTGCCTAAACCAAGACTTGGAGGTGTTGCAGAGACTTGCAGAGAGCAGGCAGTCAGAGCTGAGAGGTGCTGTCTCCCAACACCTCCTCCAAACTCCACACCCCAATCACACTGCACATTCACCATGGCTGTTTGCACCTTCAGGTCTTCACTCATGTGGTTTTCTTTGCTGTTTCCTCCATTTAAGATACCTGTCTCCACCTTCTTCAATC
The DNA here is from genome assembly GCF_000243295.1 of Trichechus manatus latirostris. Taxonomy (NCBI): domain Eukaryota; kingdom Metazoa; phylum Chordata; class Mammalia; order Sirenia; family Trichechidae; genus Trichechus; species Trichechus manatus. The sequence goes on along the minus strand of NW_004444119.1, from coordinate 3,230,593 downwards.
ATAGTCATCTTCTGAGATCCCACACACATGCTTGGGTCATGACTTGGCAAGTATTAACATGGAGAACATAGAATTTCAAGTTTCCTCAAATCAAAGTCCATTAAAAAAATTAATGTTTTCTGGAGGATTTCTGCAGTCTCCATCTGTCATTCCATTGTGTCTCCTATGCCCAGTGCCACTTACTTATGAGGTCATCACAGGAGGCTGAGGTTCTCATTATTCCAAGCAACCATGGATAAACCTATTGCTGTTGAGTCAATTCCAACTCACGGAACCCATGTATTACAGAATAAAATTGCTCCATAACGTTTTCAATTACTGTAATCTTAACGGCAAGAGATCACTAGGCCTTTCTTCCACTGACCTTTAGGTTAGTAGTTGAGTGCAAAACCTGTATGTTGTTGTTGTGTGCTATGAGTTGATTCTGCCTCATAGCAACCCTATATAAGGTCCCCAAATGCTTCCCAGTGATCTGGGGTGGCATCAGTTAAAACCCAAATAGTCAGATGGGGAAATATGATATAAGGATCCACCCCTATTCCCATCAAGAGTTATTTTCAAAGCTTACAAGTCATCCTAGGAAACACTGAATTTATGACGTTGCCAGCCAGATTTCCTGCATCCGCTTTTGAATATGAAAAACAGAGATGATTATTTCAGGGTTCCAAATATGATTTTCCTCAGAAGCACGTGCCAGTAACTCCATAGACCTATAATTTCAAGCAATTGAAAGATATAATTAAGTGTCTGCACTTCCAATTCCAAGGGAGAAAAGTACATTAGGTTCTTGATTTAGTAGTGTAAGTAGTTAAATGAGCCTTGGGTTTGCATTCAGAAGAAGCTGAGCGGCGTCGTGGGGTGAACACTGGCCTAGAAATCAGAAGAGCAGATGATCCATCCTGCTTCCACCTTCAAAGCTCCGTGACTGTGAGCAAGGCCATTCATCTTCTGGAGTCTCCGTCTCTTATGTATAAAAATGCATAAGAAAAAATGCAGGTGGTTATTTTTTGTTTTTATCTGTTTTTTTTTTTTTTTTTGCAAGATATAAGCACTCTAATCTATGCTTTATTTTAGTCTATTTATAAAACTAAGTTTACAAAAACCTTCAGAGGCTTCAGCTTATCCAGTCTCCGCAGCAAACCGGTGAGTATAGACCCATGAATTCCATTTTACACGGGAAAACTGATGCTGAAATGAATTAAATCGTTCACCCAAAGTCAATCAGGTAGTAAATGGAAGAGAAAAATCAAATCTATGCACTCCTACTCCACATGTCAGGCTGTGGGGCAGTTCTGTTCTGTCACATGGGTTGCTATGAGTCGAAAATTGACTCAATGGCACCTAACAACAACATACTACTTCTCATCCAACCAGGAATTTTTTGCTTTTGTTATGAAAGCACGGGCGATAGTCAGAGCTCTGGGAGCTGCTGACCACAAACAGATCCCCAACTGAGATGACAGGAGCTCATGGAATTAAAGGGAATTGATTCTCTGGGGCCATCACTCCCAAGGTAATCTACCCAAAGAAACAAAGTCTGAGTTTATGGCTGATGAATGGAGCCTGAGAGCTCATTGGGAACATAAGCCAACAAGAAACAAAAACAACAACAAAAATTTGCCACGACCCCATGTGTGTCAGAGTAGAACCATGCTCCATAGGGTTTTCATGGCTGTGATCTTTATGGAAGTAGATCTCAAGCATGAAAAAAGCACCACTCTTGAAGATAGGAACGTGGTGATGCAGCGACCCTATGGGTCTTGGAGGTAGGCTTGTTCAGAAGGGGGCTACTTTCGGCGATTGGGGAAGATTTTTTGTGACAGATCCGTTCTGTAGACAGAAATGTCCCAAGATTGTACAAGTGCAGACCAACCAGCTGGCCTGCTTAGTCAGACACGTTTCTCAGATCACAAGCTCCTCTGCTCTAATTTTCTGTTCATCAAGTACTCTTCAGATCTGTAATTTGGTCCTGTGAGTGACTCCTGGAATAGGGGAACTTGAAGTGACTGATGGTTTCATCCCTGATTAATACCCTTCCCATGCCTCATTGGCCCTTGGGATGAAACCTCTTCGCCTTGCTTTCAGAGCTGGTTTGAGAAGGTCCTCCCCTACTTCATGACCTTTTCTGTGCCCTCCTCCCCAGCTCCCTGAAATCGATGCTCTGGGCTCACACTGTACTTCGTCTTTTCCTGCAGACACAGCATGTTCTCCTTCACCCCCAGGCGTTCGAGCACATTCTTCCCTCTGCCAGAATTCCTCCCCCTCTCCTTTCCCCAGCTGTTCAGAACTGGAGCAAATCTTACCCTCTCAAAAAAACAAACCTTCTCTGAGTACCCACTCCCACAAAAGGCTGGACAAGGCTCCTCACACATGTCCCCATTGTACTTTGACTGAATGTTGTCACTATACTAATCACACACTCATTTTCTTTTCCCCTTCTTCCCCAGTGGAAGCGACATGGGGGCAGGGAGAAGGTCTTCCTTGTTATCCTATCCCCAACATAGTTGGGCACCTGATACACAGCAGACACTTCATAAATATTTGGGGGTGAGTGAAAGAATAGTCTCAGGTCTTGATTTAACAAGCGATCCTAACACCCACACCCCAATCTCTGACATAATCAACTTTCTGACATTTCATGTTAGAGCTTTTTGGGAGCCAGGCAGAGGCATGACACACAATATGGGAGGCTTTTTCCCAGCTCCCTTGGCTGTGCTTCTCAGTAAAACTACTATCACAGGAGGAAATAAAAACACTGAAGACACAGCTGTTGGCAGCCTCTGGAACCACAGCAGCAAGATCATATTCAATGTGACAATACCTCCAGAAAATGGCAACAGGAAGGACCACGAAACCGTAGTGATGTGAGGATATGTCTGGTTTACGGTGGGTTCCGGCTGTGGTTGCGTGTCTGGGGTAATGTTGTTCTTGACAGCAATCTTGGCAGTGTGTGCCTCACTCCTGACTGGCCCCTGTGGGGCAAGGGGCACCCCTGCTCAGAGGTTTGATACAGGCTGCACGCGGCTCTATCTCCCTGAGAACTCCAGCGCCTACAAAGCCCTGTCTTCCTCAGAACATAATGGAAAGCATCCCAGCACTATCAAGGTAACTGAATGTCCAGAGTCAGCACACCCTTGGATTTATGGGTAGGCTTCTCTGCTAAAAAGTTGCTAAGGATGTGGTCAGTGGAATGACTAGTTTTGTGATCTGTAAGTTTTGTTTTTAGGGTACAGTATTGATCTAGCGTAAAAAACTATAATACTGCAGTCATGTTTTTGGTCAAGTGGACAAAAAAATAATCTAAAGCAAACAGTTTGAGAACTTTCCACTTATTAAAAACATTCTTTAACCCTAGGAAAGGTCAGAAGCAATATTGGAAATAGGAAGATGGTAGGAATTGCTAACACTTATGAATAATAACTAACATTGACCCAGTGCTGACTTTGTACTTGGCATAGAGCAGGCCCTCTGCGGGCGCTATTCCATGAAGCCTCCACACACAGCAATGGGAAAACTACAGTTACTCCATCCTACAGATGAGGGAGAGGCGAGTTAGAGAGGTCAAACGTCTTCCTCAAGGTCATACAGCTCCACCTCCGGGGCTCCAGCTCCCAGCCACTATATTACACTGCACATCTGCCACGTGCTAGGTGATTTGCATGGTGCATCTCCCACCCTCACGGCAGCCCTTCAGAGTAGATTGTTGTTGTTGTTAGGTGCTATTGAGTCGGTTCTGACTCATACGTACAATAGAACGAAACACTGCCCAGTCTTGCACCATCCTCACAATTGTTGCTATGGTTGAGCCCATTGTTACAGCCGCTGTGTCAATTCATTTCCTTAAGGGTTTTCTTCTTTTTCACTGACCCTCTACTTTACCAAGCATGATGTCCTTCTCCAGGGACTGGTCCCTCCTGATAACATGTCCAAAGTATGTGAGACAAAGTCTCACCATCCTTGCTTCTAAAGAGCATTCTGACTCTACTTCTTCCAAGACAGATTTGATATCAGAGCAGGTGTCAACCCCCATTTCCCAAGGAGAAGGCTGAGTGTCAGGTGTTAGGTAACATGCCCAGTGCCACAGAATGAGTAAGTGGCTGAGTCTGAATCCAACCCAGGGCATTCTCATCCAAGCCCTTCACCCTTCCACATCATTATGCCAAGTTTGCTTGGGGCTCCCTATCCCTGTACTCACTCTTTCCAAGTGCCTCCTTCCTCACAGGCCCCCTATCTACTCCCCTTTCTCTCTCCAGGCAACTTGTGTTCACATATTGTTCTATGCAAGGTTCCTGCTCAGATCAGCATCTTCCTGCAATTGACCCAAAGTAAAAAGCTCATATCCCTTTCTCCTAACACCTGCTCCCTGCCAAGTATATGCATACACACACCTACATGTATACATATGTACATACACAGGTGCGTGCATGCATACAGATACATACAGTGTGCATACATACATATGTACATACACACATACATATGTACACACATACATACGCATGTGTGTGCGAGTGTGTATGTTATTGTTAAGCGTACTTGAGTCAGTTCTGACTCCTAGTGACCCTATGTACAACAGAATGAAACACTGCCCAGTCCTGTGCCATCCTCACAATTGTTGCTATGTTTGAGCCCATTGTTGCAGTCACTGTGTCAATCCATCTTGTTGTGGGTCTTCCTCTTTTTTTGCTGACCCTCTACTTTACCAAGCATGATGTTCTTCTCCAGGGACTGGTCCCTCCTGATAATATGTCCAGAGTACGAGAGACAAAGTTTCATCATCCTTGCTTCTAAGGAGCATTCTGGCCATACTTCTTCCAAGACAGATTTGTTCCTTCTTTTGGCTTTCCATGGTATATCCAATTTTCTTCACCAACACCAGAATTCAAAAAGCATCGATTCTTCTTCAGTCTTCCTTACTCATTGTCCAGCTTTGGCATCCATATGAGGCAGCTGAAAATACCATGGCTTGGGTCAGGTGCACCTTAGTCCTCAAAGTAACATCTTTACTTTTTAACTTTAAAGAAGTCTTTTATAGCAGATTTGCCTAATGCAATGTGTCATTTGATTTCTTGACTGCTGTTTCCATTGGCGTTGATTGTATACATGTGTGTATACATGTATGTATATTGCTTTATTTTATTTTATAGCTGTTTATTTTTATTCACCACAGCCTGAAACATGCACCAAGTCTACTAAACTGAAATGTAATATGGATTAAGTGTAAAGTCTAGCTCCTGGGATTAAAATTCATCTGGATGGAGACGATGTGACTAAAAAGAGGCATATATGAAAACATTCTGGAGTTCTAGTCATCCACATACTCAAAAAGGGTCTACAGCATGATGACGGGATTGGCAAACAAGCCTACACTACAGTTAAATGGCAGGAAGATAATATCACAGCATAGGAAGGCAGTCTGGTCTAGCAGAGCCAGGTAACCCATCCTGAGCACAGTGTGGTTCCAGACACCACAGCATGTGAGGGAGAGGGGCATCCACACAGAGGCACATTCAGGGGCCAGCTGCCAGGGCTGTGACCTGTCTAGAAAGTATTAATGAAGTGATTGACAATAAGAAGAATAATTGTATGACAATAAATCAACAGATAACATTGTTAAAATACAGAATTATGAGGAAAATTTTATGTATAGATTCATGGGAAACAAAAATGTGTTACTGGAAGTTTACCAAAATGTCAACTATTCAGCCAGCTGAGAAATGATTCCAGCTGAACTCCCTATTTTGTAGACTCTCCTTCTAGAAAGGGCTGATCCATGTCAAACCTTTTAAGAACAGTTAAGTTCAGTAAGACATTCTGTACTCAATGTTCATTGAGGCTGGGGCAAAAAATTGTTGATATCAACAGCAGATCTATAAAATTGTTCACCTCGAAGAAGTGCCAATGCCACATACAGCATCCCCACATTCAAGGAAGTGTGTGGGCATTCCAGATGGTGTATGGAAGAGCCATTTAAAAAAAAATAAAAACTACTTTTCTCAAGGACCTGTCACTGAAACTGTAACTGAAGTTGATTCTTACTCTTCTCAAGCAAGAGCATGCTGCAGTGTGTGTGTGTGTGTGTGTGTGTGTGTGTGTGTGTGTGTGTGAAAGAGATATTATATTTATACCAATAGGCATAGAATATTTTGGTTAAAAGACAAAACTTTATTGAGAATGCTATGAATTTATCATCTTTTCCTCAAAATTCACTTCCTTTATATTTTTCTTTTCTGGATGAGAAGTGTCACCCTCTGCTCAACTGCCCTAGTCAGAATTCTGATGGTCTCCCTGGACCACTCCCTCTCCCTTGCCACCCCCATACCCAATTGATTGTAAATCCCCCACCAAATACCACCCTGAAGGGTTACCTCCTTTAAACCTATACCAGCACCTTAGTTGAGGCTTTTAATCACTTCTCACCTGGATCCCTGCACTGACCTTTAACTGGCTCCCTGGCTCCAACGTCAGCCCCTTGCAGCCCATTCTCCCCTCTGCCACTGAAACGATTCTTCTAAAAGGCACATCTAAATGTATCATGTTGTTGCTGTTGTAGTTGCCATGGAGTCTATTCTGACTCATGCCAACCCCACGTGTGCAGAGTGAAACTGTTCCATAGGGTTTTCAAGGCTGTGACCTTTCAGAAGCAAATGGCCAGGCCTGTCTTGTGAGGCATCTCTGGATGGGTTCGAATCACCACCCTTTCGGCTAGTAGTCAAGCACTTAGTCACTTGTACCACCCAGGGACTCCTTAAACCCATCGTAGCTCTCATTAAATTCAACAATTTCCTGTAACTTTCATGACAAAAACTCAACTCCTTACAGAGGCACCCAGGGCCCATTATGAACTAGTCCCCATCTACCTCTAGATTGCCCTCCCCTCCGCTGACTTCCAGACCTTCCACCACACTGTGCTCCAGCCTACTTCACCCCATGCAACAAGGAGTCCACACCTCTGAGTTTTCACATGGGTTGTCCTTCTACCAGCTACACTCTTAACTAACTCCTTCTCACACTCCAAGCACAACATCCCTGAGCTTGGACCTCTGGATTTTTAGGCCCTCAACAAGTGTATGATAATGACTGACTGAAGCTTGGATCTAAATCTTCATACGGAGTCTAGAATAGAAGTGCAGATTCTGGAGATGTATATAGAGAGAAATTTGAAGCAAAGGGGATACCTTCAGAGAGAGAGAGAGAAGAGCGTCAGAGGCAGATGCTGGGGAATTCCTGCATTTAGCAGCCAACAGCACCAAATGCCTCTCAGGAGTCAGGTAGGATGTGGACTGAGACGAATCTCTTGAATTCAGCAATTAGGAGTGTGTCAGCAGCCTTTGAGAAATTAATTTCAACAGAGCACTGGAGGTGGACTTTTTAATCTTTTCCTTTTCTCCCTTATCATTGTTAATGTCCCTTGTGTCTCTTACCTGCTCATTTCTACTTTTTCCCATATGCTGTTGAAATATTTTGCTGTGATTTTGTAACGCCAGGTTGATTCTGACTCATAGCAACCCTATATGACAGAGTAGAACTGCCCCATAGGGTTTCCTAGGCTGAAATCTTTACAGGAGCAGATCTCCAGGTCTTTTCCCCCACAGAGAGGCTGGTGGGTTCCAATCACCAGCCTTTTGGTTGGTAGCCAAGAGCTTAACCATTGCACCACCAGGGCTCCTTTTGAAACCTTCTACTGAAGATTTTCTCAAACAGCCGTACAGTGTTTTGCAAGCCCATCAGAACTAGAAACAAATTCTTTCCTTGGACTCTGTAAAGCATGAATTGGGAAACTTTACTCAAAGATAGCCTTCCTACCTGCCCAGATTACATACAAGTCCTTTTTATTGCAGACAATGCCATTGATTAGCCACCGTAGAAGCTTGTCTTCATTGCAGATTGCATTCTGATGACAGCTCGAGCTGATTTTCTTCTGGTATTGCCTATATTCATTGCAGCTTTTTCTTGTGCTCTTCATAAAATGCTGCTGAGGGTTGCATATCTTCCCTCGCCATGGTTTGAGATTGAGTTTCTATCCTGAAAACCCCAACTCTTTCGTTACTTTTGGAAGACTAGTACTCATTCCCATATATTTCTTCAATCAAGTCACCATATCTCCCAGGCTTACTGTTTCCATTTGAAGGCAATAGACTGTGTGTGTGTGTGTGTGTGTGTGTGTGTGTGTGTGTGTGTGTGTGTTTTCTTTGTGTCTGAGAAAGGATAACCTTGGGTTACTTGGCAGGGCTGCTCCTGTCTCCAGGTGGTTCTTCAAGACTAAGCAAAAGCACAGCACAAAGGCCTTGTTTTTTCTAATTTCAGTTGCCAAAACCAGTGTCTCAGATTGAGCCCACTGACTTGTTGAGGATCCGTGGGACAGGTGGTGCTGCTGGAGAGACCCTCATGAGCTCTTTGAAACTGGTTCTCACACGAATCTTCCTAGGAAAGAGTCCTTCAAGTGAAAGCCTTCTCTCTCACATCAACATCTGTTTTCTTTTCTTTTCTTTTTTCTTTTCCTGTTTTGCTCTCCCATCATTCTAGTTATACCCTTCAGCTTTTCCTCATAGTCACTGAGAGTTCATTTTCACCATATAGCCCTAAAAGCCAGAAGCACATAAACTGTTGGTGTTGTTGTTGGTTGCCGACAAGTTTATTCTCACTCATGGCGACTCCATGCGTGCAGAGTAGAACTGCTCCATAGGGTTTTCAAGGCTGTAACCTTTCAGAAGCCAGACCTGTTCTCTGAGACGCCTTTGGGTGGCTTTGAACCACCAACCTTTCAGCTAGTAATGGAACCCTTAACTGTTTGTGCCACCCAGGAGCTACATACACAAACTAGGGCTTTGTTTTTAGAATCCCAAGGTCTTGCTGCTACCCTTGATCTCTACTGTTCCCTGGTTCCCCGTGCCTCTTCCCACCACAGTCCTCGCGTCTGGCGGCTGCTTGTGCTTTCTCAAGTTTTCCAAGTGGCTTCCCAGGCTCTTGAGACAAGACTTTCCCTCTCACACCACTTGACAGGCTTTTGGTCACTGCACAGGATGGTTGTTTTCCATGCTAACATTTCCTCACTTAAGACAAACTTTCTCCACTGGTTGACTTCAGGAACTCGAGACCGAGTTTACTTTTACAAATTTTAAAAATTGAGCTCCTAAGGGTTCTTCCAGGATGCTGCCAAGCTTGCCTGTGGAAACAAGTCTTTTTAAAACCTGCTTTAAATTCAGAGTTTTCTCCATATTATTGTTTATTGCCTCAAACTATCTTCCAGCAAAGGCATTTTTCTTACTTGAATAAAAATATCAAATACTTTAACGGGAACATTAAATGCATCTTCACTTGGTTTTCTCAACTGCCACAAGGTCTGTCGTCCAAAGCCCTAACAGGAACACAACTCCTTTTTTTTTTCCCTTGCCTTTTGATAAGCAATGTTTTTATAGAAATCTGTGATATGAAAGTCATTGTTTCCCATTGGGTCATGTGGCCAAGGGTGATTGATATTTAACTATTTTATTTCAAGTTGAGAGACATGAGATTAACTAATCATTCCAGTCTCAAGGGGTTAACATGCTTGACTGCTAACCAAAAGGTAGGAGGTTCAAATCCACCCTGAGGTGTCTTGGAAGAAAGGCCTGGCAGTCTACCTCCCAAAAATCAGCCACCAAAAACCCTACAGAGCACAGTTCTACTCTGACACATGGGGTCACCATGAGTCAGAATTGACTCGACAGCAACTGGTTCTGGTTTTCACCTACTGTCAATAAGAATTCTACTGTGAGTGGTCACGTGGGTGTGGGGGATGATGTTTATCCACATATCATAAGGGTTTTATATCCTTTTGTTTCTTTTACTTGTACTTCTGGAAAATAAATATTATTCTCACTTTCTTTTGGAGCACATAGTTCATCATTTTTCTTTTGGAATTTACACTTGTGACCAATAAAATTTCTTATAATCCCAAAGTATTAATTATATCGCTTCCAATTCAATATGAAGTGAAAAGTCACAGTCATCAGGGAAGAAGAAGAAAACCTCCTGAATTTCTCATGAGAATGGCAATGGTACAAGAGTTTCCTTAAAAATCATTTTCTGAAAGCAAGTGGCCGTGCTTAGTCCCTCATAGAGCCGCAAAGTAGGAGACCGCTAAGCCCGATGGGGCACCTCCACATGCCACCTGCTGGGAGCAGCTCACACTATCCAGTATCAAAGGGGACCCTGCCCTGGCTACTCAGGACATCCAGCAGCCACATAGCTTTTCCCAGGGGATGATGACTGTGTCCCTTGGAACTCAAACCACAAAGTCATAAAGAAAAAGCTTTGACTAGACATTTAGGTTCTGCTTGCTTCAGACTTCTTCAGAATTTCTGCCTAGATTCTGTTCCTTTGCCCTCCTTCTCAATCCACATCTGCCTACCTCTTGTGTTCTATTCCATTCCCACCTCGTTTTGCGACAGCCATGAGTTCATCAGCTCTGGGTATACATTCTCTTGGTGAAAATCCCACTGGGCAGCACTGACAATAGTGCCTACCAAGTACATATCCCTTGGGACATGTAGCTCCTGGAACATGGTCCCAGGAGGCCTCTGCAGTATGTGCATTAGATCGACAGCCAGGAGACCGAGAGAACAGTCATGGAATTTCCATGGCAACATCAGTATAACTCAGGGCACAGCTTTTTCTGTGAACCATGGGGAAGAAAAAAAGTGGGCACACACACACTTTTTTAAGCCATTAACTTTAGAGCTATGGAAGTGGTGAACGTATTTTCCGCTTCCCCCTCTCTTACTTTGCCAGCCAAATATGATGGCTGAAGTAAACCTGTCCCCTAAATCTTGATGTGAGGGAAGAATAAATGTGTGTGACTTTTACAGCTGTCAGAATTTGATGCTGCTCAGAAAATGCAGTCTGGTTTTCCAGGTTTAGTGGTGATTACAGATAGCCTTGAAAGACCACTCCTCTTCTTTCCTTCTACAATTCCTGTCTCCACCACTTCTGATCCTCTTTCTCTGCAGCCTATCTGAGGATGAGCTATGCAGATGCACACAAATACATGAAACTTCCCGTGGTTTCCTATCAAAGGCAGCAATACGGAAAACTCACCCAAACATTAGAATAATGCAGTTCCCATTTAGAGGATGCGCTGTAACTACTAATAACACTGACTCAAGGTCAGGATGCACAAAAGTGATTACACTGTAAGCAAACAAATGGCACATCCTTTTTAAAGAATTCCTCAGGGATTTATTCATTGCTGGAAAAAAGATACAGAAAGACCATATCATAAGTGAACTGGAATCTTGTCTGAAATAGTTGAGAGTACATTCGAATCGGATCCACCAATACCAACCATGGTGTTGTTGTTGTTAGGTGCCATCGAGTAGGTTCCAACTCAGAATGACCCTACGTACAACAGATCGAAATACTGCCCCGTCCTGCACCCTCCTCACAATCATTGTTATGGTTGAGCCCATTGTTGCAGCCACTGTATCAATCCATCTAGCCAAGAGTCTTCCTCTTTTTTGATAATCCTCTAGCTTACAAGCATGATGTCCTTTTCCAGGGACTGGTCCCTCCTGATAACATGTCCAAAGTACGTGAGACAAAGTCTCGCCATCCTTGCTTCCAAGGAGCATTCTGGCTGTACTTCTTCTAAGACAGACTTGTTCATTCTTCTGGAAGTCCACGGTATATTCAATATTCTTCACCAACACCATAATTTAAAGGCATCAATTCTTTTTTGGTCTTCCTTATTCATTGTCCAGCTTTCATATGCACATGAGGCGACTGAAAATACCATGGCTTGGGTCAGGTACACCTTAGTCTTCAAAGTGACATTTTTGCTTTTCAACACTCTAAGGATGTCTTTTGCAGCAGATTTGCCCAATGCAATGCTTCATTTGATTTCTTGAATGCTGCTTCTATGGGCATTGATTGTGGACATAAGTAAAATGAAGTCCTTGACAACTTCA
>NW_004444119.1:3214188-3218520 GCF_000243295.1 Trichechus manatus latirostris | reverse complement strand
GTAAGTGCTTCAAGTCCTCTTCACTTTCAGCAAGCAAAGTTGTATCATCTGCATAACTCAGGTTGTTAATGAATCTTCCTCCAATCCTAATACCGTATTCTTTTTCATATAGTCCAGCTCCTCTGATTATTTGCTCAGCATACAGATTGAATAAGTATCATTAAAAGATACAACCCTGACGCATAAGTTCCCTGATTTTAAACCATGCGGTATCCCCTTGTTCTGTTTGAATGACTGCCTCTTGGTCTATGTATAGGTAACCCATGAGCCCATTAAGGTGTCTGGAATTCCCATTGTTTGCAATGTTATCCATAATCTGTCACAATCCACACAGTCGAATGCCTTTGCAAGGTCAACAATACACAGGTAAACATCTTTCTGGTATTCTCTGCTTTCAGCCAAGATCCATCCGACATCAGCAATGATACCCCTTGTTCCACTGCCAGCAATTCAAGCCAGATTCATAGAGAACATGGAATACCATCATATCATGGCTTATGGACTGGCAGTGCTATTGAATTGATTCTTTACGTGTAATTGTCAGTAAATTGCTCCCAATATGACAGAATGATCATGTGATTCACTGGCAGAAGCTAAGCACATTGTCATGGGGAAAAATTGGTCTTGATGCTACTTGATGTTAAAATTAACTCCTGAGTGTAAACATTTCACTTCCATCAGGGAAAGCTGGACCGAGGACATTCTTCACACAGAGACAGGCTCTGTTCTGGATAAAATACAGCCTTCTGTCCACGGGGGGCATTTTGTCAATATCACTGACTCACTCATTGGCTGGCATATGGTAGTGGTTAGTGATGAGAAATGCAAGAGTGGAGAGCAGGAGAAGGCAGTGGGGTGAGAGAGGAAAGAGGTGAGGTTGCAGGCACCCCTACTGCCTGACTCAGCACGAACCATCTCACTGGTCATAACGTCACAAAGAGTTGGGGAGTGAAGTGTCTCCAACTTCCTGATGGTTAATTATACTAATGTCACTCTGAGCCCCTCTAGTTCAACACTAGGCACATTTGAACATGGCTCTGGAGCTGAACATTTTAACATCCCCTCTAACCACTTTGTAATGTAGTCATCTGCCTGCAAGAGTAAAGTATTTGAAGCCCTCTCCTTTCTGCAGAGATCACAGATTGTGTGACGTGGACGATAGGGCATTATTGAAAAATTCATAGAGTACAATTGACAAGACCATCAGGACAGATGACAGTGGATTGAGAGCCAAAAGACATGAGTTTTAAGTCCCAACTTGTTAACTTATAAGTCATATGACTTGGGCAATTTATAATCTCATGGAGTCTCTGCTCCTTTTCTGTATAACCAAAACCAAACCCATTGCCGTCGAGTTGATTCCGACTCATAGCAACCCTATAGGACAGAATAGAACTGTCCCGTAGAGTTTCCAAGGAGCACCTGGTGCATTTGAACTGCTGACCTTTATGGTTAGCAGTCGTAGCTCTTAACCACTACACCACCAGGGCTTTCTTTCTGTATAAAGGGATGGTAATTATTTTACCTCATATCCAAGGGTTGTTGGGAGGATCAGAATGTAACACTGTAACTGGAATACTCTGCAGGCCACAAAGTTCTATGAAATGTATAGGCTTATTGTTAGGCTTGCTATATGCACATACACAGGTGAGCACACTGAAACTCACACAGAGACATACAGACATGCACACACAGAATACACACACACACACACACACACACACACACTCAGGTATCATTATATTCCTATTACTCATATATGTATGTATATATATATGTATGTATTTTTTTTACATCTATTGAGTAAACGGAGTGAATAGTATTATAGCATTGTCCTGATTTTACCAAACTGGAAACCTACAAAGGCCAGGTGACTTGCTCAAGGTCACAGCTAGTATATGGCAGAATTACGATGCAAACCCAAGGTTCTCTGGACTTCTAACCACATCACGCTGTTGGCCAATAGTGACTAGAAAACAGCTGGAAACAGAAGGAAAACACCGTAGGGACATAAAAGGCTTTGCGTTTATCTTCCTCCCTTTTTTTTAAACACGCTTAACTAAAACCTGTAACAATTAAAGAAAAAGATACATTTTTTCAGTAGCTGAGTAAAATTGATACCAGAAAGTAAAACAAAAATTGAAGGACAAGGGAAAGAAAAAGTCATTAGAATGATTTTTCTGTCCAAAATCTTGATGCAGTTAAATTTATGTGGTGGTGATAGAGGATATCAACTGCTGGTAAAGCACATTAAATATGCTAAGTACCTGCCTATGCATAATAGCTCCAAGTGATCTGCCAGGGCTCAAATGAGATGTTACGTAATGATGGCCCATCTTCCCATGTACCGCTGCTGAAAATAAATCACCATGCACCATCCTAATCAGAGGGATGTCAGACAAGGTTTTGACTAAACAGCATTAACTCTCATAATTGGGACTCCATAAATAAACTTGCAACACATCAAAGGTAAGTTGGCTAAAGCTGAGTAGAAAAATATTTGCACTTTTTAGGGAATACACCCATCATTGCCCATCTCTGATTTTAAACCAATATTGGGGTGTTTCCATGAAGGACAAAGACAGAGACAGTCTTCCCAAAAAAAGTGACAAGAAATTCTGTGTGCCTTCAAGAGACTAAAATTCCTTACAATAAGATAAAATCCTTCATCAAATGTGTGTATTGTGGTTATGTTAATGTTTCTGATCTCAAGGCTGTTCGAGGATGTCTTGGTTAGAATCACTGCTACATGAAACTCGATTGGCATGTTCTTACGTCTTGCATTTTATACTTGGGAACAAGGCTTAGTGAGTAGACTTATGTGCTAAGAGCTCTCATCAAAGAGACTGTTCTTACTTTAGAAGTTATGCCTCTCAGATAGAACCCCAGTTGTAAGCACAACCTCCAGGTTCTTCTCTTCACTCTAACTGTGGAGGGAACGCTGATTACTGATAGGAAAAAAAGGTACAAAATCTGATTAGATCAGCCTTTACATGCCCACAAAGCTCTGAGCACTGGGTCATGAACCCACCCTTCCACCTCATATACTACCCCTTACCCCATCCGCCAAATACATTAGAAGAATTTTGTAAAAAGTGTTTTGTAAACTGTAAAACTCTTCCAATGTGATATGTTGTTGTTACAGAAAACTAGCCTGGGGAAGCCTGATGGGTCCACGACCAAGTCTCAGCTCTTCCGTGCGTGAGCTGTATGAAATGGGAGGGAGTTGCTTAACCTCTTAGAACTTCCATTTCCTTACATATAAAATTGGGCTGATAATGCAGTTGTAAAGATTAAACAGAAAAATGTTATGAAGCTTTGAGCATAATACTGGGCATACATTTGTCGTTGTTGTTGTTAGCTGTTGTTGAGTTGGCTTTGACTATGGCGACCACACGTACAACAGAAGGAAACGTTGCCCGGTCCTGCGCCACGATCACTAGTATGCTCGAGTCCATTGTTGAGGCCACTGTATATTTTGAGTGCCTTCCAACCTAGGAGACCCACCTTCCAGCACTATATTGGACAATATTCTGTTGTGATCCATAAGATTTTCATTGGGTGATTTTTGGAAGAAGATCTCCAGGCCTTTCTTCCTAGTCTGTCTTCTTGATCTGGAAGCTCCGCTGAAACCTGTCCACCACAGGTGGCACACTGAAGGTTCTGTCTTTTTTTTTTTTTTCTTTTTCCTTTTTTAAGCCCCAGGGATTTTTGCTCACCGATTTTCTTTCTGATTTTCAATATTTATTCTTCCTGAGGATAGACTGTAAAGTAGGACCCAGTTTTCCTCCAGGGTCCTCCTTTCCTTGATGTCTCCAAAATAAGCACACAACACTTAAGTGTTTAGGAGCCTAACTCACTACCTGGAAACATTAAAAGGCATCAAAATGAGTAAACCTTTAACTTGCTCTCTTGTGGACCCCTGCCCTGTATCTACAGGATGGAATATATAGGATGGCTACCATCTCTCGAAACAAAAACAAAACCCGTTGCTGTCGAGTCAATTCCAACTCATACACACCCTATAGGACAGAGTAGAATTGCTCCATAGGGTTTCCAAGGAGCAGCTGGTGGATTCGAACTGCTGACCTTTTGGTTAGCAGCCAAGCTACACCACCAGGGCTCCATCATCTCTCTCACTTTGACAATTTTTACATTAAAAGATGAGACGTCTGTATTCTTTCTCCCTTTGGTGCTCGGCATCCTTACAGAGTAGGAGCCAGGAGGTTTTGCCTTCCCACTGTTTGCGATACAGATGGGGCTTTGCTACTTGCCTTATCCAGCTCTGTGGATATAGGATAGCGAGATTACATATGAGGATTTAAGGGGCAC
>NW_004444119.1:3194428-3213495 GCF_000243295.1 Trichechus manatus latirostris | reverse complement strand
TACACGCCTTGGAAATACTGCATAAATTATACGTGTAATCTTCCTGGACAAGTATACATGGTGAATATTTAATGATAAAACCCCCAAACCCAAACTATGTTCCTAGGAGGAATTATTCTGAGCATAATTTAGTAGAGGAATGAAAATTTCATTCAGTGTTTCGTTTTTGTACTTCATAATCATGCATCACCCATTTCTCTCTGGGTAATTACTACTTTGTCTCTCATCATCACTAGCAAAAGTCTCTATTCTTTAGTCGGATATTAAGCATGTAGTCACAGTCTGTAGGATGCAGGAATGCTTCTCATCATGATGGTCAGCTGGGCTCCAGCATATTAATTTCTGGTGTAGCATTGGAGGTTTGATTGAAACTGTAGAAGCAATATTTGTATGTAGTTAACTTGAGGGAATTTGTAGGGCTGAGGATATTTGAAGTTTGCCATCAGCAATGAGCAGTCAGTGTAGAACTGAGGACATTGAAGGTTGCCATTGATAGTGAGCATTCAACTGGCTTTGTGAGGCAGGAAGCAGATATAGACTGCTACATGGACAGACGGTAGCCCATCTCAACAGCTCAAAAGCCGCCATTTGGTGTTCTGTGCAAAACAACACAGCTAGCACAGAGGTGTTAAGCAGAAGCAAAACCCACTTGAAAGAAATAAAATGGGACGTTCTATTTAATGGCTATTGTAAACTCATTTATCAAACCTGCTTGTGGATGAAGCCAAAGAGTTCTCAAACAAAGATATGGATTTGCATCCAGTAAAGTGGTAACAGAAAAATTCAGAGATGGCATTAATATGAACAGAAAGGAAATTAAGCCATTCTTAATTACCTAATCACTGGGTAACTCAATGAACAGTGAATTCCAATGAAGCAAAACCAGCCCCACAAAACTAATGAGGCAAAATGGATCATTTCATAATACTGAGTTCTGTTCACCACTCTCATCCCCTGTGGAGGCCCGTGATGAGGTGCACTAGGAGAGATTTGCCTCAGGTTCTTACCAGACCGAGAGCGAGTATTTCCTGAAGGTACCCCCAAGGTCATCTACAAGGACCTTCACAGGCTGATGTCCCTGCAGTGCTAAGGATGAGCTGATAAAGTGACAAAGAGAGAAATACATTCTACCCTCCGTTGTACTCACTGTTTTGCCTTACTGGCCAGGAATTCTCACATCCTTCACTATCTAGAAGGTTCTTACTCTAATGTGCACAACTCCAACCACAGAGTCTAATGAAAACATAAACTTTTCTTGAGAGATTATTAACTTAGAACCATGTTTCCCAATGTGTGATAGGGAGCCCTACCTACAAAGGTAAATAGCTATTATCTGGGGGAAAAAAATCAAAGTTCCCTCGTATAAGCTTATGAGAGCAAAAACCTTACCTATCTTGTTCACAGGTGTATCCCAAGGTCTAGGAGACTTTATAGATCCTAATTAAACATCTGTTGAACTAATAAGTAAAAGTTTTAATGATTAAGAATAGGAAAAGATACCAGAATACAATCAGACAATATTAAACAGGTTTCTTTACTCTTAGGCTTCTCAGAGCCTATTAATATGCTAAGGTGTATAGCAAATCTTTAAGAGATAGTCTAGTTGGCATGTTTCGCAAACATAATGTATCATAGAAGCCTTTTCTCTCAGGTCATCTGAAGGGACTCACGTTCTCTTTTAAGAACTATATCAATTTGACCAGGACTCATAGCGACCCTATAGTTCAGAGTAGAGCTGCCCCCGTAGGGTTTCCAAGGAGTGGCTGGTGGGTTATAACTGCCAACCTTTTGGTTAGCAGCTGAGCTCTTAACCACTGCACCACCAGAGCTCCAAGAACTGTCTATATCAAATTAAATTGACAACAGCAACTGGGATGATTAGAGAGGATGCTTAGGTGGCAGGAAGTTCATGTTAGCTTGAGAGAGGAACAACTCAGAAACGGAGGATGAGAATGGTTGCACAACTCAGAGAATGTAATCCATGTCACTGAACTGTACATGTAGAAACTGCTAAGCTGGTGTATGTTTTGCTGTGTATATTCTTACTAACAGCAATGAAAAATAAAATAAATTATATATATATATATAAAAGATGCTGATGTAAGTGTGAGTAAGGAGTATTCTTCCTTTTGCAGTTTCTTTTAAAAAAAAAATGAACTGTGCAGGTCCTATAAATTTGAATTAGTTGAAGATGCTCCTGAATTTTTTATAAGTGGCTTTTCAAAAGTAAAAATGACTTTCATAACTCAGCTGGTAATCTTTTTGCTTTATCCAGAATGGCATTTGGGTTTGGCAGGAAATGAGGACCTCAATTGCCAGGGTTTCAAAAAAAGATCCTCTCGAGATAGACTCACGTAAAAAAACGTTTTCTATCAAAGACATATTTCTCTCTTTTCTTCAGTTAGATAATTTTGAAGGGGGTCAAGCAATGACTTGAAAATGTGGCAAAAATTTTTTTTTTTTTTCCCCAGGCAGTTTCTTTGTTCAAGAAAAATCATGTGTCAGATTCTTAACATGTCTGAGAGCAGGAGCTTAGGAGGTTCAGGCAATTTGCCTTTAACGGAACCACAAATATGGATCTTTAACTGGTGAAAGGAGATCAGAATCATGGAATAGCAGAGGTGGACAGGACCCCAGCATCACACACTCCAACTGCTCTGTTTTATGTATCAGGATGTGACACTCCATGGATGGCTTTGATGGGTCACACCTCTGGTTAACGGCAGAGCCAGATTGGGTCCAGTTTCCTTACAGCTCAGGGCTTTTCCCACTTGGCCCAGTGCACCTATACTTCTGCCCTTTGGTCAGTGCCTTGAAAGAAAATCTTTTGAAAGCCCTGGTTACTCATCAGTAAACAGTTTATTTTTATGCAAAATTCTTTTAATTGTGCAAGCCATCCACCTACCCATTTACTCAGCAAGTATTTATTGGACACTTATTACATGACCGTAGATCCCAAGGGGGTGCAAATGGTTTGTGCTAGACTATTAACCTAAAAGTTGGTGGTTTGAACCCACCCAGCAGTGCCTTGAAGGAAAGTCCTGGCTATCTGCTTTCATTAAGATAATGGAGGAGGGACAACTCAGAAAAGGAGGATGAGAATGGTTGCACAACTTGAAAAATGTAGTGTCACTGAATTGTACTTGTAGAAGTTGTCGAATTGGTGTACGTTCTGCTGCATATATTCTCAACATCAACAAAAATAAAATATTATGAATTATTAAAAAATAAATATATATTACAGCCAAGACAACCTTATGGAATGCAGTTCTACTCAGTAACACATGGGATTGTCATGAGTCTGAATTGACTTCACAGCACTGGGTTTGTTTGTGTTTGTTTTGGGTTATTAAATTAACGTATGTGCTTGAAGACACTGGGATGAATAGGACACAGTTCTTGCCTCTAGAACCTCACAGCTTAATAGCAGTGGTTTTTGTTGTCATCAGCCGAGGACCTTTTCCAGAGGTCTGCAAGGTCAACATTAAATTTATAGTGATAGTAAGACATTGCCTTTATATCAAACCAAATTGGATGGCAGAAATGTAGCTCATAGGTCATTAAGATCATGTTAATGCATCTCCATATATCTGCCTGATCATAACCCCCCTAACATCCATGACACCCAGGCAGTTAGGAGCCTCTAACCAGAGCTTATCCTTGCAGAGCCAAAGTAGAATGAAACAGATATCGCTGCAACATTGTCAAGTTACACTTGGAAAAGGGAATGGGTGGAAAGTGCAAGAGTGGAGTTTATAATGAAAGTGTGTACATAGAAAACAAACTGACTGGAGTGCCGGTCAGGACTGTCCCTGGGAGATGGACTGATGGCTTGGAGACAGGGTGAGTTTTCACATTTTCCATTTCCTGGAGCAAGACATACTGCACCTACTGAGTCTGGTCTGTTGTTCTGTTGTACGATGTTCCTGTTCTATTTCACGGAGACAGCCAGCCCTCGGTGTCAACCTAACTTCTCAGTTGGTCTTCTCTGCTGAATTTTGTTTCCTCTTGCAACTCCTTCTAAGCTTTCTCCAGTACCTTGTGGCCCATGTGGATGTTGTACTAGCTCCTCATTTCACCTTTCAGCAAGCCTTTCCTTCAGGCTATGCTTTCTCTTTCTTAATAAATCTCCAATCACTATTTCTAGACTTTAATAAATGTCTAACTGCTAATTTAATTCTTTTAAGTCTTCCTCAAGCATAGGGAATGCAATTGCCCTTTAAACTGATGTAATTTTTAATACTAACTTTTAAATACTTATCTAATAAGATACTGTGTTTACACTTTTTTTAATGTTGATCGTGTAGCATTTTAATAGACGAGAAATCTTGCTCAGGATGAAACACTTTTTGCATGTTGCTCTTTCTCATTTACTTTATGAAAAGAGAAATTACAGTTAGTACTTTCATTTGATAATGAAGAAATCGAAGTAAACAACTGTCAATGATTTTACTTTATATTACGTAGTCTGATTATAGAGTCAGCACTAAATCTCTTGGCTTATCCTAGGATTTTGTGTTTAACACTCAGACCTCTGATCTTTGCCTTGTGTTGATAATTACTGATGGTTGGAATGTGAGAGTTGGAAACAAAGAAGAAGGATCAGTAACTGGAAAATATGACCTTGGTGATGGAAACAACGATGGAGTTCACAGGATGGCATTTTGCAAGATCAACAATTTCTTCATTGTAAATACCTTTCTCAACAACATAGATGGCGACTATACACATGTACCTCACCAGATGCAATACACTGGAATCATATGGACTACATCTGTGGAAACAGACCATGCAGAAGCTCAATATCATCAGTCAGAACAAGGCCAGGTGCCGACTGTGGAACAGACCATCAATAACTCATAAGCAAATTCAAGTTAAAGCTGAAGAAAATTAGAACAAATCCACAAGAGCCAAAATATGACCTGGAGTATATCCCACCTTAATTTAGAGACCATTTTAGGAACAGATTTGACACACTGAACACTAATGACTGAAAACCAGACGAGTTGTGGAATGACATCAAGGAGATCATACATGAAAAAAGCAAGAGGTTATTAAAAAGACAAGAAAGAAAAAGAAGACCAGGGCTACATCAGAGTCTTAATGACAATGACAGGTAACTATCTCATAGACTTAGGACCATATTGAAAGCAGCACGGGGTCACTCACCCACTGAAAGTTGGGAGATGCTTGCCAAACACCAGGTCTCTGAGCAGGCCAATGTACCTACCCTACTCAGCACCAGCTGCCCCTACATGGAGCTGCAAAGCCATTGGCAGAGACTGCCCAGGACTCCACCTGCACCCACCTGCCTTGTCTATGCCTCACTTGCTTGTTCTGCTTTGTATGCCTCCTGCTGACTTTGACCTCCCATGTGGGAACCCTGCCCCCACCTTGCCCAATTAGTGTCTATATCTGGACTCTTTGATGATTGAACCTCAATTTACCCCAAACACTCTTGATGTGGCCTTCCCTCTCTGCCATCAGAATACCATTCTGTCTGAGATGTCAACTCTCCACTCTAGTTTGAGCCCCAAAAGCCACCCTCTTAGCCCGTTGCCCAGTCACGTCAATCCTTGGAGGTCAGAGGAGATCTGCTCTTTATTCTTATTCCCTGTTACCCACCAAACTTTCAGTTTTGGGCGAGTCACAATACCCCTGGCCTTTAGGTTCTCATCTGTAAGGTGGGAACAATGACATATAAAATGGCTGCAAAGACTGAAATGTTTAGTTGATATGGTGACTTGCAATATGCAAAGTACTGCACGAACAGAAATGATAGGTTCTTCCTTCATTAAAAATGACCCCCAAGGCAGAATTTTCTTCCAGTCCTTAAATAAATGTTGTTATAGCCTCCTGTCTCAGGAGCTCTACAGAACTGGACGGCATGGCCTTCTCTCCGTGTGACATATGCGCAGTGGATGACTCCTCCGCGAACACCGCCAGGTGCGGAGGGCAGTGAATGTCAGCGTGACTTTGAGCGGATGTGTTGGAAATCGGTCCTGAGGGACTTCTTGGCGACTGGGGTCACTCCAGGTCACTGTGCCCTTGCAGACAACTCTTCAGCAAGGTAGGGGCTTGATGATGGATGGACTCCTGCCCAGTCACATTGCTGGAGGCACAAGGGACGCGGCCTGGTAATGAGCCCTCTTTGCACTGGACAATCCGCCAGGCTGGGGACTGCAGCTGCAGCAACCCCCGAAAGCCTCCAGCTTCAGGGACGCTGCCCTTGCCGCAGGCTTGGACTGCCTGATGAAGAGGAGACAGCTCACTGTGCACGCAAAGAGTCTGCTTCTCAGATGGGAGATCCTGCAGAGTCAGCTATTCCTTACCACTGCTACCGTGAGGCCACTGGGAAGTCTCTTGTGTTGTTTGTCCACGTCGGTCATTGCTCACCATCACCGGGAGATGAGGGCAGTTAGCCTGCTTACCGAGTTCTATGGAAAGAGAATCTGTGGGTTAGTGACGTCAGAGAGCTGGGACTAGGCCATAAAGAAGCTTCCACTTGAACATCTGTCTCCTGGGGCACATCTGGAAAGGGCACGGCCTAGCTTTAATAGAACCTGTAATGCACATGTCCCAGAGTCTTCAAGTCCTGAAAACATCAGACCCCTGTAGGAATCCCAAAAGACACAGACTCAAAGACCTTAGACCTAAAAAACCAGCCGCAAAACTTCTGCATGTTATTGGCCAAGCCTGTGATACACACAGGTATTTTGAAGGGAAATTATGGGGTCAAAACTTATAGCAAGGATACCACCAATCTCCTTTAAACATCTCCCAAAAAGTTGAAATTAAAAACCTTGGAGAGAACGCTCTGAGACTTGCTGTTTCACAGCACATAATGGTGTGTGGGACCAGAGGGCCAACATTCCTTCCTGGGCCCATTTCCTGATTCAGAAAGAATCCCTCTGGGTCATGGGAAGTCCCTCAGAAGGGCAGAGAATGAGCTCAGAGAGAGGGCACTGCCAGTTTAATTGGGGGCGACCTCGCTCCCTCTCCCAGGCCACGCACAGACGCCCCCAGCCTGGAACTCCTTCCTCGGGAAGGGGCCTGTGGGCTATCCTCAGTGACTCGTCCAGGCTGGGCCATCGGCGTGTAGCCAGAAGGATGCCTGGAGTCTACAGCCCAGATGGAGCCCCTCCCTTTTAGCACCAGTGCATGTTTACCCCATTTTGCTCTTTTTTCATCATTTCAGTTGACTTCTAAGAGGAGGGTTTGGATGCCTGCTCTACGTGTCCATCCTTTCCAGAAAAGAGTGGGTCCAATTCCCTAGTTGCATTCTGACCAGTCTCAGTCTCTGTATGGGTCAGGCACATTTTGAGGACCTAGACAAAATATTTTTGCCTGGAGAATGGGCAAGATTTGAATCAGAGGGTAGCTGGCACAATCCTAGAAATGATACCTTCCTAGACTTGCGTCTTGCTCATGTACTAACCTCCACACCCCAGGCAACACGGAGACCCAGGACCAGCAGGAAGTCCACAGTTATCCCTATAGTAGGTGGTGGATTTGCACTGAACCATCCACATACCCTTGTCTCCTGTGACAAACAGCAACATTTGTGGGACGCTGGGTGACGAAAACTGGCAGCAGCCACCCATAGCAGCCAGATGATCAGAAAAGAGAGGCTCCCAGGGAACCTGTCCCCCTGCAACACCCTACCCACCCTCACTTCTTTCTCACCAGCAACAACTCCCCATGGCAGCCAAATGATCTGAGAAGAGAGGCTCCCAGGTTCCCAGGGAATGTTTCCCCCCACCACCCCCACCCACATTTCTTTCCCACCTAAAAATAAATGTTTAATAATATGGGGGAAAGAGAAAACATATTTTAGGCACAGTTAGAACAAAGAAATAATGGAAACCAACCCTATAATTTTAACCCAGGATACAAGGAGAAGCAAAATGCATGTTTATTTTCAGATGTTACAAGATACTATTGTATTTGGGAGGTGGGAATAAGAATTTATGGTCATTGTTTTACTTGAAGCCAGCCCGGGGTTACAGTCTACATCTGCACACTGGAATTCCTCTCCACGACTTTCCAAGAATAACACACCTCAAGCTCCATAAAGTGTGATTTACAGCACCAGCGTGAGACCAGCTCAGCGGCAAGCAGAGTTTTTAAAGGAAGAGGCTGACACAACCGCATTTATATTTCCATGAACAAAATCAAAATGGGGATCTATAAATTCTCTGTTTCTTGATACTGAAATGCTATTCATTCAGTCGCAGATTACACATTAGTTGTAATATCCTTCCTAATAAAACGTCTGTAATGAATTGAATCATATCTCCCAAAAGATATGTTGAAATTCTAACCCCAAAGTACCTGTGAAGGTGACCTTGTTTGGAAATAGGGGCTTTGAAGATGTTATCGGTTAACATGAGGTCATATTAGAGTAGTTGTTGTTGTTATCTGCCATGGAGTCAATTCCAACTCATAGTGACCCTACAGGACAGAGTAGAACTGCCCCATAGGCTGTAATCTTTATGGGAGCAGATTGCCAGGTCTTTTCTCCCAGGGAGCAGCTGGTGTGCTCTAACCACCGACCTTTCAGTTAGCAGCCGAGCGCTGAACCCCTGCACCACCAGGGCTCCTTTACTGGAGCAGGGTGTGTCCTAATCCCATCTGAGTGGTGTCCTTATAGAAGAGGGGAGGAGACACAGACAGACAGGACGAAGACGGCCACATAAAGATGGAGTTATGCTACAGCTGCAAGCCAAGGAACGCCTGAGCTTACCAGAAGCCAGAAAAGACAAAAGAGGATTTTCCTCTAGAAGTTTCAGAGACAACATGGCCCTGCTGACACCCTGAATTTGGACTTGCAGCCTCCACAACTGAGAGGCAATACATTTCTGTTGTTTAAAGCCACCCACTTTGTGGTACTTTGTTAAGGCAGCCCTAGAAAACCAATGCACCGTCTAATACAATCACTTAATGTTTCATATTTCAAGGGAAAAATCATCTCTAAACTTCTGCAGGTCTACAATGCAAAACAGTGACACAGAATAGAGAAGTCCATTTATTAGGTTTATCTGCAGCTTGGCAAATAATGGGGTGGGGGGAGGAATAATGGAAAATGGATGAGATGGGAACTCAGGACTTAATCAATAATGTGTAGATGTGAATTAAGTTAGATCAGAGGTAGATAGATTATGGGTACAACTGTACATCAGGAGAAAGCAGTCAATTCTTATTATTAATTTATTTGAAATTAATCCAAGAATCAAATTTGCTATGATTCAAATTTATCGATCAGTTGTGATGGAAAGAAGAACCAAGAGTCCTGGAGCTCAAGGACAAGACTCTGAAACAGCAGAAGGGGCTTTTGTACCCCCGACCATGAAAGATTAATAGACAACATGGAACTGAGATGACGTAGGAAAAGCAACGAGCATTGGACTGAGGGGGCTGGTCCTCACTAGTTCCTTAGTTGGGAGGAATGTATGACAGTTTAAACCTCTTTTGAGCACCTCGTACATGCCAGTTTTTTTCCTAAGAGTTGCAGCCATCCATTTTTAGATACATACATACATATTATTGTTTTTGTTTGTTGCCATTGTTAATTGTAATTCTGACTCATGACAACCCAATCTATGCAGAGTAGAACTGCTCCACAGGGTTTTCAAAGCTGTGACCTTTCAGAAGAAGATCACCAGGCCTTTCTTCCAAGGCATCTCTGGATGGATTTGAACCACCAACCTTTTAGCTAGTAGTCAAGCACTTAACAGTTTCCACCACCCAGCCACCTGTACATACATACACACTCATATGTATGTATATATCTGCAGTTATATCTAGGAGAACAATAAAAATCTCTATGTCCCTCGCATTATACAGTGTAGTTTCAGTCACTTGAAATTATTTTTCATCATCTCTATAATGTTCCAAGGTAAAGAATCTTCTCTGATCTCTGTTTTAGCCACTTTATTCCCTTCAAGCTCTGCTGTTCTTAGAACTGTGAAGAGACCCTCGTCCAGATCCTTTGCTGACTTTCTCTGTGACCTTGGAAAACCCAGGAACCCTCACTTCAAACCTGGTGAATAGAAAATCAATGAAAACTTAAAAGATGAAGATCAATTCAGATTCAGGGTAGGAAATGTCTGGTCACAGGTCGTTCCCCGTACTAATCATCTAAAATTGTGGAATATGATGGAATTGCTGTCATATTTTTAACTAAAGCAGAGAAAGTATACAATATACCATTTTCTTTCTAAGGGATTATTGGTTTTTTGGAGGGTAGCTGCTGTCTTTCAACAAAAAAAAAAAAGAAAAAGTACCTTTGATGCCATTTCTGCTATTTGTCCCTTTGTCCTGTGACGCATGTATTAGCAAGACAGAGCCCCCAGGAAATCCACAAGCACTGTCTGGGGAGAGATGTTGCTGCCAACAGCAAGGCAAGAATAAAAGATACCAAATATGAATGCCAAAGCCCTAAGATATAGGGCGATACCAGCTTCATGATGCTGTCTAACCAAGGACTCTTGTCTAAAAAAATCAATTCAATATTGATAAGAGGGTTCAAGCAGAAGAGCATTGTCAGAAGTTACAGGTTGTTTTTGTTTTTTTTTAAAACCGGAGCCAATCTCATGCAAATATCAGAATATCAGAGGTCTCAGTGGTCCAATGCCTATGATGATCTTTCCAGATACAGGTTTCCCCTGCTATCAGAAAGTAAACCATTCCTATGAAACCTTTCGTAAGCCAAAGGGTCCCAAAGCAAAGAAGCAATTAGCATTAATTAATATGGGAAAAATTTTTGAGTGCCCCCAGGTCCAAAAAATAACCTACCAAACCATACCAAATAACACATAAAACCTAAGATAACACTAACATGTAGTAAAGGCAGGGATGATATGATAAATACACAGCCTACATTAAGTAGAAGCAATGTATGTACAGTGTAGTTTCATTTACCAGAGATGGGAAGACAGTAAGCACACTGGAAGGCTGAGAAGTGGTGGTGGTGATGATGGTAGCCCCGCTAGCCTAGCCGGCAATGGCACATGGGGCTGGGTTGAAGGGCCGGGGTTGGAATCCAGCAGAAGTGCGGGACTTATATTAACTGTGCGTGCTGAGGAATGAGTCCTACAGTTAGACACATACACAGGCGACAAGTCGTGGATGGGATCTGGGGATGCATGGTGCGTTAATATGTCATCAGGCATTTGACTGGGTGTGGCTGGCTCATTCAATAAAGGCGGAAGCAGTTTGAAAGGAGAAGCTTGGTCAAGCCACTATGCAAAATGGGCAGCAAATGCTTTGATGTAGATACTTTACCTGAGAACGGGTCTGGCTGTCCTGCTGAAGACTATTGTTGCTTTTCATCTTTTTTCCTGAAAGTGAAAATCCTCTTTAGATTTCCTTCAGTTAGCGAAAACAGGTAGTAATGTAGGTCTTTCTTAAAGCAAGTTTCATAAAGTAGACTTTGGAAAGTCAGGGGATACCCGTAGATGTAGATTCTTTATTCTTTATTTTTCCAAAATGAGAAGAGCTTTTTGCTGAATATCTAAATCGAACATAACCATTATGAAATATTTGAGTAATATGTAAAAGTTTAAATAAGCAAAAGTCTCCTCATGCCGTCCTCCCATGAGGTATTTTTGTAAGCCACACTATGCTAATTTTTTTTACATGTTGCTGTAAAAAAAATTTAGCATAGAGTATTTACGAAAATACCTGAGGGGGGAGGGGCATGGTTGACCCCAGAAAAAAACAATGTGTTACTTGCATAAAAACATAGTAATACGATTTTATTTGCATTGCTTTCTCTTCCCCTACTGGATTGTTGGTAGTTTGATAAGTTTTTCATTGTGGTCAGTACGTGATCAATTTTTTTAATGTCTCCTCAGATATAAGGAGGGAAAAAAAGCTACATTCTTAATGAAAAAAATACAAATTATATATTCAAATTTGTTAATTGTACTATTCAGTTGCCCCGTCCTTATTTTTTACTTACTAAACCCAATTCTGAGAGAATTACTTTAAAATCTCCCACTATTTAATCAAGTTTTCCTTGCATTTCTAAAAGTTTTTTTGTGTGTATATCTTTAATTATGCTGATTGGTGCATATAAGTTTATGGAATTTCTTCCTCATGAGTAGATATTTTATCATTGTATAATGTCTCTGTTATACTTAGTAAATTCCATCTTGTTTAATATTAGTATTGTCACTCCTGCTTTCTTTTTGTTCCATTGTTTGTCTAGAATTTTCATACCCTTTTACTTCCTTTTTTTTTTTTTTACTTTATTTCTTCCACCTTCCATTGATTTTACTTGCTGGTTTCCTCTTTTTCTTCTGTCACTGGTCTGATCAAGTAAATCTTCATGTCCTACTCTCCTATTATTAACTTTAAAATTCTCCTGTCCTTTTTTACTTCCCTACTTGTTACCTCAAAAACTTAGAATTGAGCACTTGTTTCTTTAGTATCACATGAAATCAGCCATCAACTATTTCCCTCCACCAAGACGTTCTATTCTCCCATCTTCTTCTACCCTTCCCCCACTGCTATGTAAGAGAAAATCTTTGGAATATTTTTACTTCCTCCACTTTCCTTCTCTCCTAAATGTTGTTGTTGTTGTTAGCAGCCAACAAGTCAACTCTGACTCGTGGCGACCCTGTGTACAATAGAACGAAACATGCAGGTCCTACGCCAGCCTCACAATCAACAGATAGCATGTTCAAGTCCTTCATTGCGGCTGTTACGCCAGTGCATCTCACTGAGGGTCTCCTTCACCCTTGTTGGCCCTCTGCTTCACCAAACATGATGTCCTGCTACAGCAACTGACCCCTCCTGAAGATGTGTCCAAAGCAAACAAGTCAGATCCATAAGGTTTTCATTGGCTAATGTTTGGAAGTAGATCACCAGGCCCTTCTTCCCATTCTGTCTTAGTGGAAGCTCGGATGAAACCTGTCTACCATAGATGACCCTGCTGGTATTATTTGTGTGTTACACTTCGGGATCTGTCTCCATCTCTTTGTGTTTTTGTTCTGTATTTTGAGATATTTCTTCCTCTTAATCTTGCTACCATGAATTCCATCCTCAGCAGTTTTTTGTCTTTTTGTTTGCTTGTTTTTTCCAGTGACAAGGTTTATAACAACAAATATTTAAAATCAAAGGCCAATTCTTAGGTCTCAATTACTTGCTTATTCCATTCATTTGTATTAACACCTGTGGCATAGCTTCCAGCATCACAGCAACACACCAAGTCACCACATTAAGACAAAATGACAGGTCGGTGGTGGCTCTCCTAAATGACAACTTGAAGATACTCTTTCTTCCTCCTACCACATCATCCCCATTACCAACTCCTAAGTTTTGATGATATAATTTAATATTTTAATACTTTTGTTCTGGGGTATTATTAGATTGTTTCTTTCTATTTTGGAATCCCTGTTTTGCATGTACATTATCAGGACCTAGTCACTCTTTGTAATCCACTTAGATTTAACTCTGTGTAACTGCTGCAGGACTTGGTGCTAACTTCTGCTATTTATTCTCCTTGTAAGCTTCCTCCACGCTGAAGTCTCTGTAGTGATTCATGTATTGTTTAGTTACAGTCTATTTTTAAGGATTGTCTACATATGGGGTTTATGGGTGATATAATCTCTGAATCCAGAATATTTGTAAATTTCTTTCACACCCATAGGTGATGATATCTTGGCTGGGAGAAGAATTCTTGAAATAGGAGCTTTTTCTTGGAAATCTATAGATATTATCTGAGGAGCTTTCAGAGTTGCAAATGAGCGGGTCCTGAACTTTTTTGTTTCTTTTTGTAGGTAACCTCTTCATACTGTCAAGAAAATATGAAGATTTTCTCTTCATCCTTGGGCATGAGAAATTCTACCTGAGTATGTCTAGGCGTGTGTTCTTTCTATCATCTTAGCTGGACCTCAGGAAGACATTTTACTATATAAGCTTAAGTCCCTCTTCAGCTTAGGGAAATGTTCACTGTTGTTTGTTTAATTATTGCATTTCCTCCAGAAGGTCCTTCTGTAACTGATATTATTTGTGTGTTACATTTCCCAGATCTGTTTCCATCTCTGTTTGTGTTTTTGTTCTGTATTTTGAGATCTTTCTTCCTTTTAATCTTGCTAGCACTGGTTCCATCCCCAATGGTTTTTGGTTTTTGTTTTTTCACAAGGTTTATAAACCTTATAAGAAGAAATATTTTAAATCAAAGGCCAATTCTTAGGTCATCACAGCAACACACAAGCCACCACAGTATGACAAACTGACAGACTCGTAGGGACCCACCTACTAGGGTTCAGATGAAGCTGCCGAGAGGCTTTAAGGTGTGCGTGTAGGGGTGTGGGTGCATGTGTACACCAAAATCTATGTCTTTCTAGTCAACCTCAGTTGAAATAAAGAGGAGATATTACAAAAGAGGGGGTAAGGACAAAATAATCATTTTATGATTTTCCCAGAGCAAACAGAATAAAAATGCTAAAAAAAAAAAAAAAAAAAACTGAGGACTTTTCATAATTGTCACATTTATTTAGGCTCTCCAAGACTCCATTTTTAATCTCTAAATATGACAGAGATTCTTCCTACATGACATGCCCCAAATCTGCAAGATATTTTATTCAGTACTTTTTTATAATGCAGGGTATTTCTCATTTATACTTCTAATGTCATTTAATTTCCTGAAAGGCTAAAACCTGGATAATAATTGCTAACAAAACACTTCTAAATTACCTATTTCTAAGAAGATAGAAAAATCAGGAATATTCAGAGTGTGTGTTTTTCACTAAAAGGCCTCATTTCACCCATCAGTTTCACCCGTTAGGTCTAAGCACTTTTTTATGAGCTAAAATAGTCAACATTTACCTAGCATTGCATAGCACTCTTTTCACCAGGAATTGAAAGAGAAGTCATTTGCCATAAAGAATAAGTAAAAATTTAAATAATTTGAGATTCTTCACATTTTTTAATACTTGAGCTGATACTGTTCCTGGCCGTCTATGAAATAACACCCTAGATATACATGAAACGAACTTATATTTTATGACTGAATCAAGTATGTTGCAGCCTAGAGGAAAACAAGTTGAAAAGTGGCGTATCCCAGTTTTTATTATTATAATCAAGAGGAGAGCTGCCTTCAGCCACCGGCAATCAAATGCCCAGAAAACTTGTTTTAGAAGCTCATTTAAACTTGAAAAAGCTGAGAGCATTTTAATTGTTATTAACAGAATAGAGTTCCCTCTGACTAGAGAAGAAATCTGAGGGCATTCAGGGAGGCTCAAGCAGAAGATCCCGCCTTCTGATCTCACACTGCAGCATTGTATTCTAGCAGAGGAACAGAAAGTGCGGTCAGTCAAGTAAGCAGCTGAGGAGAACAAGATTATAACTTAGACAGAAGCATCAGCGACTTCATCAGTGTGGCTGGGTCATGGACAGGAGAGAAGGCAAGATGGCGAAGGCTTGGTTGAGGAGCCCAAGTCTGAGAAGGCAAAGGAGACAAGGCAGGCAACGGCGTTAGTGCCACGGAGAGTGTCGGCTGAGCCGACAAGGCGGGCACCATGGATAGCTACAGCTGAGCCTTCCTTTCAGTCTGGCGGGAGCTGTCTTAGCCAGCCCATGTTCCCTCCAGTAAAGCCGCTGTGAGTTCTTTCCGAGGCCTCTCCGGAGCAGGTGCTGGCCCACAGTGATGGATCTCCTCCTTGTCCACCGGGAGTCCTGGGACAGCAAGTTGGGTGGTCTATTTCCAGGCCTGAGAGTTGATACCAGCCGTTTTCCTTGTCTCCTTGGTCAGTACCAGCTTCCTCTGGGATTCAGTTCTGCAGTAGGGCCCTGTCAGGGGTCTTTGTGTGAGGTCCTTGCTCTCTGTTCTTTGTTTAACAATAAGTGACTGCCCGAGCAACAAGTGCACAGCAATTCTGATAAGTTACAGAAAGTATAGGAGATGGAAGGAATCACAATTCTGAATGACAGAGAACCAGAAGACAAAAAATTTTCCAAAATATTTTTTCTCCTTTAAAATATGATCGCTAAAGCTCATTACAACCCAGTGCCTTTAATTTTGTGCTTTTGTGTGAAGAAGCAGTAGGGCTTCAACCTCTAGGAGGGACTAGAGCATTAGGAAACCCAAGGGGACTACCCTGTGAGGTGTCAGCTCTGTCACCAGCCCATGTCCTGGTCAGCTGAAATGCCTAAAGCCTTGTTTGCTTTGTCTCATCTAGCACAAGAGTCAACCATGACTAAGCTGAGTAGCATTTGGAGTCTATGCCCCTGAAGGTGGACTCCAGAATTAATTTTCCTGATCTAAACCCCTATTCTTTGCGCTGTGGTGAGTGTTTGTCACTTCCCACAATCACTATAAACAAGTCTTTGTACATACTGTTGCCTCTGTTTGAATAACCCCTCTTCAACCTCCTTCCCACCTTTCCCTTCATGCCTCTTACTCAGCTTAGAAGTCACTTCCCAGGAAGGCTGTCATGGTCAGTGCCTCCTCTATACATTCTGCATTTGAAAATGCTGTAGCATTTATCACGTTCAGTGTATAACTGCTCTTTTAATGGCTAATCTCCCCAGTAGACTGTAAACTCTTTGAAAGTAAGGATTATGCCTTGTTCACTGCTATATTTCTATCCCTTTCCATTGTATCTGGCCAATAGGTGCTCATATTTATTGAAGGAATAAACCTTGCTGTCCACCAAGTGTAGCTTTCCCTTCTATTATAAACAGAATTTTATTACTTTTCATACCCTACCAATAGTCCAAAGAGAGAAAACACCAATTTGTTTGGCTTAAAGTTAGAGTCAAAATGGAAATGTTGGAGATTGATTATGATAGATAAAACATATTCACTGATATCGTACTTGGATGCAGTCCTAAGGAGTATTTCTCCATCTATAGCACATTCTATTGCTGTAAAAACGCCCATCCGAAATCCATTTCTTCATATCAACTTGATCACTTTAAGTGGTCTCACAATAGTCTTTAGAAACATTATATACCTTGAGAAAATTCCAGCAAGCCCTAAAAACGTCTAAATATCAGAGATTATTCAAGAATTGTTAACTTTGGAAAGGTGATGTTTTGTGTACCCAAGGATTTTTTAATTTAAAAAAAAAAAACTTTCATTTTTAGTTTATTGTAACACAAATTAGTGTCCTCACTTGAAGGATATTTGTTACTTGAAGCACACTATTAAATTTTTCAGCAAAGGCCTCCACGATATATGCATTGTCTCATTCATCCAAGGATATATTTCAAGTTGTAACCGACTTTTTTGTATGGGTAAAATTTATGAGAAACTTTGTGATACACGCATCACAAATCCCTGAATCAGTTGTTGTTTGCCTCTTCAGCCTCAACACCATCCTCACAGTTTTACAAAGTCTCTTGGATTTGCATATACACAGGTTATTAAAAATGGCGCCTTGTAGATTGTTGAACTCTGATGGGGAATTTCTTTCCACTACCACCTGGGACACCTGAAAAGCCAAGCATCAAGATGAGAGAAAGAAGACACATAATGAATGGACTTAATTTTATTAAATGGCTTCAGTGGAGATAGTTGCAGTCACTTAGTTTAGAATTATCCTTGCCATAAACATATGTCCCAAATGAGGAAAAACTGAATGAAAAGTGAGTTTCAAATGATACTCATATAAATTCCTGATCCTAAAGTCTATACAAGTGTAAATCAGTCTTAACTGCTCCAACTGAATCTTGACTTCCCCTCTATATAATCACTACAAATACAACGATTCCTAACACAAATAACAGCTGACTTCTCATCAGAAACAATGAAGGCCAGGAGGCAATGAGATGACATATTCAAAGTGCTGAAAGAAAAAAAAGTCAAACAAAAATCTTATTATCCATCAAAACTATCTTTCAAATGTGAAAGCAAAATAAAGACATTCCCAGATGAACAAAAACTAAATGCTGTTCTAGCAGAACCACCTTACAACAAATACTAAAGGAAGTCCAGTCTGAAAGCAAATGATCCCAGACAATACTTCTAATCCACACACACAAAAAAAAACAGAAAGTCAGTAAATGTAATTACTTAGGTAATTATAAAAGACAATCTAATTGCATATTTATTGTGTCTTCTCTTTATTGATTTGTGGAAAAAAGAACGTAAAAGATATGAGACATGTAGAAAACAAAAAGTAAAATGGAGCATGCAAATCCAACGTATCAATAATAGCATCAAATGTAAATGTATTAAACAATCAAATAAAAAAGAAGATATTGTCAGCTTGGGTTTTAAAAAATCTAACTGTATGCTGTTTACACAGTTTAGATTCAAAGATAAAAATAGGTTGAAAGTAAAAGAATGGGAAATGATTTATCATGGAGTGTCTATATTCCTATCAGACAAATTAGACTTAAAAATATGTTACTAAAGAAATAGAGGAGCTTTGTAAATGATAAAAGGATCAGATAAAATATCTAGGCAAAAGATCAACAAGAAAACCGAAGACTTGAACAAGGCTATAAACCAACAAGAGCTAACAGACTCCACCCAACAGCAACAGAATATACATTCTTCTCAAGTGCTCGTGGAACATTCTCCACAATCAACAGTATACAGGCCATAAAACAAACCTCAGACAAAGTATAAGGATTTAAATCATACAAAATGTGTTCTCTAACCACAATGGAATGAAATTAAAATGAATAAGAGAAAAAACTTTGGGAAATTCACATATATATGAAAATTAAACAATATACCTTTTGGGGTGATGAAATGTTCCAAAATTGATTATGGTAATTGTTGACCTACCCTGCTAATATACTAAAAACTATTAAATTGTACACTTTAAATGGATGAATTGTATGGTATGTGAATTATGTCTCAGCAAAGCTGTTTAAACTTTAATACTTCAACACACATGCATGCGCACACACACAAACATCGCCTACTTCAATTTTAGCAAATATGTGAAAGGAATATTTTTTTTTCAATTTATTTATTTATTTATTTATTGTACTTCAGGTGAAGGCTTATAGAACAAATAGTTTCTCATGAAACAGTAGTACACATGTTGTTTTATGACATTGGTTAACAACCCCACAACATAACAACCCTCTAACTTCTC
>NW_004444119.1:3177593-3192328 GCF_000243295.1 Trichechus manatus latirostris | reverse complement strand
CTACTGTACTGTATAGTAGGTTCTGAAGTCAGGTAGTGTGAGTCCTCCAACTTTATTCTTCTTCTTCAGTAGTGCTTTACTTTTTCGGGGCTTCTTCCGAAAGGAATATTTTTAGGATATAAAAAATTGTTAAACCTAATTTGCTTCAAAATATTATTTTATTTAGTAAGCTCCTTGGTGCATTCAAAATGATTCTATTCACATAATATTTCAGAACATTTCTCTGCCCAATGTCTGTCCTGGGTGTTCCAAAGCACTCTGTTCAGATTAAGGCAATCCTAAATAAGATTGATTCAAGTCCAAATTCATTTTTTTTATCCCTTTCAATGACCTTTTCAAATATCAAGATAATAAAAAAGCCTCTAGATGCATCTGTGATTCATACTGGTATCCCCAATAACTTGAAAATAAAGAAGAGATTGTTTTTTAAGTTTCATAAGGCAAGACTTTCTCTACATCCAAAAAACTCTTAGTATGTGAGCCTGTTACTGTTTAGTTATGATAGAAATAAGACAGTAAATTAAAGCACCATTTTTGCATTTTCTCTTATCAATGTCTTTAAGTTTACCATAAAATTTAAGCAGAGATGTATGTACAAATAAAATCTAAACGGTAGTGTCTAATCTCTTTCAGAAAAGGGCTCAGTATGTATCAAGCTATTTCCATCTAAAATCCTTTAAAGTATTATTTACAATAGGTAGAAAGAATATAACCATAAAAATATAACAGCTGACATTTATTGACCGTTTTCTGTTTGCCAGGCACTAGACACAGCACTTTTCATATCTCTTTTAATCCTCAGGGATACTTTACGAAGTATCCATTGCTAAAATCCCTAGTATCCAGATGAAGCAACTGAAAGTCAGACAAGTAAAATGATTTCTCCAAGGTCAATACTTCAACTAAGATCAAAATCAGGGCAAGCAGCCCATTTTAATACAGTTACACCAGTTACTGAAATATTGAAATGGTTTTGTTCTGGTTGGTAAA
The DNA here is from genome assembly GCF_000243295.1 of Trichechus manatus latirostris. Lineage (NCBI taxonomy): Eukaryota > Metazoa > Chordata > Mammalia > Sirenia > Trichechidae > Trichechus > Trichechus manatus. Next base: position 3,191,338 of record NW_004444119.1, on the reverse strand, counting down.
TAGCCGCTTCTCAAGTCCTCTCCCCATCCTCTGCCCCCCGTAGTTTGTCTTCCCATTGCCCCCAGATACCCTGGAACCTCTCCAGGACCCTCCCACCTCCCCACAACCCAGAACTAACAAACTAGACCCTCTTCCATTTCCACCTTCATACTGGCTGTGCCCATGCCCTTCCATACTGTCGTTATGGACTGTCAGCCTCTGAAGTCCATGCTTCATTCCCTGTATGTGCTGCCTCCAGAACTGTACTCTCTCGGGAGAGCACAGTTGATAATTAAGCCAAGGCTGCTTCCTGTCCAAGTCCTACTTAAGGTCACTGATGCTAATTGCTATTGCAGCGTGATCCCAGCTCCGACTACGGCACACACTCAGAGTACCATTTACTACAGTAGCATCCTTCACTTCTGCAGCATTTAGACCTGCACGAGCAGAGGCAAGCGTGGAGAAGAAGTCCAATTTGAGGTGGCAGAGAAAACACTTGCCACTAAGGTGTTTCCTCTTCAATTGCTGTCAAAATTGCCATTGTCACCAGCTACTTAGAAAGCCCTCACTTTTAACTAAGCAATGGAGATGTTACTCATTTTCTTACAAGTCATGTGAAATAGCATCTCTTGCTCATTGTCTGACAAAATCTCAGCTGCATGTTACTGCATTCATCAGAGCTACATGTCTCCCCTCCAATAACACCATGGTCCTACTTTGCTCCCATTGTGAGTGAAAGGCCTGAATACCACACCAGTTAAGTAGCAGTCCCAAGGCATTCAGACAAATTAGAAGGAATTAATCCTGAAGGCATTGTTTAGTCCAGAAATCCTGCTGCCTCTCTGACTTGACCTAAATAGTAAAGTAAATTTGTGGTTGCCTCAAATATTCTGGTCCAAGAAATGCTTTCTCTTGAAGTAAACAACAGAGGAAAAAGAGGAATTCCACTTGGTTAATTTACTTATAATTTTTCTATTGTTGTTCTTATTTTCCTCCTGGTTACATTACTACATTTAGTGTCCTAAAAGAATAAGGAGGACGTACAGTAAGGTCACAGCCTTAAAAACCCTAAGGGGTACACTTCCACTCTGCACACATGGGGTTGCCATGAGTCGTAATCAACTCGATGGCAACTAACAAGTAACAACAATAAGTATCTAACAACTGTCAGTTTGTCGTACTGTAGTGTCTTGTATGTTGCTGTGATGCTGGAAGCTATGCCACGAGTACTGTATTTCTAATACCAGCAGGTTCACCCATGGTGGACTGGTTTCAGTGGAGCTTCCAGACTAGGAAGAAAAGCCTGGTGATCTGCTTCAAAAAATTAGCCAATGAAAACCATATGGATCATAACAGATATTGTCCAATATAGTGCTGGAAGATGAACCAGCTAGGTGAGAAGGCACTTAAAATGCACAGTGGCTACATTGACGGACTCAAGCATACCAACAGTCATGAAGATGGCACAGCACCAGGCAACGTTTTGTTATGTTAGACATGGGGTCACCATGAATCGGAGCCAACTCAGCAGCAACTAACAACAACAACAGTAAGTACAGCAGATAACAAAGAAGCAAATAAGGGGATGGAAAATCTCACATACACACAGTATGTTTCACAGTAATTAAGTAAGCCCCTTACCATAAGTGGCTTAGTATAACCACTATTCTGTAGCAACACCATGAGTTGGGTGAGGCACCGTGTAGAGCAGAGGACCCTGAGGTTGAAAAGGGCAGTGACTTACTCAAGAGCTCACCAATTAGCAGTAGTGGAGCAGCGACCAGTGGTGTCTCCAGTGGGGGCTGGTGGAAGAGAAAGAGGGAGGCTAAAGCCATGGTTTCCAGGAGTCCTCTTCCCCTTCCAGTAAGGTTGCCACACTATGCTCCTCCTATAAGAGTCTTTACTAGGACGACTAAAGCCCACTTTCCTGGCCTCTGTGTCCGGGTTCTCTCCATTACACCATGGGAGCCTCCAAGGCCTCTCTCCTAACTCAGAGGTTAAACTCTAAATGTCAAGAGTGGGTATTGCAGACTCCATACCAACCATACCGAGAAACTTGGGCTTATCTCAATGTTGGATTTGAGCATCTCATTGTCTGACAAAATGAGCAAGCTGCATGTTAACTGCATTCATCAGAGCTACGTGTCTCCCCTCCAATAACACCATGGTCCTACCCACTGAAACCAGAGCCAGTCTTAACTTACCTTGGAAGTCACAGCCCAGCATCCGGTGTAAAGTGTGTGGGTTAGTACAGGACCACAAAGAGTGTGTGCACCTGTTGACTTTATTCAGCAGTGGTGCCAATGCAGATCAATTGTCAATCTCTGTCTTTGATCTCCAAAAAGCATTTGAAGACTAATTTAAAAATCAAAGAAAGGTAACGTGAATAGAATGCTGTCCAACTTCTGCCAACAACAGTAGGATTTTTTTTTTTTTTTAAATCAAATCAGGCATTTCAACTGAATTCAATCTAGGATTAACTAACCCTCCTCAAATTCTTTAAATCTCTGTTACAAAATGCTAAGCCATTTAAAGCTTTAAATCAAAACAGAGTTGACTTTTAAATACCTGAAGCTAAAATAAGCTGTGAAGAATTTTTTAAAAAACCTCTGGTGGCAGGTAGTTGGGGCTCAGTTTTCATTGAATTGTCCCAGTTTTTCATTAAGTTATCGACTTGCTTTGTCTCCAGAGTCTTTGTAATACATTACGTGGATAAACGCCTAAACTTTAAATTCAGATTTATTGAAGCTTGTACACAAATCTCCCGCAGATATGTGCATGCGTGCATGCACACACACACACACAGAAGTATACATACAAACACAAACACACACAGAAATCCAAAATTGTGTTCAAATTCTTAGGTTGTAGTTTTAGTGAAAATTTTCAACCTTGATTCTAATACACAGTGATGGGACTGCCTTGTTTTTCCAGGCCTCGCTAATTTTCCGCCTTTGACAGGGTGCAGTTTTACTACTTTTCTATCACTCATTTTAGTGGAAAATATTTTATTTTTCCTTCTCTGACAGGTTTCTGCTTTACACAGTTTCCAGCGTTTGCAGGTTTTACTGTACTTATATACACATTTAATATTCTAAAATGTATTATGTAACTGGGCACACATTCAACTATGTGCAATAAATATTGCTTTAACTTTAATTTCAGTCATCTCAGTCTAAATAAGATTATGAGGCAATTTCTAAGAATTTAGTGTGTTCTTCCCTCAGATAATCTCTTAGGGATAACTAGATTATTTAATATTGTTTTTTAATCTTCTTTCTTCCCTGAGCTTCTAGATTAAAACATTTCTTTGCTAAAAGAAATTATGTCATTACTCTATTCTCAAAAGCAAGACTACATCAAGCATCTCTCTGTATCTAAATGTCCAAAGCTGCGCCTGGCACACAGTAGGTGCCTAATAAATAAATACTGGCTAAATGAATAAAAATGTTAAAGATCTTTTTTTGGAGAAAATGAGAAACTACTCAACCAAAACTGTATAATAAAAGAGCTTTGACTCACTTTTCTGATACATATGAAAACCTGTTGCCTTCAAGTCGATTCTGACTCATTGCAACACTATAGGACAGAGTAGAACTGCCCCATAGGGTTTCCAAGGAGCGGCTGGTAGATTCGAACTGTCGATTTTTTGGTTAGCAGCCGAGGTCTTAACCACTGCAACACCAGAGCTCCAACACTTATGAAACTACACTTTTAATAGGAAATATTAAGATATGAAACACTTGCTAACTTAAGTAGCTTCCTATTTGGAGTATACTGATAAGTAAAAAGGTATTTTTGTGAATGTTTGTATATACTTTCTCATGCTTCAAAATTTTTAAATTTCAAACAAGCATAAAACCCACTAAATAGAGATTGAAAATCCGGAAGTATTTGAAAGCTTCGAGTGTGTAGAGTTAATGGATTTGTGATAGGTTAAAGGGACGTTGCATTCTCAATCATGAAAATATAATCCCCAGAAAAGAATAGCAATATTGGTTTTTAAAAGTGGGCATTGTCTTTTTTATACAATTTAGCTTTTGTGTTTTCAGGTTTTCCAGGGGTGAGGAAGATGCACAGACACATGATTTTCCTCCTGGGCTGGTAAAGCCAGTCATGTCTTCCATCCATGGAGAAGGACATGGGAATTCCCAGGAATGCTGGCCCCGACACTGAAGACCTTGTCCTGACCTTAAGGGAAAAAGCTTCCTACTCCAGGGCGATAGCACAAGTGTGCACTGAAGTGTCGCCTCTCAATCGCTGGTTGCCGTGGCTGAGGGTGTGCTGTGTAGTGTTTTCAAAAGCAGTCATTTGTTGTCAATTATGGCATGAAATTGCTGATGAGCACTGGAGGTCCAATTTATTCATTTAAATGTGTGATTGGTCAATTACTGTCCTCCCACTTCACCACACTGAGCTCAGATCCATAAGGGGATCAGAACATTTCATTTCACTCTTGAATGGTTTCATAGGTCACCCAAGAAAAAAGCGATGTAGTCTGGAGAAAGATTTCAGTTAGTCCTCAGACAGGCCAAGGGTCTAAACAGGGACATCCCAGGACTCCACACTCCTTAAAACGCCCAGCCTGGCCTCTTCACTCCATTCCCTCAGCCCCACCTAGAGGAGAAAAGGGATAGTGGAGTGTGTGAAATAGTCACCCAGATCCCTAAGGAAGCTGGCAACCTCCGTGCCACATGGTCCACACCCACCTAACCAGACCCACACCCATAGAAGTCAGTCACCCACCAGCTACAATCCTCTATCCTCCATTACTAGTGGCCTTCAAATCGACAGACTCATGTCACCCCCATGTGTGTCAGAGTAGAACTGCACTCCATAGGGTTTTCAATGCCTGATCTTTAGGAAGTAGATTGCCAGGCATTTCTTCCAAGGAACCGCTGGGTAGACTCAGACCTTCAACCTTTCGATTAGCAGCCAGACATGTTTATCATTTGCACCACCCCAAAAAAACAAACAAACCAAACTCATTGACGTCGAGTTGATTTTGACTCAATAGGACAGAGTACAACTGCCCCATAGGGTTTCCAAGGAGTGACTGGTGGATTCAAACTGCCAAACTTTTAGCAGCCAAGCTCTTAACCACTGGCCACCAGGGCTCTTTACACCTTCCAAGGACTCCATATCCTCTATAGAAACTCTTCCTTAGAATCTGTAGCTTAATTCAGAGGAGGCCTGGTTGCACAGTGGTTAAGCACTTGGCTGCTAACTGAAAGGTCAGCAGTTCGAAACAACGAGCAGCTCCTTGGGAGAAAGATGTGGCAGTCTGCTTTCATAAAGATTACAGCCTTGAAAACCCAACGGGGCAATTCTACTTCGTCCTGTAGGGTCACTGTGAGTCGGAATCAACTTGGCGGCAACGGGTTTTGTTTTGTTTTGTTTTCGTTTTTGTCTTTAAGCTTAATCCAGATGAGATTAGGTAGGTAGAAACCTCTGAGCACAGCATCTGGCATGAAGTACATACTCAATAAGTTGCATTTATTATTTAACCTTGTGTCCCTGATAGAAGTAAAACAACACAAGTGCAAAGATGTATTTGAGAAATGTTAGGTGCCATCGAGTCGCTTCCGACACATAGCGACCCTATGGACAACAGAACGAAACATTGCCCGGTTCTGCGCCATCCTCACAATCATTGCTATGTTTGAGCCCATTGTTGCAGCCACTATTTGAGAAATAAGGGAGCCAAAAAAAAAAAGTCATCCCCAAGACTATGGCCCCTGGACACCCTGTTAACTCAGAACTGAAGCTACTCCCAAAGTCCACCTTTCAGCCAGAGATTAGACAGGCCTGTAAAACAAACACCACATGTGAGGAATGTGCTTCTTAGTTCAATCAAGTATACGAGACCAAATGGGCAACACCTGCCCAAAAGCAAAGATGAGAAGGCAGGAAGGGACAGGAAAACTGGACTACTGGACACGGAGAACCCAGGGTGGAAAGAGAAAAAGAGAGAGTGCTGACACATTGCGGGAATTGCAACCCGTGTCACAAAACAATTTGTGTATGAATTTTTGAATGAAAAACTAATTTGCGCTGTGAAATTTTACCTAAAACACAATAAAAATTTTTTTAAAAAGTCAACAATTCCTTTATGAGAAGGAGCTGCTCTTCATTTCGCTGAAGTCTTTGGGAGGAAACATCAATGATGAGGTAGAGGAATAAGGGCTGAAATGCTGACCGAGTGTGGCCAGAGCAGAGCTAGGGATTAAGTGAAGGGTCATGGCCAGCTTCACCCTGCCCTCCTCAGTAATCCTAAATCACTCCTGAAAGGCAGACTTGACAGCTGCAGGGGTCTGTGTGGTCTGATAGGTAAGGTTACCAAATGAACACTAAGAAGACACTAAATCCTTCCAGAAGCATGAAGTTCATTGCCGGTGTTCCAGAGAAACTTCCCAGAGGCACAGCAACATCTCTCTGATAGAAGAATCACATGGATGGTGATACCTTCGCGTGGACTCTTGCTCTGCATCTGAGATGTAGTGCTAACTCCTTCTAGGGGAGCCTGTTGTTGTGTGCCATTGAGTCAATCTTTGACTCATAGCGACCCCATGTGACAGAGTAGAACTTCCCCATAGGGTTTCCTAGGCTTTAATCTTTAAGGGAGCAGATTGCCAGGTCTTTCTCCCTTGAAGCTGCTGGGTGGGTTTGAACAGTCCATCTTACGGGTGGTAGCTGAGCGCTTAACCGTTTGCATCACCAGGGCTCCTTTAGGGGAGCGTAGTAAAGCCTTTCCCAGGGTACATTCTGGCATCAGGACGTGCACCTCAACAGAGAGTTACTTGGCACAATTGTTTGAAAACAGCCCCCTTGGAGATCCATAGATTTTGGAGGGCCTTAAAAGCTCTGCAACAGAGCAACACACTCCAAAGGTCTTTAACCACAGAGCTCTTTTAGATTTTAATACCTCTTAACATCCCACTGAACTCCTTTTGGAAATATGTAAGGAGTCAGTGCATGAAATGCATGGAGTCCTTGAATGGGAAAAAAACATGTCTTTATTTTCATTAACAGCTCACTAAAATTCAGCACTTCCCTCAAATAAGAATCTAGGCATCCAACCACAGTCAGGCCTGCCTGCCTTTGTCACCAAGAGAAAGCGGTCGTATTTCGTTTTGCAGTACAATTGTTGCAAACGTTTCCGATCATCACTACTCATAGTTACGTAGTCCTTGATCCATGAGCAGACGTTGTCATTTAATTTATTAATAAAGCACATATGTCAGGATATCACAAATTTATTTTTTAAGTAGTTAGAGAACTGCATTTCAATATAGTTGGCTTCCTTGGTAATCTTAGAGTTTCATGCACTCAAAAGCATTGCTCTACGAAGGGGTACGTGGATTTCAGCAGGTTGACAAACAGGTCTGTGACACAGAAAGTTCAAGAACCCCAGTTTAGTGCCTCTAAGAGGCTGGCTAGACAGGCCAGGCTGATTATTATGTACTAATTTCTAAAGAAGCCCTCAAGACACAGTGGTTAAAGCGCTCGACTGCTAACTGAAAGGTCAGCGGTTCAAAACCACCAGCGACTCCCCTGGAGAAAGATGTGACAGTCAGCTTCCGTAAAGATTTACAACCTTGAAACTCCTATGGGGTTGTTCTGAGTCATAATCGACTCCACAGCAGTAAGTCTGGTTTGGTTTATTTTCTTAAAGGAGTGCCTGGGTGGTGCAAGGGGTTATTGTGCTCGGCTGCTAACCAAAAGGTTGGAGGTTCAAGTCCACCCAGAGGCACCTCAGAAGAAAGGCCTGGCGACCTACTTCTGAAAAATCAGTCATTGAAAACCCAGTGGAGTACAGTTCCACTCTGACACACATGGGGTCCCCATGAGTCGGGGTCAACTCGACAGCAACTGGTTTGATTTTATTGTTTTATAAAGCCTGGAAGTATAGCAAAAGTGACTCATGGAAACCTGAGACTAGCATGAGGCAAGTGAATAGTGGCAGAGAAGTCTGTGTCGAGCCTGGTAGGCCCTGTGAGAAGGTGAGGGGCAGGAATGCCAGCAGGATAAGGCTAAGGGGCCCTCCTTCCCTCCATTCCCATTGCTGGGGCACCTTGCACGTCTCAAGGTCAAGAGCTGAGATACTGTATGCTGCTACATCTTTCATACAAAGAAAATCTGCCGAAACACAGAAGGGCCAAGAACCCTTCCTAGATGCGTGTGACTGATTCTAGGTTAAAAAGGACAATGAAACGCTCAAGGATCATCTGAGAGCACATGTTGAAAATGCAAGATCACAGCAGCAAGGCTCTGAGAACAGCAGTCACACCCGGGGACCTGAGAGCTCGCCAAGACTGCCTGCTGGGAGAGAGCAGTCCCTCCTTGCCTCTTGCAGGGCAGACGGAAGTGCCTGGAGTGCGCTGAATGAGGTTCAAGTTCCCTCCAGCACTGGCAGGCTGAACCTCCCGTAGCTTTATTACTGAAGATGACATTGTCATGAATGAGACTGAAGAGCTCTTTAACCTCACTGAAAAACAGGGAGGAAAGTCATAAGAAGGCCATGTTGCAACATAGAACAAATAATGGTTGAAAAGTAATCAGTCCGCACACCTTACTTACATAAAGCACAGAAGACAGCCTGGGGTACAGCAATAAATATTATTGCACTGACTATACCAACTAGAAGAAGGAAAGAAAATTCCTCACCCCAAACCAATGTTCCAAACAAACCAAACTCATTGCCTAATAAATAAATATAGGTTAAATGAATAAAAATGTTAAAGGTCTTTTTTTGGAGAAAATAAGAAACTATTCAACCAAAACTGTGTAGTAAAAGAGCTTTGAATCACTTTTCCAACACATATGAAAACCTGTTGCCATCGAGTTGATTCTGATTCATAGCGACCCTATAGGACAGAGTAGAACTGCCCCATAGGGTTTCCAAGGAGTGGCTGGTGGATTCGAGCTGCCAACCTTTTGGTTAGCAGCCGAGCTCATAACCACTGCATCACCAGGTCTCCAAACCAATGTTAGCCCTTTTGAAATGGGTGTCTTAGAACGTACCAATGTCTGGGCCCCAGCACAGAGCATTTGAATGAGAATCCCTGCACTCAGGACTCCGGAGTATTGTAAAGTTCCCCCAGATGATCTTAATGTGCAGCCAGGGCTGGGAACGGAACCACAAGGTTAGACTTACTGTTAGCTCAACTGGCCAACTGTCTGCAAATTCTCAGATCTGATGAGCCCTGAGTGCCTAAATGTAAACAAGAGCGCTCGTCCATCATCTCAGGTGTTAGCACTTAACCCAAGGATCCATTAGCAATATGATCATCTTTACTAGTAGGAATAGCTAGCCTAACTAACTTCTCCCACCTTAGTCTACACCACACAGGATTCCAAGCGCTGGGTTACTGACAATACCATACCCCAACCCCAACCCACAATGTAGGTGTTTACATTTCCATCCTGCGCAACATTTCCTCCTCTGAGATGCTCGCGGGAGGGAAGGGTGGAAAGAGTGTGGGCTTCTGAGTTCAGATGACCAGGATCCAAAGCCTGAACTTGCCACCTATTAACTGTGTGACTTTGGACCCGTTAACTAACTTCTCAGAGCCTGTTTCTTCATTGATAAAATGAGAGTGACGAAAACAGCAATACTGGATTGTGAGGCTAAAGGAGAGAATACACATAAACAAGAATACACATAAACTGCTGACTCATATTCAGTAAATATATTGTAAGAGATCTTTTCCAGTCAGAAGCATTCCGCATCAACTTTTTTTTCATTATAATTGAAGCCAATTCAGATGTAGTTTGCTTTTGTTGAAAAATGAGAATATCTCAACCTAAGATTATAAAATGATATGCATTAGGGGCCAACTCCACTATTCTCCAGGAAAAGCAACTGAGATACAGAGATGGTTTCGAGCTTTCTGAATTCCCACGACCAGGTAATTTTCCTTAATTCAGCTTCACTCACAGGGTACTCCCAAATGGACTTTCATCTTGATTCAGTTATCATTTATTTTGCTAGGTCTTCACAGATAGCTAAAGTGTAATATAACACGGTTTCTCGACATAATAACTCAAGTGACGAGGAAAAATAAAACACAAAAGTGGCATTCTTTGTCTTTTGGTATATTTCATTTTTCCCTAATTACATTCACTTACTGACTTAAAGCAACCTAATTCCCTTAGTAACAAGACTTTTTCTCTAACTATATCTGTATGCAATGAGGATAGAATAAAAATAAAAGTTCTCTTCTAATTTATTCTATTATTATCAAATGCTAATTGAGCAAGATATAATTTGCATATTTTAGAAGACTGTTAAATGAATTAGCTAGTGATTAAGTGCTTTTGAATTTAAAAGCTAAATAATATTAGTAGGAAAAGGAAAGCACTTCAACAATTCTCCACTTCATATTGTCAACCAAATGGGAGGACAATAAATGAAAGAATAGTACGAAGAATGTGAGTTAGAAACTGGGTAATAATAATGTCACCGAGAGTTCCTACAACTGATATGGTCTTTCCTTATGGAGATTATGCTTCTGGTCTAAATCGGTCATGTATCTATGGTAAATAATTGATAATTTAATTGCTCTACCTTCAAAAAGAATTTTGTTCCAGTTCTCTACTGTCAGACGAATGAATAAATCAGTCTTAGAAGAAATGAAACCAGAATGAGATTAGAAGCAAGGATGCGAGACTTTGGCATGCTTACTTTGGACATGTGATCAGGAAAGATCTAGATCTTTAGAAATGGACACCATAGTTGGTAAAGTAGAGGTTCAGCAAAAACAAGGGAAACTTTCAATGAGATGGATTCACACAACAGCCACAAAAATGGACTCAAGCCTACCAATGATCACGAAGATGGTGCAGGACAGGGCAACATTTTGTTTGGCTGTACATAAGGTAGCCATGAACCAGAGTTGCCTCAATGGCTACTGACAATAACTATACCCATAAAACATCATATAATTAAAAATCAAAACTCAAAGTGGAAAAAATCCGTAAAAGATATGCTATACAAATAGTCAATACGCTTAGTGTATTTTTTAAAACTCTTAAAAATAAATAATAAAATAGGTGACCATCCTGATGAAAAACATGGGTAAAGAACATGAACAGATTAATTATAAAAAATTTCCAATAAATATATGAAAAAGATTGTTCTTCAGTAATAATAAAAAGATACCTTGTGCTCATGCCAAACCTGTACATAGACCAAGAGGCAGTCATTCGAAAAGAATGAGGGGATACAGCATGGTTTAAAATCAGGAAAGGTGCATGTCAGTGTTGTATCCTTTCACCATACTTATTCAATCCATCTGCTGAGCAAATAATCCGAGAAGCTGGACTATATGAAGAAGAACACAACATCAGGATTGGAGAAGGACTCAATAACAATCTGTGATATGCAGATGACACAACCTTGCTAGCTGAAAGTGGAGAGGACTCGAAGCACTTACTGATGAAAATCAAACACTGCAGCCTTCAGTATGGATTACACCTCAACACAAAGAAAACAAAAATTCTCACAACGGGACCAATAAGCAACACCATGATAAACGGATAAAAGATTGAAGTTGTCAAGGATTTCATCTTACTTGGAACCATGATCAATGCCCATGGAAGTAGCAGTCAGGAAATCAAATAACTTATTGCACTGAGCAAATCTGCTGCAAAAGACCTTTTTAAAGTGTTAAAAAGCAAAGATGTCACTTTGAGAACCAAGGTGTGCCTGACCCAAGCCGTGGTATTTTCAATTGCCTCATATGCATGCAAAGCTGGACAACGAATAAGGAAGACCAAAGAAGAATTCATGCCTTTGAATTATGGTGTTGGTGAAGAATACTGAATATACCGCGGATTGCCAGAAGAACGAACAAATCTATCCTTGGAAGAACTACAACCAGAATGCACCTTAGAGGTGAGGAAGGCGAGATTTCGTCTCACATACTTTGGACGTATTATCAGGAGGGACCAGTCCCTGGAGAAGAATATCGTGCTTGGTCAAGTAGAGGGTCATCGAAAAAGAGGAAGACCCTCAAGGGAGCTGGATCGACACAGTTGCTGCAACAATTGGCTCAAACATAGCAACAATTGTGAGGATGGCGCAGGACCGGGCAGAGTTTCGTTCTGTTGTACACTGGGTTGCTATGAGTCGCAACTGACTTGACGGCACCTAACAACAGCAACAACGAAGGACTGAAAACAATAAAATGCCATAATTATCTATCAGATTGGCAAAAATGGGGAAAAATACATAGAATAGAAATTGTTAGTTTTTTTAGGGCAATTTAGCAAAAGCTTTAATAGTATACGAAAACTTTGACTCAAAAATTCCACCTCAAGAACTTTGTCCTAAGGCAATTATTGACTAATGAGGAAAGAACATGGACAAAGATATTTATCACACTGCTTATAATAAGAAAAACATGGGAAATGGTGGAGTAAATTACGAACAATATAGGTCATGTAACACTTTCATTTATAATAATAGCATAAATGCATATGTATTGATGTGGAAAGATGTTTGAGAAGAATATGATACAGAAAACTGGGTATAAGGTAGTGTTTTGTTTCCAAATTGATAGCTGGAGAGACAACTACAAAGTCTGAAATGTCCAGAAACTTAATAATGGTTTTCTCTGAGTGGTGGGTATGATTACAAGAGAATTTTGATTACTTATCTGAATTTTCTTTAATAAATATTAAGAATCCCTGGTGGACAGTAATAATTAAAATGTTTCAAATAAAGGAAAAAAGTCTTGATTTAGGAGTAAGGGTTAAGCAGATGTAGTTTAAGATTCTAAGCCCAGACAGAAAGCAGACAACAGACAAGAGCATGTGATTTCATATTACTCCCATTACTCCTTTAATAAACGAAGAGTAAGACTCAGTGTGGAGTCCCTGGGTGGTGTAAATGGTTACTGCACTGCCAACTGAAAGGTGCTAACTGAAATCCACAGATGTACCTCGGAAGAAAGACCTGGTTATCTACTTCTGAAAAATCTGCCATTGAAAACCCTGTGGAGCACAGTTCTACTCTGACATACATGGGGTCTCCATTAGTCGGAGTTGACTCCATGAAAGCTTTTTTTTAAAGACTCATTATAAAACACCCATTATAGGCTGGGCTCCCTCATCTCAGGAAGACTACTTTTTATGGATGAGTACTGACATTTAGAATTTTGAGCATTCATTCAGTCAAAACCATTTTTCTCAAGATAAACGTTTGTTCTTGATAATAGAAGGCATCAGTTGATTTTAAATTTTAAGTTATGAGCACAAAGAAATTGTCAGTCATTGCTTCTAAGGACCTTCTAGAAAGACAGCAAAGCAATAAGAGAGTTTTATATTTTGTCTTCAGAGGATGTTTGGTTGATTTTTTTAATTTGAAAAATTCTGCCACAATTTATTTATCATCGTGTATGGCACCATCTTGAATATTCAATAAGGAGCATGCTGAGCTCTTTTCCTGTGCAAAGATGTTAACAAAAACTAAATAAAATTCACATTTTAACAACAGTAATGGCTTAGCATCAGAAAATGATTGTCTTCGAAGTCTGCAAATAATCCATCTGGGTATTTTTTGTCTTTAATTTCTAATTAGACACAATATTTGAGAACTCATTTATCCATTGCCTCAAAAAATGTAAAAGCTGTGTTAAATACCTGAGATGAGCCATGGGCTATGTAATGCTCCTCTCTTCTTAGAAGGCAATGCTACCTAGTTGATAGGTGGCTAAGTTGGGAAGTTGAAGCCAGTAAGAGCTCCATCACAGAATTCATGT
>NW_004444119.1:3175131-3177005 GCF_000243295.1 Trichechus manatus latirostris | reverse complement strand
AAACTGATTTCTCAATATCTATACCAGATGAGGGACCCGTTTACACCACTTTCTCCCCAGGTCTACCAAAAGAAACCGGATTGAAGGTTCTAATGCCCAAATGTAAGAGCTGTACTCCTGTATGTTTTACCTTTCTACAAGGAACACCTGCTGATATACTTGCCCAACACATATACGCTCATACACACACACCCACACACCTATACGCTCACACACACACCTTCTGTCGGCACTACATAACAGGCCTAAAGAGGAAAAACATAGGCTATCTGGTTTGGAGCTTAGAATTTTTGTTTTGTTTTGTTCTCTTAAATATTTCAATTCAGTGATTTGCTAAATGAAAATATATGAAAGGGAGACACTCAGATTAGAGGAAATGGTTAGTTCAAAAACACTGTGACTTCAATCTATCATTTATTGCATTTAAATAACCAGAAAAACCATCTAAACCTTTTGAATTTTGATACATTTTTATGGCCTCTTTATATCTTTCGAAAGTGCCTTCATACTTACATAATGAACTACCCACCTGATTCAAATTCTTTCATTGCCTAGTTAGAAGTGGAATTTGAGTTAGGAGGCCAGCTGGATAGAATTATGACAGCTGCTGTACATTCAAATGCATTTTTATAGGAAAAGAGACAAATCCCACACTGGATAGTTTATTGTGCTGTTTACTACACACGTGGGCACTGTGTTTCATCACTGCCCACCCTGGTCAGGAACCGACTAACATGGCCATGAATCAATCTACTTGAGGTTGGCATCTAATTTGTATCTTTGTTGCGGTTATCCGGTTATTTGTAAAATTAGTTCAATCCAACTAACGAGTTAAAAGGTCAGCTGAAATTGAGCCATTTCTTAATCAGGGAGGACCAATTTCCCAAAGCAAAACCACTGAAAGCATTTTACTTTCCCCATCTTACTTGGAAAACTGCTATGAAGGAGAGGGGGTGGGAGTGTGGGCCTCACTAAAGCTCCCAGTGCTGAATCTAATGGCCAAGTGGAAAAGCTGGAGTTCGGGTCCAATCAGAGCAAGAATACAGGAGGATCTCCACAAAGGCTCACAGTCGCATTTCCTGAAAACACTAGAACAGTGATTCTTACACCTTTGGAGATTATTTTAAGATATTCTGAGAGCTAAAGGCCATCACCATAGCAGTTCAAGGACACCCTGAAGGTCACCACGGACCCAGGTTAAGCTCCCCCACACTTAAGGGAAACACTCACTGTGGAAGGGTCAATGAATGCCCTCTAACTTCATTTCAAGTACTTGCAGTGCAGAAACCTAATTAAAAAAATGGGTCTGATGACCCAGACGTCAATATCTGCATAGCTTCTAAATAATCCTCGCACTGGGCATTATTGCCCTGAGTTCACAACTGAGGGAACTGAGGCTGAGAGAGATTCATTATGAACGTCCAGGGGCACGCAGCTAGTATGGGGTTGTAGCAGCAATCTACCCCACAGCCCTGGGTTGGGGGTCTGTCCTTCTCTCCTCTTGTGGGAAATGGAGGGTGAGATTCTAAATCACCTTGGCTTACATGATGAAGGAGTGCGAGTCCAAGGTAGAACACAGCTAACACAATCATGGACCTAGGCACGTGGGAACTTCAGACCCTAAGCAAACTGTGGCAGAGACCACCCACATCCATGAAGCATGACAATCTACTGTCTCAAAACTCCCCCTCACCCCAGAGAGTCCCCTTAGGACCCCGGACAGCAAATTGCATGAGATGCTAGGGTATCAACTCCCCCCACCCCC
This sequence comes from Trichechus manatus latirostris, assembly GCF_000243295.1. NCBI lineage: Eukaryota > Metazoa > Chordata > Mammalia > Sirenia > Trichechidae > Trichechus > Trichechus manatus. The sequence continues at coordinate 3,175,240 of NW_004444119.1, read as the reverse complement.
AATCATATCTTGATGGCACAACTTGATGCCAGCCCTCAATCTCTGGGCCATAAATTTAAAAGGGGGTAGAAATAAAGATACATTTTTCATTAGTGTTTTGGAACAAAGT
>NW_004444119.1:3162185-3174041 GCF_000243295.1 Trichechus manatus latirostris | reverse complement strand
CCAGCCCCTGCAGCTATGTGAATCAGGAGAAACCTTGCAGTCTTGCCTGCCGATCTTGCAATTCATTGACCTTCAATGCCTGTGAGCGGGAGCCCTGCTCTCCGACCTGCCAATCACGGGCTAGCCAGCCTCTGTGGCTGCGTGAATTGGGAGAGGCCTCTACCCTAATCCATGGACTTGGGACGTTCTTGCCTCTACAATTGCATGAGCTGTTTCCTTGATATAAATCTCTCTATATATGTATGTATTTATACACTTTACTGGTTTTGCTTCTCTAGAAAACCCAGCCTAAGACAGCCCCCTCCCCACCTCTGGTCAGTATGTCTCTGAGACCCCTACTACCTCCAGTCAGTACGTCTCTGAGCTCCCCACCATCTCTGGTCACTATGTCTCTGAGCCCCCCACCATCTCTGGTCACTATGTCTCTGAGAAACCCCACCCTCTGGTCAGCGTGTCTCTGTGTACTGCTCCTTGTTGGTTACTCGCTGAGGGCTAGTAACCATCCTTCACTGAGCCATCCTACTGGGCAGCACTCTCCAGCAATGCACTCCTTAGCCCCAGTCAGTCTACAGTCCACTATGGTTATGGGACTGACCAGGTGTGTCAAGGATGGAGGACACTGTGTGAATGGTGGTGACTCTCTAAGAACTGCCCGAGGTCTGCTCCCCAAAGGAGCTGTGCAAGTTGGTCATCTTTGCTGCAAAGACAGACAGATACTAGGTTATCCTGAGACAAAGGACTTTGTTATAAGGATGCTGGAACAAAAATTGGAGTCAATGAGGATGCAGGCAATGCTCTGGTAGCTTTAATGGCGCTGTTCCTCTAACTACTAGTGATATTCTGACTGGTCAAAGCGCCCGGTGTTCTCCAGCCTAAGTTCCAGTGGAGCCAGTTGGATGGGCTTATTGGGCAGAGCCTTTCTCACCAGGCCACTTCAGGACCTGGCCAAGGGCCATGGGCAGGGACATTTGGGTGAGGAGAGAGCTGGACTGCATTGTCTGAGAGGCACTGCCATGCCCACCCCCGGTGGGAACTCTATTTGCCAGAACTCCCTCTCTGTGTGGTTCCAGGTTGGAGCAGACCAGCAGGAGACCTGCACAGGTGGGAAGATGGAGGGCAGGCAGAGCCATGACTCTTGGGACATTGTGGGGGTTACACATGGTGGTTGACACCTGTAGAGGGCTTTGTGGGCCCCAGACTGGCCTCTCCTGCCTGTCTCTGTCTGGCTTATCTGCTGACCACAGGCCCTGATGACAAGCTGTGTTCCCTGAGTCCTGGGCTGAGGGCCCATAGGCTGTGTCCTAACAGAGGAGCAGAGCTTCCTGCAGGGCTCTCATGAGCCCTCAGGAGACGCACTCAGGCAGTCAGACCCACCCACCTGGAGGGCTCCTCCCCACATCTCTGACCTGCCCACACGCACCAGCACTGAGGCAAACGGCAGACCTCTGAGACCCCGTCCAACCTCAAGAGCCCCAACTCGCCATGTCCAGGTAAGCTCGAGTGCCTGTGTGCAACTCCTAATTCCAGAATACCTGTTGTGGTTGTTAGCCATTCACTAGGCCCCCAACTCTTGGCAACCCTGTGTAAAAGGGAACAAAACACTACCTGGTCTTGCACCATCCCTATGATTGGTTGTAGACTAGACCATTGTGATCCATAGGATTTTCTTTGGCTAATTTTTCTGAAGTAGATTGCCGGGTCTTTCTTCCTACTCCATCTTAGTCTGGAAGCTCCTCTGAAACCTGTTCGGCATCATAGCAACACGTAAGCATCCCCTGACAGATGGGTGGTAGCTGCGCATCAGCGACTCCTTTCCTGGCTGATAGAAGGACTCCACTCCTGGTCCCTGGGAAGCTCTCCTTCCATGAAGAATAGGCTGGCACTTCCTCCCTGACCAGGGAGCAGCCATGGGGTCATTTCAGCCACTATCTGAACATTACTTCACAGTTTGAGAAACACTTTCCATGTATACTTCATCTCCACAACACTGATGGGAGGTGTGCTATTACTTTGAGGGTAAGTGGCTGACAAGGTGAAGATCTTACTAAGTGGTGGTGAGGGCTGGGCTGACTCACTCTCCCTGGGGTGATGGCACGTGTGTCTCTCCTGACAGTGCTCACAGTGAAGGTGCTCTGAGTGGTCACATGACATCAGCACGCAGTTGGCTCCTGTCTCCCTCCCAAACCTCCGTTCCTTGACACTCAGAGAAGTCACAGAATGCCAGTGGTAAGCTGAAAAGTGACGGCATGCTTGACAAACAATCGTATTGACTCATCAGTGTTGCACTATTTGTCTTTTACTAGTGTTACTGATTTCTGGACTCACCCATCACAGACCCTCTGGGCACATGCCCAAGCAGGTGCAGGCTCCATGAAACCCTTGGAAGCCCCTCTTTCACACACATTTGTCCCTAGATAATAACTCAGGCCGCCAGCTGTCTGTTTGTCATACTGTGGTGGCTTTTATGTTGCTGTGATTCTGGAAGCTATGTCACCAGTATTTCAAATACCAGCAGGATCACCCATGGTGGACAGGTTTCAGTAGAGCTTCCAGACTAAGATAGACTAGGAAGAAAGGCCTGCTGATCTGTCCTCTGGCTCTTCTGTTCTCAGTAATATCCAGGACAGCCTTGCTCCTGTCCAATGGCTCCCCACTCATGGTAACCCCATGTGTATCAGAGAAGAATTACACTCCGTAGGGTTTTCAACTGCTAGAAAAGGACATCATGTTTGGTAAAGTGGAGGTCCAAAGAAAATGAAGGAAACCCTTCATGAGATGGATTGACACAGCAACTGCAACAATGGGCTCAAACATACAACCTCTTGTGAAGATGAGGCAGGACCAGGCAACGTTTCCATTCTGTTATACATAAGGCTGCTGTGATAGTTAAGGCTGTGTATCAACTTGACTGGGCCATGATTCTCAGTGGTTTGGCAGTTATGATGTAATTTGGCAGTTATGTAATGATGTAATCACTTCCATTTTGAGATCTGATATTATGTAATAACCTTCACCAAAAGATCTGCTATGTGCAGCCAATCAGCTGAAAGGGAGTTTTCTTGGGGGGCATGGCTTGCATCCAATATATGGACTTTCTGGCAAAACTCACTGACTTTTGTTCTGTTCTGGATCCTGCACTCAGCTCATAATCATCTGACCTCCAGTTCTTGGGACTTGTGCTAGCAGCCTACCCTCTTGCCTGCCAATCTTGGATTTGTCAGCCTTTGCAGCCTGTGAGCCAGCAGCTTGCCATCTGACCTGCCAATCTTGGGTTCATCAGCCCCTGCAGCTACGTGAGTCAGAAGAAGCCTCCAGCCCGATGCTTGACCCATGGATGTGGGACTTTCCAGCCTCTACAATCACGTGAGCCATTTCCTTGATATAAATATCTTTCTGTCTGTCTGTCTCTGTCTCTCTGTCTGTCTCTCTGCCTCTCTCTATATATAAAACCAAAAACCAAACCTGCTGCCATCAAGTTGATTCCAACTCATAGCAACCCTACAGGACAGAGTAGAACTGCCCCATAGGGTTTCCAAGGAGCAGCTAGTGGATTCAAACTGCCGACCTTTCCTTTAGCAGCCAATCTCTTAAACAATACATCACCAGGGCTCTGCATATATGTGTGTGTGTGTGTGTGTGTGTGTGTGTGTGTATACACACAGAGAGACACATATACACGTGCTTCTCTAGAGAACCCAGACTAAGACCATTTGGTACTGAGGGTGGTTCTAGAGAAACAAAATTGTACAGATGAGTTTTCTAAACTGGTTCTCAATTCCGATTAATCTTAAAGATGTTGATGACTCTGCTTCCAGTAGTAAAGAGGGCACTGCTAAACCATGGTGTGAGGTGACAACAGAAATTCGCATAATAGCACCACCAATAGATCAAGTATTGGTGAGAGGTGAGGCTCTGGGTGATCACATGTTTGATAATCTTCTACAATTTTGTCAGAATGGGAAGTGTAAGGAGGCTGATTGGTTGGTCCTACTTTTGCTAGAAAAAGTGGTGAAAGAAAGAGATGAGCTCAGGGTTTCAGAGTCAAAGCCCAACCACCATACAAATGACCTTGAAGTTGCCACTTGTGCCCTGAAAGAAAGTCTTATTTCTTATAGTAACAGAGCTGATATTGCTGAAAACCAAACCCAGAGTCTTATCACAAGAGTGGCTGAATTACAACACCAGTTGAATTCCCAACCTCAAATGGTGTCTGAAGTTAAAGAGAGGGCATTGATTGGGAAGAAATGGGATTCTGAAACTTGGGATGGGGACATATGGGCAGATAATCAGGAAGCTGGGGACACTGAGCCCCTAATTTCTGTTGAATCACTCCTACCAACAAAACCATTAGCCTCTCAAGCCCCATCTGATGAGATTAACCCAGCTGCAGAAGAGCCTTTATCTGAGATATCCCCTGGGGCAATGACTGATTCATCACCTGGGGCATCACCTAAGACAGATGCCTTACAAGACGTTGCTGAATGTTCTCAAAACACATCCCCACCATCCATTTTTGCTTCTAGACATATAATTCGACTTAAGTCCCAGAGAGTCCCAAAAGGTGAAGTATAAAGTGTGACCCAGGAGGAGGTACACTACACTCCAAAAGAATTGCTTGACTTTTCTAATATGTACAAACAGAAACCTGGAGAATATGTATGGGAACAGCTATTAAGGGTGTGGAATAATGGTGCAAGGAACATAAAATTGGATCAGTCTGAGTTTATCAATATGGACCCACTAAACACAGATTCTTCTTTCATTGTTTCAGCTCGAAAGGTTAGGAAAGGATCTAATAGTTTATTTGGTTGGGTCACTGAAGCATGGATTACAAGGTGGCCTACATTAAATCAAGTGTAAATACCAGACCTGCATTGGTATAATGTAGAAGAGGTATCCAAAGGCTTAGGGAAATTGGTATGTCAGAGTGGATTTATCAGTTTAGGCCCACAGACCCATACATGGAGTACCCAGGGGACATACCTTCTATCACAACAGTGAGGAACAAATTTGTGATGGGAGCTCCAGCATCCTTGAAGACTGCTGTGATTGCTATTTTATATAAGTCAGATTTAACAGTGGGAGATGCCCCAACTGAATTAAGACACATCACTGATTCCATTGAACTGGAAGTTAAGAATGCCACCCAGTCACTTTGGGCTCCTAATGCCTCTGGATCAACAGGCAAAGAAGGGAATTACCATATTGGCTGGCATAGTCGATCCTTATTACCAAGAGGAAATCGGATTGATATTACATTATGGAAGTAAAGAAGAGTATGTCTGGAATGCAGGAGATCACTTAGGGCGTCTCAGTAGTATCATGCCCTGTGATTAAAGTCAATGGAAAACTACTGCAACCCAATTCCAACATTACTAATGGCCCAGACCCTTCAGGAATGAAGGTTTGGGTCAGCCCACCAGGTAAAGAACCATGACCAGCTGAGGTGCTTGCTGAGGGTAAAGGGAATAAGGAATGGGTGGTGGAAGACAGTAGTTCTAAATACCAGCTATCACCATGTGACCAGTTGCAGAAACAAACACTGTAATCGTTATAAGCATTTCTTCCTTGCATGTGTGCATCAAATATTTTTGTTTTCTTCACTTGTAAAATACAAGGTGTAAATAGGGCTAGTGTGTTTTCAGTTGTACATGGGTTAGTTGTATCATGTTAGGTGCAAGTATGATTTTATAATTGTCTTTATTTAGATATTATGTATGGTTTAAGGAGATGTGTACAGGTGCCAAGTTGACAAGGGATGGACTGTGATGGTTAAGGTTGTGTGTCAACTTGGCTGGGCCATGATTCTCAGTGGTTTGGCAGTTATGATGTAGTCTGGCAGTTATGTAATGATGTAATCACCTCCATGATGAGCTCTGTTATGAGCAGCCAATCAGCTGAAAGGGAGTTTCCTTGGGCATGTGGCCTCCATCCAATATATACGGATTTTCTGGCAAAGCTCACTGGCTTTTGCTGTGCTTGGGATCCTGCATTCAGCTCATCATCATCCGATCTCCAGTTCTTGGGATTCGAGCCAGCAGCCTGCTATCTGACCTACAGATCTTGGGTTCATCCACCTCTGCAGCTACATGAGTCAGAAGCCTCCAGTCTGATGCTTGACCCACGGACTTGGGACTTTCCAGTGTCTACAACCTCATGAGCCATTTCCTTGATATAAATCTCTCCTCTCTCTCTCTCCCTCTCTCTCTCTTTCTCTCTCTCTACATATGTATAGCCAAGGGATGTAGCTCAGCGGTAGAACACATGCTTCACATGTATGAGGCCCAGGGTTTGATCTCCAGCATCTCCAAAATGCCAAAACGTCTGGTGGCATAGTGGTTAAGAGCTCGGCTGCTAACCAAAAGGTCAGCAGTTCAAATCTCCCAGTCAGTCCTTGGGAACCCTATAGGGCAGTTCTACCCTGTCCTAAAGGGTTGCTATGAGTCAGAATCAACTTGACGGCAAAAGGGGTGTGTGTGTGTGTGTGTGTGTGTGTATATATATACATATACTTCATTGGCTTTGCTTTTCTAAAGAACGCAGCCTAAGATAGTCACCATGAGTCAGAGCCAACTCTCCAGTAACTAACAACAACACAACCATCTTTTGGAAGTAGATCTCCAGCCTTTCTTCCACCAGGCCTTTCTTCTGTGGTATTGATGGGTGGATTTGAACTGCTAACCTTTTGGTTAGTAGTTGAGCACAAACTGTGCCACCCAGCTTAGCCTATTTTGAGATAAACCTGTGATTGATGAAGTGAAGCAAGGCGTCAGCGCAGATGACCACTTACCCAGGCAACAGGCTCCCCATCAGAAGCCTAAATTGCCCACTCTTGGTTCCAGGGATCCTTGTTTATCTTCCTGTCCTGGTGATTTCTTCCCACTAATTCTCTCTTCCTCACTTTCTGACAAGGTACTACTGATACACTTCGGTGTAAATGGTGATTTCTGACTTCCTGGAATAGGACCCCCTCCAGGGTCAACCTCAGCATCCACAGGGGAGAGCCTGAGTCCTGGGCCGGGGCCACCTGAATCACCTGGGTCATCCACAGAGAAACTCACCACAAAGACACCTGACACCCGCACCAGGGGAAGTGTGCATGTGCAGAGAGGGTGACATTTGGGAAAGAACAAAATAGCACAACATGTAGGAAGTTATGAGAGAAGGATTATTCAATCCTCTTCCTGGGTGCTGGCAGGGCTCCAGGAGCAGTAGGCAGAAGACCAGTTTAGAAAAGTGAAAACTAATCTGAATAATGATGAGAGAGCCTGTGTCAGTAACTGGCCCGCAAACTCATTTATAGCCGTGTATGCAAGGGAATAGTTGAATCTTCCTGTGAAAATGAACATGCTGCCTAAAAAGAAATCAGATTGGATTCTTCTCCCCAAGCCATAGGACAACAACTCATGTTTATGATATTCGTGCTCCACGCAGTGGATAAACAATCACATAACCAAAGGAAAGTAACTCTTGACTTCAAAGCCTGACAAAGGACATTTAATTCCACTCTATGTATTAGATTCCATTTAAATTCAGCCGAATAGTCTGAACCCAAGTTAAATAACATTTGAAGGCAGAAGATTCCAAAAGGGACATGCTTTCATCGGAAGTAAAAATCATAAGTGGCCTTCCTGAAAGTTGTCTTTCAGGTGATAAGACACTGGGCCAATGATGTTCATTCATCCTGGAAGGAAGAAGGCCCATGTAATTCTGCCCAGCTGACCCGTCTCATGCAGTAGAACATTCTAGCACCTTCCTGCCTCATTTCTAAATAGCATCACTACAACCACAGGGAACACAGTGCTCTGGGATCTGGCCACTCTGCTGGGAGCTGAGAACAGTTCATAAGATGACAGAGCTGGAGGTGTGTTTGTGCCTGACACCCCTGGAGGCGTGTTTGCGCCTGACACCCCCAGGGCCAGACAAGAGAGGGGCCTGGCTAGTCTACTGAGTTTAAATCTGAGAAGGGCGGCAGACATCTGAGAGAAAACAGCATGCTAGTGCTAGCAAAAAGCTACATAGTCAAACTGGTTTGGTTTTCAACTTTTGGAGTAGGTCTCTCCTCCCCTTCACTGTTTGAGAACAAAAATATTGTTTCAGAACCAGAATAGCTCACTTGTCTCAGCACCCTCATAATAAACTGACAGGTGCTGGGTAAATAAAATACACAGAAATTGTTTGTGACCAGAAAAAAATCAAAAATCATCAAACTGAAAATAAAAAAAATCAGGACATAAGGGTTTCTAGACCTGGATGAGGAGCACAGGTTGCTCAGTGGTTAAGCTCTTGGTCGCTATCTGAAAGGTCGGCGGTTTGAACCCACCAGTGGCTCTGTGGGAGAAAGATGTGTCAGTGTGTTTCCGTAAAGATTACAGCCTAGGAAACCCTATGGGGTAGCTCTACTCTGTCCTATAGGGTCACTATGAGTTGGAATCGACTTGACAGCACTTTACAACAACAGACCTCGATGCTGGTCCACAAGCCAGTTACCTTTCCATGAAGCCAAACTCCGCTCCCAGTGATAACATCAGAATAATCCCAAATGTTTGTTCTAAGCGCTTCCGTGGTCCGGCTCACCCAGCTTCACCACCATACCCAGGGAGGGGCCATCACTAGCTCCATTACATAGTGAGAAATGAAGGCATCTTATTTTAGTCAAGGTCACACAGCTGGTAAACATCAGCCCATGCACACAACTGCCACAGCTTGTGGCCGTTCACTGGGACCTCTAGAAATGGCACTAACATTGTTAACATTGTGCAGGTCCTGCCACATTTGGCCCACACTCACAACAGCCTTCTGAAGTGGGTACACGTGATCCCAAGTCCCAGATGAGGAAACTGAGAGTCAGCGAGGCTAGGGCAATACTGATGCCAACGCCTGGACATTAACCATGTGCAGGTGACACCATGGCCCCCCACCTGTTGCTACAAGTGTTTGCAGTGGCTCATTCCTCAGTGTATGCACCAGAGGGGGCACCTGGCCTGGATGACGCTGCTACGCACAGATCCTAAGTCCTGGGCCTGGCAGACATTCCACATATAAGAGTCACTTCCCCTCTGCAGCCCTTCCCAAAAATCCAAAAATTCAATTCCACTTTAATACACGTTCTCAGGACACAGGTTATGCGGGCACATGTGCGGTGCACCAATGCCACACACACATATGCAGGCACACACATACATGCACAAACACACGCACATAGGCATTCACATGTGTGTACATACATGTGTGTGTATATACCACGCACGCATGCATGCACACATATGTGCACATGTGCATTACACATGGGGCATACGTGCATGTACGCATGTATGTATGTGCACACATGTGTGCACACAGGGCACAGGTGCATGTGCACGTGTATACATTCGTGCACAGATATGTGCACACAGAACACATATGCACACACATGTATAAATATGTGCACATGTGTTTACACTGGGCACACACATGTATGCACATATGTATATGTGCAGGCACACAGGGCATGCAGGTATACATATGTGCACATGTGTGTGCACACAGGGCACACATGCATGCATGTATACAAACTGGGAAGCAAAGCCATATGAAGACACTGCTTTCTCGGGTTGGGTGCATCTCAGTTCTATTTGGCCTCAGTCCCTGGGATATGCTGCTGAAAGAAGCCGATTTGAGAACTGGGATGTTCATTCACTCAAGAAAATGCATTCAGTACATTCCATGCCAGGCAAGGTGCTAAGTTTGAAGACACAAAGGTGAACAGGATGGTGTCTCTGACCTTGCACCACTTAGTTAGTGAAAAAGAAAGGCATTCAAATAAGTGCACAATGGTAGGACATCCCATAAAAGAAATGTTCAGGACACTATGAGAGTCTATATAACAGAGTGACCTACCCTAGACTGGACAGTCAGAGAGGGTAGTTACCCAGAGAGGACAGGACACAGAAGCAGGGACCAGACTGCTCAGAAAAAATTGACTTGGAAAAGAGGGAAAGAGCTGTCCCGAAGGAGGGGGACACAGGTCCTCCCAGCCAGGAAGCCCTGCATACCTCACTTCAGGACTTTGGGGCAACAGCTGTTGGCCGGGAGTAGGCAAAGGGCACACAGCACAGAGCCAGGATTTTTCTTCCTTGTCCTAAGAGTCATGGAAAATGACTGAAAAGTCTTAAGCATAGTTGTGACTGTTTTCCTACACAATCTGGGGAAATAGAGACTAAACCATACTGGATAATTATTGCTGTCACAACCCAAAGAACTTGGGTGAAGCTCTATTTAGTTTAAAACTACCCAATGAAAGAAAACTATCCAGAGTTTCCTGTCATATTCATCACTCTCTTTGGTACTTCAGACTTGATTTGATGTTTAATCTGAAGGTCAACATAACATATAAACTCAAGTCCATATACCACTTCTAATGAGGGCCACCGTGTCCAGTTTAGCTTGACTGTATGAAGGGATTGTTTTTCTTTTAGGAGCTTCTTGTTTCAGTTCTTCCAATCAGGTGTATCATCTCTTTCTTACTTTGGAGGTTATCTCTGTCTATTAATATATCGATCGCTGTTTACAGAATGCTTAGTAATAAATGCTCTCTGTTTACTCAAGCATGTTTAATCAACACTCCCAGGTATTGTCAGTGTTTTCCCCCACTTCCTATCACAGCCATTTGCTCTACTGCAGATTAAATCCGCCTGTTTATTTGTTTTCTTCATTAGCCACCCGGGAACAGGCTGAACGGTGGATGGCTGGAAGAAAAGGATACCTTCTACGCCATTATCTTTCCCGTTTTTCTGCCTTATTCTTGTCCTCCCTTCTTTCATCATTTATTCTGCCTTTCAAAATACCCATGTTTGTTGACCCCAGCAAAGAAATAACTTCATAAACTTCCATCCATTTTCTAAGCTGCCTTCATACACACATACTCTGAAATCATCCCCACACTCACTCCCCATCAAGAAACCTCCTCCACAGACATTTTCAGAACAAATGAATACAAACAGCACTTTTTCTTTTGTTTTTTGCCTAGACAGAGCTTAGATCCTTAAAGAGAAGAAAAAAAATATCCACTGAAGAATATCAGACTAAGACACATAACTTATATTGTAAGGCTGGTCACCAAATTGAGAAGTAATTTTGTCATAAACAGAAATGATGACTATCTTCTCCAAATGGAAAGGCTCCCAACAAAGAGGCTATAAAAATCTCCTTACTATTGTTACATATTCGTGTGACTAGAAAGGCATCAAGAAACAGACATGCAAGAGGCCGTAGATTTTGTACATATGGAGACCATATGTCCCTGCTTTTCTGGGAAAGAAATATTATGCCCTATGTTTCCATATGTACCATTATCCTGGCCAGGCCATGTGTCCCAAATTTTGAATGAAAAAACACGGTCACTCTCACTTACATAAATGCAGTTACGTGAAGCCCAAGCAACAGAAGCGTAACGAGCAATGTTTCTACCTGCAGTGACTGCAGCAGGGGGTTGCCGATGGAGGAGGCACAGGAAGCAACTCCAGGGCGAGGTGAGAAAATCTCTAATAATTATCACATGACAGAGGAGAACCAACAGGACATTAGAAAGACTTTTCAACTACCGCAGTGCAGAAAAGTAACAGTTAGAAGCACTAGTAGGCATTTTGCAGAAAAATGTTTCTTGGCAAGCATTTTCAAACACATTTGCACTGGAGGGAAGTCTCACCCAGGCATGGTAGAGATGGCAATTAAGGCACACAAACAGCTAGAGCATTAGACATGAAGTTAATGAAGACTGGGAAGGCGGAGCACTGAGCAGTGGCAGACTCAGAGATGGAGGCACACTGCAATTAGACATCAGCTCTGACACTGGAGAGTCACTGGGCCATCATGGAG
>NW_004444119.1:3140059-3141266 GCF_000243295.1 Trichechus manatus latirostris | reverse complement strand
ACCACCCTGACAGGGAACACAACAGAGAGTCCCTGATGGAGCAGGAGAAAGGTGGGGTACAGAACTCAAACTCTAGTAAGTCTCACCATCCTTGCTTGTAGGAAGCATTCTGGTTGTATTTCTTCAAGACAGATTTGTTCGTTCTTTTGTCAGTCTGTGGTATATTCAATATTCTTCACCAACACCATAATTCAAAGACAACATTCTTCTTTGGTCTTCCTTATTCATTGTCCAGCTTTCGCATGCATATGAGGTGATTGAAAACAGCATAGCTTGGGTTAGGCACACCTTAGTCTTCAAGGTGACATCTTTGCTTTTTAACACTGTAAAGAGGTCTCTTGCAGAAGATTTTGCTAATGCAATGGGTCATTTGATTTCTTGACTGCTGCTTCCATGGGCATTGATTGTGGATCCAAGTAAAATGAAATCCTTGACAACTTTAATATTTTCTCAGTTTATCATGATGTTGCTTATTGGTCCAGTTGTGAGGATTTTTGTTTATTTACATTGAGGTATAATCCAACTGAAGGTTGTGGTCTTTGATCTTTATCAGTAAGTGCTTCAAGTCCTCTTCACTTTCAGCAAACAAGGTTGTGTCATCTGCATATTACAGGTTGTCAGTACAACAAACTGACAGATGAGTAGAGCATTAGCCATTAGAGAGATGCAAATCAAAACTACAGTGAGATACCATCTCACCTCTGAAAAAAATGGCACTGATCAAAAAAACAGAAAACAAATGTTGACAAGGTTGTGGGGAGACTATAACTCTTATACAGTGCTAGAGGGAATGTAAAATGGTACAACCACTATGTAAAACAGTATGACACTTTCTTGAAAAGCTATAAATAGAAATACCATATGACCCCGCAATCCCACTCCTGGGTATATATCCTGAAAACATAAGGGCTGTCACGTAAATAGACATATGCACAACCATGTTCACTGCAGTATTATTCACAATAGCAAAGAGATGGAAACAACCTAAATGGCCATCAACAGATGAATAGATAAACAAATTGTGGCACATACACACAATGTAATACTATGCAATAATAAAGAATAATGATGAATCCGTGAAACATCTTACAATATAGATGAGTCTGGAGAACATTATGCTGAGTGAAATAAGTCAATCACAAAAGGACAAATATTGTATGAGACCACTATTATAAAAAAATCAAGAAAAGGTTTACACACAGAAAGA
>NW_004444119.1:3135960-3138214 GCF_000243295.1 Trichechus manatus latirostris | reverse complement strand
CAATACACAATGTGAGGGAAGTCAGCACAATTTGACCAAAGTAAATGAAAACACTGAGAGGTATGCAAGAAGGAAAACTATGGTAAATGCAAGGTTCAAACCAGTTCGAGCGTGTTCAGTTACGGCAGATGAGGTGAAACCAGAATAGAGTTGAATCTTTAGAATGTGGGTGATCCAAAGACATAACCAGAATGGGAAAAATTACAGGTCAAAACCCTAGAATGGGAGACTCAGAAGAGTAGTGAGCCCTTTCAGGAGCTTAATGCATGAGACTGGATTATTGGCAGGACTGAGGAGAGTGGCACACATTCAAAGCAGCACAGTCGGCCACCATCTTTGAGTGGGGCACTGCTGTTTCCAACTCTGCACAAAATCTGATGGGCAAGAGATTTTGTTGCTATGCAATGAGTACACTGCCCTTGTTTTCTAAGAGGCAGATTAAATTTCTAGCAGGGCTTTGGCCCGTAATTTTTCCCATTCTGGTTATGGTTCTAGTTCACCCATATTTTAAAAATTCAGGTCTATTTCATTGTCACTTCCTTGGCCATGATTGAACCAGGAAGAACCGGTCTGAAGCCTTGGATAAGTGTTATATACAATTTTACAACAACAGTAATAACAAGCAAAACATATGTGAGTGGTTACATAGGTAGATATGTATGCTATATGGGTTTGGAAAGTTGGGTGAGAGTACATGTGCATGCATATATAGGTATATTTGTGGGCAAATGTATATACATGTTTGTATGTGCTGCATATATATTCATACATACAATAAAGCACGTAGGAGGCACAGTTATAGATACTTACTAGACATACCCAAACACCTCGTGGGATTGATTTACTGGGTTCTAAGGCTCAGGACCATAGTCTTGTGGGACAACTAGGTCAACTGGCATGACTTAGTTCATAAAGATAATGTTCTACATCCTAGTTTGGTGAGTAACGTCTGGGGTCTTAAAAGATTGTAAGCGGTCATCTTCCCGTCTCTTCCCATCTGGAGCAAAGGAGAGTAAAGGAAACCAAAGACTCAAGGAAGAAATTAGTCCGCAGAACTAATGGTCCATGCAAACCACAGCCTCTTCTAGCCTGAGACCAGAATAGCTAAATGGTGCCTGGCTACCACTACCACCCTTTCTAACAAGGAATGCAATAGAAGGTCCCTGTTAGAATGAGAGAAAAATGTAGAACAAAACTCAAATTCATAAAAAAGGGCAGACTTACTGCACTAATGGAGACTAGAGGAACCTCCAAGACTATCGCCCTAAGACACGCTTTTAACCTGAATCTGAAGACACTCCCAGAGGTCACCTTTCAGCCAAATAATAGATTGGCCTATAAAATAAATAATAACACCTGTGAGGAATATGCTGCTTTAAACAATCAGTTGTATGAGACCAAATGGTCAACAGTTACACAAAAGCAAAAATGAGAAGGCAAGGAGGTTCACGGAGACTGGATGGGTAGAAACAGGGCAGGTGGGGTGAAAATGGTGAGTTCTGACACATTACAGGGATTGTAACCAATGTCACAGAACAATTTGTGCATGAATTTTTGAATGTGAATCTAATTTACTGTGTAAACTTTCACCTAAAACACAATAAAATATTTTTAAATAGAACTGATGTAAGATTAAATTCAATAATGAATGTCACAAAAAAGAACATTATTCAACACACTTGCTTTGGACACATCGTCGGGAAGGGTCAGTCACTAGAAGAGGATATCATGTTCAGTGAAGTAGAGTCAGCGAGGGCAAGGGAGACCCTAGGTGAGATGGATTGGCATAATAGCTGCAACAATGGATTCCAACATGCAGGACTGTGAGGATGAGGCAGGACCGGGCAACGTTCCCTTGTGTCTTACATAAGGTCACCATGAGTCGGAGTCGACTCGACAGCAGCTAACAACAACAGATCATGTATATTTATGTCTAAAGCAACCATTTGTTCAAGTACAGAGAATTTTGTTCAAGGAATACCTTTGTAAGAAATACTGCTTGAGAGCACAGCCTCCGGAATCATATTCTCTGAATTCAAGATCCAGCTTTATCAATGAATTGTTACATAAAAGCTTTCCTCATCTGTAAAATGGAAAAATAATTATAGCAGGTGCTTATGTAGTAAAGAATTTAACCTTGCCTCAGACAGAGCTGGAGAAAAATGTAGAACAAAACTTTAACTAAAAAAAAAAAAGACCAGGTTTACTGGCCTGACAGAGACTGGAGAAACCCCGAGAGCATGGCCCCCGGACA
>NW_004444119.1:3133712-3135401 GCF_000243295.1 Trichechus manatus latirostris | reverse complement strand
TGGAGCCCAGTGAAAAGTCTGGACACTGAGCTCGGGTGAGCTCCCTGGTGGGATACCCCACAATTATTGTCACGCATCACCACCAGGAGAGTAGTTCTTTCTATCCAGGACTCCACAAGGAGAGGACAGCTGGACGTTCCGTATTTCCAAGTCTCCTGGACACTTCCCTATGCTCCTCCCCCCTTGGCTGATTCTAACCTGTATAATCTAATCATAACAAACTGTAACCATGAGTACAACAACTTCCAGTAAGTTCTCTGAACTCTTCTAGTGAATTTTGAACATGAGGGTGGTCTTGGGAACCCCAAAGCTCTACAGTTGGTATCAGATGGGAGGGTGGTCTTGTGAGCTATTCCCTAACTTTACCCCCTATGTTTGTTGTGGGGATTAAATGAGATAACCCATACAGACTGCTGAGTACAGTGTGTGCCACCTAGAAAGTGCTTAATAAACATTATTATTGTTATTGTTATTAAAATTCTGAATTGGGAAATCTGTAGATAGTGTTCAGGAAAGTTGTCTTAAAGGGGTTGGTCTCAAATAGCATCTCTGATCACCATTCTCAAGCAGACAGACCAGTGCTGTTCCACAGAGTCCTCTCAGGGACATCATCAAAGGATCTTCATGTACTCCCACCCCTTTCAACCATGACGCACTCTGAGTTTTAGGTAATGGCATTCCTCATGAGATGTCAAAGAAAGCATTCTGTGGACAGAATTGCTATAAAACCCATTCTCTTAAGGTGTTGCCCTACAGAATCCTACCTAGACTGGACCTGGGTGGTTTTGCACAAATTCTGTAATCTAGTGTTAATGCATACGAACAAGACCTTATAAGTGAGTATGCATTTAGTAAATCATCAGTTATGCCTTTGCTTTCCATAAACTTAAACTGCTTTCACAGAAGTGAGTCAATTCCACTCTGTGACTCAGGCTCCCAAACAAAAACACTTTGCTTCGGTTTGAGGGACTGGCCCAAAGAGAGAACAATTGTTTGAACTGACTTGATGGCTTGGGTAGCCTCTCTGTCCCGCCCATTGCTTTCAGAGCATGGAGAGTAATTTTAACATGAAAGTAAGTGACGGGAAAAGCAGGCACTAAACCTGCTAAATTAACAAACTTAGGACATAGCAGATCAAAAAAGATGCTGTTTGTGATTATCTAGCATTGATTGTCTCCAAATTCATGGATAATTAAGAATAGAAAACATATGTACACAATGCCCATGATACCACAAAAACTCACTTTGAGATGCCATTTTGTCACAGGTGCTCGAGCAGCTTGGGTTAATGGTGGGTGTTAGGAGAAGAGGAGGTGGGGTCGCCCAGGTAACACTCCAGAAAGACAACTTCCAGAGGAATTTAGGACGTTCTGTAAAATTCTGAGTGGGCCCAGCGAACCTCTTGGACGGCACTCCCCGGTGGCTCCTGGGACAGATTGCTCTGCAGGAGGCATGAGGAAGGCACCTGAGAGCTGAAGGAAAGATAACAAGCTGCCTGCATTTTTACTAGAGCAAGAGATGTTACTGCTGAGATCTGTGTATTTGGGGCAAAAATGCTGCGTAACGTAAAGGTTAAACTTTAAACAATTGTTGATGAAAATACTGGTAATTCTGTAATTAAAATATCAGTCACAAGGAATGTGCAATAAAGAATTCCATAGCTAAATCCATTTGGGAAATGCCCCATCA
>NW_004444119.1:3130641-3132101 GCF_000243295.1 Trichechus manatus latirostris | reverse complement strand
AGGTGCATAGAGCTCTCACCTTGAAACTCAGTTCTGAGTCTATCAGTTGACTCCCTCATTCCTGTGCTGGGCAATGGAAGTGTTTTAAGTGTAGTTACAGTCCCTCTCCTCAAAGAATGTCAAGTCCTAATGGGGACACAATGATTCATATATGAGTTGTCAAAACGCTGAAACAGGAAGGTCGCAAACTGCCATGTGAATGGTTCAGACATTAGCTCAAGTAAAGAAGATGATACCATCATAAGCTGGAATATGTTTCAAAAGTAGCGTTCTTGTGCCTTTAATTCTACAAGAAAGGTAACCCCAGGGAATTGGGACAGGGCGGACTTCTGTGTGTTTAGGCCCTGACACACCTCCTCTAAGCTGATATCCCAGTATGATGTGAGAGGATACAGTGCAAAGGAGAATCTCTGTCTTCCAGTAACAATCAAGACACCCAGTTCCCACACGCAGTGCTGAGAGCACTTGGAAGAAGTGTCAGTGTGAGTCATTAAAATGACAGCAGAGGAGATTAGTAGCAACCACATAAAAGATGAGATAAAAGTTTATTGAGACTATTAAACTTCATGGTGGGAATGGAAAAGAGGCTGGTTTGAGATGGAGCTTACACCGAGGGACAGGGAAGTAGGTCATACACTCTCACTGGCTAAACTCAATGAAGAGTGAGGGTGACTGAGCTGGCTTTCTCCCCAGGATAGAACGTGAGGACACTGGTCAGTAACAGAGAAGGATGAGGTGTCACAAGGACCAATCGCCTCAAAGCAGCCAATCAGGAGGAAAGTACTCACCACCATTCTCCAGTATTTGGGGCATGAAGGGCTGGGGCTGAGCACAGCTATGGGGAAGGTGGGCGCATATTTTATTATCTTCATTCCAGGGAGTGTTTTCACATCGCACCTTAACTTAATTGTAGAGAACGATTTGGAAAATACTCTTGGGTCTGAAAACAACAGGAACATGGCCACATTGTGTCCCAAGGAATTTTATGAACTATGATGAATAACCAATTTAATTAATAGTATAGCAGGAATATATATACACACTGTATCTTATGCAAATAATGTGCACCTTCTACTTCTTTTTGCCAGCAACACCCTCCCCCACCCAAGCTACTCTTGTAAGCACACTATGCTAATTTTTTTTACAGCAACATGTAAAAAAATAAAATTGGCATAGCCACACTTACCTCGCTTACTTTGCGGTATGAAGGTGCGGTTGGCAAACAAACATAGAAGGCACATGTCATTTGCATAAAAGTACAGTGTGTAGATAGATAGATAGACGGATAGATGGATAGATGGATGGATAGATACATTTTTATGTACACATCCTCTTTCCTGGGTCTTGCTGGGCTAAAATGAAGGTGTTGGCACAGCTGCGTTCCTTCCAGAGGGCCTAAGGAAGTATTTGTGTCCTTATTTTCCCATCTTCTGGAGTCCATGGGTGATGCAAACAGTGAA
>NW_004444119.1:3126197-3130387 GCF_000243295.1 Trichechus manatus latirostris | reverse complement strand
TCCATTTTTGAAGCCAGCGACACTGGATTGAGTTCTCTCACATAGCATCGTTCTGACTTCCTCTTCTGCCTGCCTTTTCCACTTGTAAAAACCCTTGTGATTACGTGGGCCCACCCAGATAATCCAAAATAATCTCCCCATCTCAAGGTCCTTGACTTGGTCACATATGCAAAGTCCCTTTCGCCATGTAAGGTAACATATTCAGAAGGCCCAGGGATTAGGACAGGGACATCTTTGTGGGGACATTAGTCTGCCTCCCACATCTGGCCTCCTGGAACTTCATGTTAATGGCAGAATCTACTGCCCAGTGTGTGCAGGCTGACTCTTCCTTTAACTTGATACCACAAGAAGCAACTTGGAACTTTGTGTGGGCACCGCTTGTCATCACCACAGGAGGACACGCAATTCTTTTCCTCTCAGGAATGGAAGGGAGAACAGAGCTGCTTGTCTAACTGCGATGAGTGATCACACATTTTGGGTAGGTGGACACAACAGTAAATTAAAAGATAAACCCTGCATCATTACTCTTTATCTACTTGATTACTTAGCATAAACAGACTTCCTAGCACAGAGGAACTTAACCTCAGGATTCTAATTACCATTCATGAATAAACCTTGCATGGTTAATTCATTCCATAAAATATTTACTCCTTGAGGTGCTCCTGTTACTTTAATTGTCATCATGTATAAATTATATTATTGCAGATTTATTAGTAAATCATTCATATTCCTACAGGTTGAGCCAAAGTAATTACCATAAACCTACTTTGTGGCCCTGAAGTTAAGCACTAGAGTTGTTATTTTGTACAACATTTAACTTCTACATTTATGTCAGCCCCTGCTGCCTCATATTTCACAATCAGCAAGTGAAATTCAAACAAAAATAATCATTATTTGACCCCAAAATTCAGTGAGTGGGATTGTTATTGTTAGGTGCCGTTTTGTCAGCTTCGACTCATAGCAACCTTACGAATAACAGAACGCAATATTGCCTAGTCCTGGGCTATCTTCACAATAGTTGGTATGTTTGAGCCCATTTTTTCAGCAATTGTGTCAATCCATCTCAACCCATCTCAAATAAAGTCTAATTTGGAACAAAATTCTGAAATCAGGTGTGGGAGGAATCTCCAGATGATCTTAGCTATAGCACAAAGAAAAGAAAAACTCTGTTGGGCTAGAAATGTTGGATGTCTTCTTTGCTTATTCTATCAAAGCCTGCAGAAATCAATCACATTCTGTAACCTACAATCAGGCAGGTTTCCATTGGTGTGGAAGCCAGGCTCATAAGTCAGAGGGGTCTAGGTTGGAAACACGCCCCAACCTGGGGGGCCTACGTGTTATCCCCATGTTTGTCACTTTCTAACAGTGAACTGAGCTCTAATCTCTTCATCTGCAAAATAATAGGGTTAGGAAGATAACCTCAGATGGATGCCCTCCTAGCTCTCACTTCTGGATATTATTCTTCTAAATAGGTGAATGAAAGAATGTATTTCTCATCTTGGTCCTTTAAAGAGTGGGTCACACCTTTTTGCAGATCGTAGCTGATCATATCTCCATGTGGAAGGACCTGTTGATTGCTCTCCCTCATTCTGTCTTTTCTCCTCTGATCCTTCCTTGTGCCCAGGACCCAGTTTACTGAGTATCTATTGAGAGTGAGGAGAACCAAGGACTCTGTGTTGTTGTCGTTGTTAGGTGCCATCAAGTGGCTTCTAAGTCACAGTGACCCTATGTGCAACAGAATGAAACACTGCCCGATCCTGCACCATCCTCACAATTGTTGTTATGTTTAAGTTTATTATGGCAGCCACTGTGTCAATCCATCTCGTTGAGTGTCTTCCTCTTTTTCACTGACCGTCTACTTAACCATGCATGATGTCGTTCTCCAGGGACTGATCCCTCTTGATAATATGTCCAAAGTATGTGAGAAGCAGTCTCACCATCCTTGCTTCTAAGGAGCATTCCAGTTGTACTTCTTCCAAGACAGATTTGTTTGTTCTTCTGGCAGTCCATGGTATATTCAATAATCTTTGCCAACACCATAATTCAAAGGCATTTGACGACTGACAAAGAGGGTGAACACCTCCTTGCAGGTCCCCTGTTCCTCAAAGTTCTGGAAAGGGAAGTGGCACACAGAAGTGGTCTTTATAGAAATGAAATCTTTGGAATAGAGCCCTTCCACCAGGTAACGTGCCACTGAAATCAGATAAAGGTTTCCCCGCAGGCAGCAGCCATGGCACAGTCAGACCAGTGGCTGATTTGAGAATTACAATAGGGTTCTGACAAGGCTACGCATCCTACTACTCAAAGACACCTCATCAGCCACAGTGGGGTTTGCCGCTCCAGCTTCCTGCATATACTTATTAACCTAGCAAGGACTATTTCTAAGACTTCTGTTCTCCTGCACCTCCTGGTTCAGGAGTATCTCATTAAAGGATAGCTAAGAGGTTGTTTGGAGCTCTGATGGCACGGTGGTTAAGAGCTCAGCTGCTAACCAAAATGTCATCAGTTTGAATCCACCAGCCACTCCTTGGAAACCCTATGGGGCAGTTCTACTCTGTCCTACAGAGTCACTATGAGTCAGAATCACCAAGAGGAAATTTTTTTTTTCAAGAGGTTGTTAGAACAGTCTTCATTTCATCAAGGAATAAAACAAGTTAGTAGTGGAGGATATACAATCGAGCAAGCCATGTACTCCTTGGGTAGGTACCACCCAAAGGTGTCAGAGCTAAAAGGCTCTACCTACCCAAGTGTGTGAAGGAAAATGGAAATTTTCCCGCTGACCGTGGAGAGCTCTTGCTTCTGGCACCAGTATCAGTAACTGCATTGTACTGGCTGGATGTCCAATAGATTAAAACATTTCTAAGGGAGAGTTTAAAAAAAACCAGTCATGGTCTTTTCAATCACTTCATATGCATGCGAAAGCTGGACAATGAAAATGGAAGACAGAAGAAGAAGTGATGCATTCAAACTGTGGTGTTGGCGAAAAATATCGAATATACTATAGACTGCCAGAAGAACAAACAAATCAATCTTAGAAGAAATAGAACAAAAATGCTCCTTAGAAGCAATGATGGTGAGGCTTCAGCTTGCTTACTTTGGACATGTCTTCAGGAAAGACCGTTCTCTAGAAAAGCACATCCTGTTTGGTAAAGTCACTAAGTGAAGTCTGTGAAAACAAGGGAAACCCTCCATGAGATGGATTGACACAATAGCCACAACAATGGACTCAAACATACTAAGGATCATGAAGGTGGTGCAGGACTAGGCAACGTTTGATTCTGTTGTTCAAGTGGTCTCCATAGGTCAGAGCCGACTCTCCGACAACTCAACAACAGGCAGAGTTTAGAAACCACCTCAGGGTGGAGCCCATTATGGTTCATTCTCGCTCATGCAGCAACTTCAAGCCAATCAGCCATGGCCACAGTAGAAGCTGGGTTTTCCCATCTAATGAAGCAATAATTATAAAAACAGCAAAAAAGTATGTAAACGAAATGGTTGCTACTAAAAGTCACTATGTATATGGCAGGCTCTGAAGCTTGGTGGGCTAACTTTGGTCCACCCAGCAATGTAACATGCTCAGTGCCCTGGAAGAAGACTGACCACCATACAGTGTACATTGGTCCCTGCCCTCAGGAAGTCCTGCATCCTGATTTTACCAGCCAAATGATCTTCTATGTATTAATGAGATGAGACAGCTATAAATCCACACCATCAGTATTCCTAAGTGGGAAACCTACCAACAGCATGCTTATTAAAATCATCTGTCTCTATTTGTGTCAGGGTGCATTAAAGTTGTAATCAATCTTCCCAGTATCAGTTCTCAGATATTGTCCTAAGGAAGGGCTATTACTATTTCTGCCAAGACACAGACAATTTCTTGCTGCCTAAACTTCCCTCCCAGCCTTCCCAGTAAACCCATTCTCCAAGGCCCAAACCAAATCTCACCTCTTCTCTGAAGTCTTCTGAGACCATTTCAGATGGTCTCTTTCTAAGAATGCTGATAACAAGGACTTCTTGGGTAATGAGTTTACTAGTAAACTTGTTGTTGTTGTTAACTCCCACTGAGTCAGCCCCAAGTCCTGGCAAACTCGTGTACAAGGTCACATCATAGCAACACGTGAGCCTCCACTGATAGACAAGTGGTGGCTGCACCTGAGGGGCATTGGCCTGGAATCGAACCTGGGTCTCCC
>NW_004444119.1:3061418-3126097 GCF_000243295.1 Trichechus manatus latirostris | reverse complement strand
AAAATTTTACCCAAAGTAGTGCTCAAAGCATGGTTGTTAGTTAATTGGATTAATTAAGAGGCATGTAGGGCCATTAGCAACTTGTATGTGATTATTAGCAATAACAGATGGAGCTAAAGAGACTCAAGTTCAATCTTAGCTCTGCAATTTACCAGCTATGTGATCTTGGACAAATTAATTAACTCTAAGGTGGGAGGAGATCCGGTGTTTTTAATAAAAATAAAAATAAATCAATGAAGCAGCAGCTGGTGGGAGAGTTAAGTTTTGTGCCTGTTTATTGTTTTAAGGATGAAGAAATAACATTATGTTTGTGTGTTGATAAGAAAGACCAAATACGAATGATCAAATACAAAAGGGAGATCAAACAATGCAAGAGAGAGAAGAGAATTTCTGAGTGATGGATGCTTTAGGTAGATGAGGGAGATGGAATCTCAAGGGAGTAGTCCTCAAGCTTCCCCAAGCATCAGAATCACCTGGAGGGCTTGTTGAAGCACAGACTGCTGGCCTCCTCCAGGGTTTCTGATTCAGTAGATATTAGGCAGGAGCTGAAAATATGCATTTCTAACTAGTTTCCAGGAGCTGCTCATGCAGCCGGTCCAGGAGTCACACTGATAGTAACAGACAACGGCAAAGTGTATGGGTGTACCTGGACAGCTGTACCTGGACAGCTGTGGGGGAACAGTCTGTGGGGGCGCTCCTCAGAGCCCTTCAATTTTCTAAGTGAAATAAGAAGCAAGGTCATTAGCTAAGAATGAGATGGGGGAGGAGGTGTCTGAAATTTGAGGAGAGGGTAGGAGACGTGAGACAAACCAAAGCCACGTGCTGAAAAGGGTAGCAGATAAAGAAAAGGCTGGGGCCTTAATGACATCCCAGAGCCCCCAGACCAGTCCTGGGCTGCCCACTCTACACTTACCGTTCACCTTGTTTGGTAAGCCACCTGACTTCCCATTGCATGCCGCCCGGTGAAATTCCTCACTGATAGGACACTAAAACTGTCGGTACAGCACCTGTATATGTCATACCTGGAACAGTGAGTGCTCAGTAAGGGTTTTGTTGTGGTGGTGATTAGTAGTGTTAATATTTGCTGATAGAGAAAAGCAGCATTTAATGGCTCTAAACTAAGCCAAAACCATTCCATAAACATATGTAGTCATTGAAAAATCACGCAATTATGCCCACAGTTTGCCAGCCTGTGCTCAGGTGCAGGGCATAAGCAAGATGGTCATCAGGTATCCTTGCCTGGGACTCAGGTATCAATGGCTTCACCACAGGAGAAGGGTGCACAACGCAATCTCTCAACACCTACACATGACTTTTGTTTGTAAAACACCTTAACCAACCTTTTGTTTTTTAAAAAGGGAAAAAATACAATAGGTCTTTTTTGCCTATCAAAGCAGAACTTTCAGCTTCTTCTCTTTGCCCTCTGTCCAGATCTGTGCAGGGTCTGCGATTTCATCCTACTTAGAAACAATAATTAGGAGCCCTTGTGACCCAGTGGTTAAGTGTTCAGCTGCTAACTGAAAGGCGGGAGGTTCGAACCCACCAGCTGCTCCGCGGGAGAAAGACGTGGCAATCTACTTATGCAAAGATTTACAGCCTTCAAAATCCTATGGGGCAGTTCTACTCTATCCTATAGGATCACTATAGGGTTGCTATGAATCAGAATCAACTTAGCGGCAAGGGGTTTAGAAGCAATAAGCTAATCTTTCACTACTTCATGGATGCTGGTAGAAGACATAAGACTCTGGTCAGAGACAGAGGACTTTATTACTCCTGGTGATAGCAGTAACCAGAGCTTCACATTCTCATTGGCTCCCATGCCTCCACATCCCATGGGGTAACACAAGCGGCCTCAATGAATCCCTGCACATATAAGGGTTGCATTGTGGAGAGAAACCCAGAGCCAAGAGCCCAGCAGTTTCTGAATCAGCAGCAAACACCGTTGTCAGTGTTGTGTGCTGTCGAGTCAATTCCAACTCAACAGCCCCCATGTGAAAGAATAGAACTGCCCCATAAGGTTTCTAGGCTGTAATATTTACAGGAGCAGATCGCCGAGTCTTTCTCCTGCAGAGCAGCTGGATGGGTTTGAACCACCAACCTTTCTGTTAGCAGCTGAAGGCTTAGCCATTTGTACCACAGGGTTCTTTGCCAACAATGTAGCCAGCAGCAAACAAGCCAATCCTCCTCTGCCGGGGAACAGGCAATGCCATGGTAGTGATGTTATAGTCACCTTCCCCTCCTATGTGACTAGCTTCAGAAATGAAGATGGCAAGACTATGCAGCAACACTCAGGACTCATGGCAGACTGCCTCCTCAGCATCCTCTCAAGTGTAAATTATTCTAATATTATCACATTAGATATTCCAGGAAGCTCTGGATAGCAGGGCACATCCAGCCAAACTGTAGTAATGGGATTTACTTATGCTACTAAGCTTGGAAGTGCAGTAATGTTAAGATACTGGCCAAAGATTTACACTTTTTCAAGAGGCTGTGAGAGTTATCACCAACTATCTTGCTGTTCACCAATGCCTCGGACCCAGCGCTAGCCCTGACTTTGAATTATTTGCACCATTCACTAACTTGTATTCCAGCCAAGTGCTTCCCTTTTAGAAAAGATGAAGGCACTTTTGCTGAGTCAAGACATACTAAATGTATCAGTAGTTGCTCATGAGATGCAACTTGTTCCTGGTGGTTTATTAAGATTTCTGAGAAAAGTACACAATGCTATAGGAGATTACAGCCAGTATAAAGTGCTGGTGAGGCTTAGAAATGAAAAACACAGTCAGCTTTAAAACCTAGAGCCAAGCCTGATAGAGTTCATAGTGCTGAATGCTAAGAGAAATTTTCTAAGAATTTTTCTAATATATGATCCCTATAAAATCAGACTGAATTTGCTAGAACTATCTCCTAAGCCCTATAGGACTATGATCCAGCTAGCTTCCACTTTAGGTTGTAGAATATAAATTAAAAGATTGAACAATACCCATAAATAAGCACAGACAAGCTGTGATAAAGCATTGTCTTCCATTTCTGCACATACTTTGTGCATAAAAAAATGTTATTATTGAAAGCATGAATATGTAAAAATGTGTGGTAACATAAATAATGAAGAGAAAATAGCATTTGGAGCAAGATTTAAAGAAATACTAACATGGATATACCATAGTGGGTTGTGAGTCAGGGTTCAACCAGAGAGGCAGAGCCAACAGGATGTTGCCTTATGAAATTGTGGGAACTGGATAAGCAAGCCTAAAGTCCACAGACAGGCAGATGGGAAGGGAAGGTCACCAACAGGCTGAAACGCCATGAGCAGAAGCTGAAACTTGGAGTTCACAGGCAGGCAGGTGGGAAGGGAAGACCACAGTCTTAGTTATCTAGTGCTGCTATAACAGAAATACCACACTTGAGTGGCTTTAACAAACAGAAATTTATCTTCTCACAGGTCAGAAGGATAGAAGTCCAAATTCAGTGCACTGATTCTAGGGGAAGACTTCTATCTTTGTTGGCTCTTGGGGAAGGTCCTTGTCCCTTTTCATCTTTGTTCCTTGGTTCCTTGGTGATCTTCATGTGGCAGCTATCTTCCCCTATCTCTACTTTATATCTTAAAAGACATTGACTCAAGACACGTCCTACACTAATACTGCCTCATTAACGTAACAAAGAAAACCCATTCTCAAATGGGATTATAACCACAGGTATAGGGGTTAGGATTTACAACACATGGTATTGGGTAACACAATTCAATCCATAACAATCACCAATAGGCTGAAACGTCATAGGCAGAGCTGAAGCTTGGAGTTCACAGGCAGGCAGGAGGGGAAGATCGGGGCAGGCTGCGGCCCCACAAGCACAAGCTGAAGCTTGAAATCTCTGATTTCATGGAGGATATGGGTCCTCTTTTAAAGGGCTTCCATCTGATTAAGTCAGGCCCACGCACAATAATCCCCCTTTTGATTAACGCAAAAACTGATGGATGAGAGATTTTAATTAATCTGCAATGACCCTTCACAGCAGCACCCAGAATAGAGCTTGAGTAACTGGAAGAAAGTGTGTCTGCTACAAAATAGCTGCTGCCTCCCTTGTAGCTCACTCCAGCTAGAAACTTACTAGAAAGGGAATTCTGGGAGCATCATTCAGCCTAGCCAAGCTGAAGTGTCACAAAGCCATCACAGCATAGAAGATTAAAAATAAATAAATAAATAAACCATTACCAACAAGTTGATTCCAACTCACAGTGACCCTGGTTGGCACAAACAGTTTGGTTTGCACTGGGCTACTAATAAAAAGGTTGGCAGTTCAAATCCACCCAGTGGCACCACTGAAGAAAGTTCTGGAGATCTGCTTCTGTAAAGACTTCAGCCAAGAAAACCCTATGGAGCTCAGTTCTACTCTGTAACACATGGGATCACCATGCGTGTGGAAGATACAGGTTCAAATCCCAGCTCTGTACTATCTGTGTGAATTTGAGAGGTACTTGAGTTCAGTCACTTCATCCATCAACTGGGGATCATGGCATACATCTTTCAGGGTTGTTTGGATGGATTGGAGTTATTTTATGTAAAGTATTTAGCTCAGTTTTTGGTAATACAAAGGAGCCCTGGTGGTGCAATGGTTCAGTGCTTGGCTGCTAACTGAAAGGTTGGCAGTTTGAAACCACCTTCCCAACAGCTCTGTGGGAGAAAGACCAGGTGACCTGTTCTCAAAAAAATTACAGCCTAGGAAATCCTTCGGGAAAGTTCTGCTCTGTCACATGGGATCATTGTGAGTTGGAAACAACTCCATAGCATCCGGCAGCAATATGGTAACGCAGGAAGTGCTCCATAAGGCATCATTAATAGTATGCACATGTGAATATGTGCACATGACCAAGCATCTTTCTTTGAACTTCAGTTGGTTTCCTCTTCATCTTCTGAGGAAATCCTGAAATGTCCAGACATTAGCTTGCCCAGAACACTTCATAAAGACACTTAAAATT
The DNA here is from genome assembly GCF_000243295.1 of Trichechus manatus latirostris. Classification (NCBI taxonomy): domain Eukaryota; kingdom Metazoa; phylum Chordata; class Mammalia; order Sirenia; family Trichechidae; genus Trichechus; species Trichechus manatus. The sequence continues at coordinate 3,121,122 of NW_004444119.1, read as the reverse complement.
CCACATGAAAGCCCTCCCAGATATAAATCTCCAACATTTTAATTGTACCTTTTAGTTTAATTGTTTTATCCATAACCTGATCTACTGCATAGTTTCCTCCACTTATTAATTGTACCCTGTAGTTTAATTACTTTATCCATAACCTGTTTTACTGCATAGTTTCCTCTACTTAACTTTTGCTGAAACATTCATCTCTGTTCAGCTCCTCCAAAGAGAAACTCCCACTGCCCGTCTGTCAGTTTATTGTACTGTGGTGGTTTGTGTGTTGCCGTGATGCTGGAGCTATGCCACTGGTATTCTAAATACCAGCAGGGTCACCCATGGTGGACAGGTTTCAGCAGAGCTTCCAGACTAAGACAGACTAGGAAGAAAGGCCTGTCGATCAGCTTCTGAAAATTAGCCAATGAAAACTCTGTGTATCACAACAAAATATTGCCCAATATAGTGCTGGTAGATGAGCCTCTAGCTTGGAAGGCACTCAAAATACACAGTGGCCACAACAATGGACTTGAGCACACCAAAGATTATGAAGACGATCCAGGACTGGGCAGCGTTTTGTTCTGTTAGAGTTAGAGCCAATTCAACAGCAACTAACAGCAAATGGAATTTGGCTTTTAGTATCCTTTCACTTATATGGTCCGTATAGAAAATCCCAGGCAAGTCATGAGCTCTTCTAAAAGTCATCTTCCAGTCATAATATGTGTACCTGAGCAAACGACTTACTAATATGGGATGTTTCTACTTATCACTTCGCTTGCAACTTGGTGGTGGTGGTGGTGGTTATAGTGGGGCACTGTAGGTGGTTTTGTTATTATTTTCCTGTCTTTACTAAGATTTTATTTTCTTGATGACTGTACAAAAGAACTCTTCCCATTTAAAACTAAAAGCGCTTATGTTATCAAAATCTGAGGTGAGATTCTTCAGTGTTCGATTGACCAAAAATGAGTTCCTTTTTTCTTTTTCTTTTAAAAAATGCCCAGTTTATGTATTTAGAGTAGTTCTGATACATCCATCAAGTGCTTCGGGCTCTGACTTTGCAAGCTTCTCTGACCGCCATCCCAGAGTGAGCCCAAAGGGTAGTGCCGCAGCTCTGATGGCTTCCTCCCAGCTGAGCACAGAGTGGTCAGTCATCTGTCCTCACTGCTGTCTCCCGTTTGCACTTAATAATGTAGCTCACAGCTAGAGTCAAGTTCCTAGAACAGCCATTCACTAAACACTTTATGAGAAGGCTCTTTCTGCCCCATTTGCTTAACAGGCTCGCCAAAGACACCCCAAGATACAGAAATGTATTCCATATTTTTCAAAAATTTTTCACAATAAACTTTCTTTTATTCATATCGTTCCAGGGCTGGAAAATGAGGTTGAAGTAATGAGGCAGCATTATTCTCCCTTCAAATACATCCCAAGCCAGAATATGGGTCACACTTATGTTTTAGTATTCACATAAGTACTTTTCTGATATTTCTCGGCCAGTAACACCTAGCTTTTTTTTATTTTATTTTAATGCTTTAACGCAAAAAAAAAAAAAAAGCTAAATAAAGAAAGCCTTTAAAACATAAGGGAATATCTTTGCAACCTTGGAGTAAGCAAAGACTTTTTGAGACAAAAAAATAGCACTAACCATAAAGAAAAAAATTAAGTTGACTGTATTAAAATTAAAACGTCTGCTCTCCAAAAGATGCCATTAAGAAAATAAAAAGGCATGGTGTGAATGGGAGAAAATACTTTATATATACACATATATGTGTGTGTTTGTGTGTATACACATATATATGTATACATACATATATAAACCAAAAACCAAACTCGTTGCCATCAAGTCTATACCAACTCATAGTGACCCTATAGGACAACTGCCCCATAGGGTTTCCTAGGCTGTAATCTTTAGGGAAGCAGATTGCCATATATTTCTCTTTCGGAGTGGCTGGTGGGTTCAAACTTCTTAAAAATGGCAAAAACTTGAATAGACATTTTACAAAGGAAGATACATGAATGTCCAATATGTGAATAGATGACCATTCATCATCAAGTAAATGCACATTAAAACCACAAGATACCATTGCCTCCCACTGCAGTGACTAAAATAAAAAAGACTGACATCATTAAGTGCCGGCAAGAAGGTGAAGCAACCCTACTCTCATTCACCACTGGTGAGAGGGTATAGTGGTACAACCACTTGGAGAACTGTTTGGCAGTTTATTATAAAGTTAAACATACACTTACCATATGGTCCAGCAATTCCATTCCTCAAAGGAAAGAGAAGCATATATCTACAAAAAGACTTACTTACATATGAATATTCATACTAGGTTTATTCATAACAACCCCAAACTGATACCAGCCCAAATGTCCATCAGCAGGAGAACGGGTAAACAAAAGATATTTTCATACAATGGAATACTACTCAACAATAAAAAAAGAACATATTACTGATACACACAACTACATTGCATGGATTGAATTGTGTCCCCCAGAAAGAAATGTTGAAGTCCTAACTCTCAGTTCCTGTGAACATGATCTTGTCTGGAAATAGGGTCTTTGAAGATGTTATCAGTTATGTTCACATGAGGTCATACTGGATTACCCATTGCTGTCAAGTCAATTCTGACTCGTAGCGACCTTATAGGACAGAGTAGAACTGCCCCATAGGGTTTCCAAGGAGCATCTGGTGGATTTGAACTGCCAACCTTTTGGTTTGCAGCCAAGCTCTTAACCACTATGCCATACTGGATTCAGGTGGGTCTTAATCCTATATAACTGGTGTCCTTATAAAAGAGAAGAAGATACACAGAGAGAAGACAGAGGCAGACAGACAGAGACTGGAGTGAAGCATCTACAAGCCAAGGAATGCCAAGGATCATGGCCATCACCAGGAGCTAGAAGAGAGGCCTGGAACAGATCCTCTCTCACAGCCTCAGAAGGAATCAACACAGCTAATACCCTAATTTTGGACCCCCAGTCTCTGGAAATGTAAGACAATAAACTTCTGTTTCTGTAAGCCAGTTTTTGGAATTGTATTAAGGTAGACACAGGAAGCTAATGCAAACATAGATGAGTCTCCCACACATTATGTAAGCAAAGTCAGACACAGAAGAGTACACACTGTAAGATCATTTATATGAAGTTCTAGAATATAAGAAACTAAGCCATGGTGACAAAAATCTGGGTAGTGGCTGTGTTGGGTTGAAGGCACTCATTCATGGGAAAGGAGTATGAGGGAACTTTCTGGAGTGACAGAAACATTTTACATGTTGATCAGTGGGTGTCAAAACTCCTCAAACTTATAATGAATGCAACCTTCATCTAAAGTGAGAATAGCAGCACTATTGGAAGAGCACAGTTGATGTCACTGAACTATGCATGTTGAAATTTTCGAAATGGTGTATCTTTGGCTATGTATATTTTCACCAAAAAAAAAAAAAAAAAGGTCTAGAAGGGAGAGGGGTGACATGTTGTGGGGTTGTTAACCAATGTCATAAAACAATATGTGTACTACTGTTTCATGAGAAACTATTTGTTCTGTAAACCCTCACCTGAAGTACAATAAAAAAAAAAACTTATAATGAACGCATTTTATTATAAACCAAAAACTAGTTGCTGTTGAGTCAATGTCAACTCACAGCGACTCCATGTGCACAGAGCAGAACTGCATTCCATAGGGTTTTTCAAGGCTGTGATCTTTCAGAAGCAGATTGCCAGGTCTTTCTTCCTAGGCACCTCTTGGTGGGTTTGAACCACCAACCTTTCAGTTAGTAATCAAGTGCTTAAGCTTTTGTGCCACCCAGGGACACATGGGCATGGGCAAATTATGCTTTAGTAAAAATAAACATTGCTGTAGCACGTTTGAATTTGAGGGGTTGGCTAATGACCTTAAACTTGTGCACTACTTGATTTAAAATTAAGAAATCACACGCAAAAAATCTTTATAAGCCCACAAAGAAGCAACCTGATTGGTATTTATAAATTCCTTTCATATCCTCCTAACCGTTTTTTTTCCCCCCTTTGGTCTGGCTGCTAATCACATAAGCAGGAAAATTTATTACTGTAATGTCAAATTTATTCAGAGGCTGAGTCTGTATTAATATGATGCATCAATTATTTATAGATCACATATTATATACAATGTGGCTATCTAAAATTCTTCTTATAAAATGATGATGCTATTAATCCACTGCCAGTAGGCATGTCATTCAATAATCCAAAACCCAAAACAAAACCCATTGTCATCGAGCCAATTTCAACTCATAGCAACCCTACATGACAGAGTAGAACTGCCCCATAGGGTTTCCAAGAAGAAGCTGGTGAATTCAAACTGCCGACCTTTCGGTTAGCAGCCAAACCCTTTAATTTATATATAGCTGTTAATAGACAGCCATGCCCCATGCCTAGCAAATAAAAGTGTAATCAAACAAAACATACAACACAGATGATAATATACATATTGATTATTTTTTCTTCCTTGGGGTAATTAGACACAAATGATAGTTCTTTTTAAAGTTATATAGTTTTTTTTTCTCACACTTTTTGTTCCTTAGGATGTAGAGTCTGTATCAATATAATCTGTTTTCCCTGATATCCTATACCTCTCAATCGCTAAATAAAAAAGATAGAGATACACGTCTCTCAGACACTGAAAAACTACATATCCTGCTCTTACATACACCAGCAGTATCTCTTGCCCTTGTTAAATATCATTAGCTGAGAATTATATTCTTCCTACAAATATTAGTATTAATATGATACATTAGCTTGATGTACTCTGGGATAGTGTATTATTCTTTCGGTGTGAATTGTATGGGCTGAAATTTAGAATTTTTATGTCTTTGTTCATATGTGTATTTGACCTAGGATTTCCTAGTTGGTATTTTTTCTCATCATGTATTAGGGTCCAAATTATAAGAAACCTGGATTTCACTGAGCCTCCTTAGTCTATGGGTATAACAAGTAAGGTCACATTATCATTAATATCCAGAAGTATCAGCTGCTTGGCCTCTATCAGCATAATTTCTTCCTTTAACATCTCCCTATTATTTCTGGGGTCCTCAGGAAGTGGTCCCTGCCTTTTGAGAATATGTCTCTGAGCTCTTCAGGGATGCCCCTTACAGAAAAGCTACATGCAGATTGTCTTAGACTGGGTTCTCTAGAGAAACAAAACCAGTAAAGCGTATAAATATATAGACAGAGAGATTTATGTCAAGGAAATGGCTCACTCAGTTGTAGAGGCTGGAATGTCCCAAGTCCATGGGTCATGATAGAGGCTTCTCCTGATTCACATAGCCACAGGGGCTGGCAAACCCAAGATTGGCAGGTCAGAGAGCAGGACTCTTGGTCACAGGCTGTGAAGATGGACGAATCCCAAGATCAGTAGGCAAGACTGCAGGTAAGCTGCTAGCTCAAGTCCCAAAAACTGAACATCAGACAAACAGGGGCCATCTGCAGGATCCAGAGTGAGCAAAAAGCCCATGAGCCTTGCCAGAATGTCCACTCATATTCAATGCAGGCCACACACCCAAGGAAGTTCCCTTTCAACTGATTGGCTACTCACAGCAGATCCCATCATGGAGGTGATCACATTATATCTAGTCTCATCATGGAAGCGATCACAACACCATACGACTGCCAAACTACATCATAACTGCCAAACCACTGAGAATCATGGCCCAGCCAAGTTGACAGGTAACCTTAACCATCACACAGATGAAGCTCCACTAGGAACACTGCTTCTAGAACCTTCCGTGAGAATGCTGCCTGCCCAGAACAGTCTCCCAGTGCTTTCCAAACTACACAAGTGTCCCAGGGCTCATTATGGAACTGGGGAGGACAACCTGTCCCCAGCGAGCTAGCATCCTCTCGCCTGAACAGAAGCCCAGCTTCTCACAAAGTTCTGGAGACGACAGCCCTTCAGCTCCTGCAGGCACTCCTCTCCACAGGGGTCAGACCCAGACGCTGGCGGCGGGGGGGATGCGGCGGGCGCTAGGTTGTGGGGGCAGGTCTCTGGACCAGACTCTGGCACTGTGGCCTGTAAATACTAAAGAAGAGAGAGATTCGGTCTTTACAGGTGGCTCCTACACGTGGGAAAAGCAGGAGGAGGAGTTCTCAGTTGGGAGTTCAACCAGACTGCTGTGGTCCTTGAATTTCTGCACAAGACGATGAAACCATCCCTCTGGACACACGGTCTCCCAGCCAAGAGGGGTCAGGGATCCACTAAGGCTTAAAGTCTGCACAGTTAGAACCTCACACACTAGGAAAGGTCCATGTCCCCTCTGGGCCAGAGCACTGAACATACCCACTCCCTCTGCCTGCATCCTGAGTGCAATGGGAGGCAGTGAGTAACATAGGACCCCATAGTCCCTTGCAGGCTGCAGTGTCCTTCTTGTGAAAGATAAAGCAGAAAAGGAACCCGCAGAGGTGGGGTTGACCCAGTCATGGCGTCTCACCAGCTCCTGGCTGCTGGCTTCCAGGCACAGATCTGTTACCAAACATCCAGCGTCATCAACTTGCACACCCTTTAGTACACTCTTGAAAGTGAGACACAGCCCACAGTAAGCCATGCATACATGCTGATAAGCTCTGCACGCCCAGCATGTGAGCATCACGTGGCATCCGGGCTGTTTGCCTTCAGACTCCTGCCTGCCTTTCGCCTGCTCTGCTGGCACCATAGGAGCAGAGCCGCAGGCTGCTTTCCCGGGCTCCTGTCTCTGTGGAGTGCAGAAGTAGGCCACAGCACCACGCTCCGTCGTCCCTCCAGCCTTCCTGCAGTTGCTAACTTCTGCAATGCCTCACCATCTTCTGCTTGGGCTCTTAGCACCTCGATTCCCTGTGTAACCAATGCATTCCATTAAATCCCCTCCATTATAAATACTTGAAATGGTTTCTTGGTTGGAAATCAAATTTCTTAACCTCCCCTGCCCCCGTATAGTTCAGTAATAAATGAGATGAGCAATGCACCAACTTTCCCCAAATTTTTTTAAATTACTGTTTTAAACAGAAATTTTATTTTCATTTATTTTATTTATCAAGCAATTAATTATTTGATTTTTAAAAGGTTTTACAGTGAATCAGTCATGTCTATGTCCTTATTTGTTATTCTTGTCACTTTTTTATCTGGCTTGTTCATGACTCGTGAATATCTACATTTGCTACACCAATTTTAAAAGTTTTTATTTCTTATGAGTACATCCATTTATCAAATTAATTGATGAGAACAACACTCTTCTTTTTTTGCGTTGTATTAACTATTTTGCTTCTCATTCCTGATTTTTATTCGTTTGCTATTGTATTGTTTTATCTAATAATGCTTTACCAGTTTCAGTAACTTTTCCTAAAAGAAATGAAGTTCATCTCTTCTAGTTATTTCTTGTTATTTATTTCTGCTACTGCTTTTTTAACCTGATTTATTTCTCTTTATTTTAAATAAATAAATAAATACCGGTAGTTGAGACAATATATTTTCTACTAAGTACTACTTTGGTGACATTCCTTAAGTGCCGAGAGGTGATATTTAGATTTTGATGATATTTAAATATTCTGTTATTGTATTCTTAATCTCTTACATGACCAGGCATTGTTTGAATTTTTTTTTTGACAGAACTGAATACTCTTAGATTTCATTGTTATTCATTTATAATTTTACTTTACATAATTAACCTTGCCTTTTGTTTATGTTTTAATCCAGCTTCCTTCTTCACCATTTAATATGTTCCAGTCTGTCGTCTCTAGGAGTGCTCTTTGCCCGCGGGAATCACTTGACAAACTTCTGCGGTCTCTGGTGGTAGAAATATTCTTTTTCATCAGTCGGAAAGAAGAGTTACTTGGGTCAGTGTCTTCATTTGTTCCTTGTTTTTTATGACCTTGACGCTTTTGAGGATTACAAACCAATTATGTTGTATCATGTTCCTCAGTCTGGGTGCCTTATATTTCCTCACGATTAGGTTCAGGTTATCTGACTTTGGCAGGAGTATCTCCAAGGTGACGCTGTGTTCTTCTCCCTGCATCCTATCAGGGGCCCATCGTCTCAGTGTGCCTTATACTGATGATGTCCCCTCTGCTCGCCTCATCAAGGTGGTGTCTGCCAGGCGCTTCTGCTGAGAAGTGACTCTTCCCTCCTTTGAATTAAGAAGCATTTTGTGGGGTAATATGTTTAGATCACTTAAATAACCCAGTTTTTATCACATATTAATTTATTTGAATTATTCACTTATATAAGGAGCGCTGGTACTGCAATGGTTAAACTCTTGGCTGCTAATCAAAAGGTTCCTGGCTGGAACCCACCCAGCAGCTCCGTGGGAGAAAGGCCTGGTGATCTTCCCCCTTAAAGAATGCACCCTAGGAAACCCTATGAGGCAGTTATAAGCTGTTCTATAGGGTCACTATGAGTCAGAGTCGATTTGACAACACACAATAACACAACATTTGTTTATATGAGTACGGGAATAATGAAGAAAATGAAGAACTGGTCCAGTTTGAAGGAGACAAAAGAAACATGACACCTACATGCAGTGTGTTTCTGGACTGGGTCACTGTGCCATAAAGGGCATTATTGAGGCAGCTGGTAACACTTGGATGGGACGGTCATTATAGTTCAATGCTAATTTCCTGATTCTGATGATTGTATTATATGGGAAATACACCCTAAAGTATTTAAGGATGAAGGGACATCATGCTGGCAACTTACTCTCAAGTAAGTCAGGAAATAAAAGGTCTTTGAACCGTGTTTGCAACTTTTTCATAAGTTTGAGATTGTCTCAAAATCTTAAAAATCAAAATAAAAAATAAAACATGAATAAGTTGTATTTCTTTTCAAAAGTCTCTGATTGTTTTTGAAACACACTTTTTCTGACTTCTATCACCTCCTCCTTTTCTCTGGCTTCTTCCCAGAACAGTCTGCGCATCCCCTCCTACGGACCATAAAGTATTTCTAAGGGATTCCACCCTCTTGAAAACTGAAGTAAAATTTCCTGTCAATCTAAATTCCTCAGCTGAAGATCTCCTGGAAGATTATTTTTTCCCTGAGACAGAAAAAGAGGAAGATTCCTGTCTACCAAGAAGAACTCCCTATGCTCAACACAAGGCACTCTGCAGATAATAGATATCAAGGTTGCTGAAAAATTATTTGAAAAGAAGATTAGAAACTGTCTTTTCCTCACTAAACATTTTCTACTGACCCCTCCTTCATCTGGAAAACAGACATGCTGGAGACAGTATTCCACTCATCACTAGGGTTTCATAGAAATCAGAGAGACACTGCAAAAAAGCAATGCGTCTTATTTATCATCCTGAAGATATTCATCATGGCACAGCCAGAGTGTCAGATTTTACTTGATTGATGCTAAAATAAATGATTTTGTCTTATTTTCAGGCACCTGAAAATCCTCTGCAATAAAGTTCTGTTTAGCTGAGCTGTATAAATAACCCAAAATAATAAAATAAAGCAGAAAAGACCAGGAAAGCTACAATTTTTCATTTCATGCAGAAGTCCTGTTGCATTATTCAATATGGGCTATGTCTGCCTCATGCTAATTGACTACTGTAGATATGCACACAAAATACATTTCATCCTTTCAGTATCCCACCAAGATATATTCTATGTACACAGTTCACTGCCTTATGAAAAATGAGAATATTAGAAAAGCATTCCAAGTTAGAACATCATTCATGTAGCCAGACTCAGGCTTTTGAGTTGATTGGTTGGTAAATATTTCTTTTGTGGTGTCTTAACCCTTGACTTGGTCAAGGCCAACCTTCTTCATGGCCACAAGATGGCAATGGTTGTTCCTCCACAGGGCTAAGACATGTATTTGACAGAAGGGGCATTAAAATAAAATATTTTCTCAGTGTTGAACACAAAAACAAACCAAGAAGTAAGTGGTGTCTTTCTGAATATGGATAACTTGAATTGAATAAGAATTGTCAACTTTTGGAGAAAAATCTATTTTTATTTTATGCCATATTGTGGATGTTCTAAAATATAATATTCTGAGTACTGAAAAGTGGCTACTATCCCCAGATTACCAATTATCCAAAATTAAACCAAAAAAAAGAAAACAAACCCATTGCAGTTGAGTTGATTCCAACTCATAGCAACCCTATAGGACAAGAGTAGAACTGCCACATAGGGTTTCCAAGGATCAGCTGGTAGATTCAAACCGCCAACCTTTTGGTTAGCAGTCAAATGTTTAACCACCGCACCACCAGGGCTACAGTACGTTAAATTTGTTTTGAACATGATAACAGTAACGACAATATGCCAAGAGATAATGGCAGACATATTGTAAGTATTCTAGTAGGTACAGTAGGGAGTGGAGGAAGAACAATCAGCCCTTAGAACCATAAGTATCACTGGGAGTGTACCTTGTAGGACTTTATGAGGTAAGTTGGGAGGGACAGGGAAGGGAACAGCATACACTCACGTCCAGAGGTGACCAGCTGGCGCCTTTAGGGAACAGAGTGCCATTCAAAGTGGCTAAGACCTTGAGTATGGGGTAAGCACTGGGGTTTGAGATGGCGAGACAGGAAAGGGCATGTCTTGCAGGGCCTCACCCACCATGCTAAAGAGTCTTGACTCTTTAAACACTCACTGGGTGGAAGGTCTCAAAGATGGCAGCCAGGTTTGTGGGGACTTAACCCACGATTATAAAGAGATCGGGTTTGAGAAGATGAGGATTAAGAGTTTGGACAGCTGAATTTGAGATAGCCATAATCATTCAGTTGGAGACATCCAACTGGCAATTGAAAACAAGGATCCAGGAAAGCCTTTTGGGCTGAAACTGCAGATACACTGGCAGTGTAGTGTGGTGGTTAGGTATCCATGTACTGGCATCAGATGGAACTGGGTTCAAATCCAAGCTCCACCTCTTAGCTCTGTGACCTTAGGCACTGCATTTAACCTCTCACAGACTCAGTTTGTTCATCTATAGAATGGGGATAAGAGCAGAATATACCTCAAACTGCCTCAGTGAGAATAAAATCGTGACGGGCACAGTTATTTTCGGCATGTTCTTCGTCATCATGTCTGTGACGACTGCCAGAATCAAGTCTTTTTAGCATTTAGCAATAGGGAAATAATTTGTCTCCTTTTAAATTATGGCATTTTTCACATCCGATGAAGATGTTTATATAACCTTATCTGTTCCTTTTGATGCTGGCTGCTAGAAGATTGAGTTAAATGCAATCTTCAGTCATGTTAACCCAGTACAGCATATTAGCACAGGTAGTATTTTAATGTCCTCTACTTTCCAGATCCTTTTGACTTTCTCAAATATGATTTTTATACTAAATTGCCCCAAATCTTTTTTTGGAAGTAAATTGAACATAAACATACATGAATAAAATTCACTGAGGGAAAAAAACTTTGCGACCTGAAAAATAAAAAATGTTTCTGCAATAAATAAAATTCACAGAGGGAAAATGACCTAAAAAACACAAAATGTTTCTGCAAGACCTATTAGAAATAATGCAAATCAAATTTAATCCTTTACTTTAAGAGCTGTGCTGTAGATACCAAGGACAAACGTTTTTCTCCAGGCTTTTGGAACACCGCCCCACCTGTATTTCCGCCTACCTGGCCGGTACCCTCTTCCTAGACCCTTTGATGAACTTCTTCTTCTGCCTAAAAGTTGGGGCGCTCCCCTCATCTCTATTCTCTATCTACACTCTCTTCTTGGTGAGATCATACACTTTTGGAGCTTTAAATAACATTTACATGATTAAACCCCATTGCCATCCAGTCAATTCCCACTCATAGGGACACTATAGGACAGAGTAGAATGGCTCCATAGGGTTTCTGAGGCTGTAAATCTTTAGAGAAGCAGACTGCCACATCTTTCTCCTACAGAGCCGCTGATAGGTTCAAACCACCAACCTTTAGGTTATTAGTTGAGCACAAACTGTTTGCACCACCCAGAGACCGATCCGATACTCTTCCAAAATTCCTTTTCTGTTTAAGTTAATCAGAGTTTCTAATTTGTTGTTTGCTACTAAGAGCAAACCAAAAGGTTGGAGGCTCAAGTCCACCTAGAGATGCCTCAGAAGAAAGGCCTGGTGATCTACTTCCAAAAAATCAGCCATCGAATGCCCTGTGGAGCACAGTTCTACTCTGACACACATGGGGTCACCGGGAGTGAATCAACTTGATGGTAACTGTTTTCCTTTACTAAGAATTCTGACTGGTTCATACTTAGCATTGTCTAAAATCATCTTATTTATGTATTTAATTACATGTTTACTATATATCTTCCTTCTTAGAAGGTAAACTTCTGGGAGGCAGGAAATTGGTCTGTTTTCTTCACAGTGTGTGCTAGGTTCTCAATAAACATTTGTCAATGGATTGGGTGAAATGAGTTTAAGGCCCCTAGGAACAGAACACTTTGTGTGATCCCTCGTAGCACCTAAGACACCCAGGCGGATTTTTAAAAATCCCACCAATTTATATTTAAATTCTGGAGAAAGTAAGATTAAAAAAGTTTTGAAAGTCTTTTGAGATGGTAAGAAAACTGATGCCAAGACCAAAAGCTATATATCTCTGATTCATCCATTTGAACTCAGGCCAGAAGCATCTGAGATGAACTATAAATCTGATCACTGGGAAGTTATCTAATGTTTTGCAAGTACAAAACCATTCAGCAGCCACTGTCATGCATTACACTCGGAAAGGTCTCCAGGTCAAGGTCCTGCATACAAGGGCCTTTCTTGGAGAGAGTAAGTACCAGGCCCGTGGTCCCAAGGCTCCTGCACTCTTCTCCCTAAGGACCATCATACATTAGGGCACCTCCTTCCTTCCAGTGAGGAGGGCCAGGCCAGGGTCAAGGTGAGGAACTCCCTGTCAGTGACTGCAGAACACCAAGCACATGGATAGCCTGTGTCCCTTCCTCCCAGCCTTCTCAGCACATCCCCCACTGGTGCTCACAAACAGGTGTGCAGGTGCACCCTTCCCTAAAGATGCTTCAGTGAGGTGAAATAAAGCACACTGCCCCCACATGATTCTGACTCATTGAAAGTGAGAATAATAGTTCGTGCTGTTAGCTGCTGTGGAGTCGGCCCTCGACTCTTGGTGACCCCGTGCTCAACAGAGCAGAACACTGCCTGGTCCTGCACTATCCCCGTAATTGGTTGTGGATTAGACCATTATGATACATAGGGTTTTTGTCGCCTGATTTTCAGAAGTAGATTGCAGGCCTTTCTTCATAGTCCATCTCAGTCTAGAAGCTCTGCTGGAACCTGTTCAGCATCATAGCAACATGCGAGCCTCCAAAGGCAGCTGGGTGATGGCTGCACATGAGGTGCAATGGCCAGGAATTGAACCTGGGTCTCCTGCATGGAAGGCAAGAATTCTGTAAAACCAAACCAAACCTGTAGCCATTGAGTTGATTCTGACTCATGGCGACCACATAGAACAGAGTAGAACTGCCCTACAGGGTTTCCAAGGAATGGCTGGTGGATTCAAACTATTGACCTTTTGATTAGCAGCCAGGCTCTTAACCAACAGGGAAGGAGTAATCTATAGCCTGGAAAATGAAGTAGCGAGAGTTGGAGCAACCCAGGCCTCTGGGGGCATGGTCTCTGCTCCTTGATCTCCCCATACGATGCTGTGTGACCTGGAGAAACCCCCTACGTGCCTGCCATCTGTACTCACTTCCTCATCTGTAAAATCATGGAAGTTGAGTAGATGATTCCAAGATCCCTTCCAGCCTCAAATTCAGCGACACTTCATCATCCTCGTTGAAACTTTCCTCCCTGTCAAGTCATCATCAAATTAACAAAGTTCTCTAGGAACAGGGGGGAAAAAAAATCACTAAAGTCTCTTACCCTTTTAGGAAAAACAATTAGCATTTCCAAAAATAAGGTGTTCCCTTAAATAGGTGTCTTCCTGTCTCCCTACGTAGCTGGAATTGTCACTTGAGAATTAATGTAGAAGAGTCAATCAAGAAGCCTCATAAATATTCCAACTATCGCCTCCAACTGCCTTTATCAGGCACTCGTTATAATGGTGAAAACTTGAGTTACAGAACATCTTTGTACATGGGGGCAGATAATTGCAGAGCCTCCAACTGAGCTGCTTTGAATTAAGTGGTGTCAGCAACTTCAACAACAAATTCTGGCCTAAAAGGATCATAACTTACCTTTAACTTGTGTTTAACTTTGTTTGAGCTGAAATATGGGGCTCACCACCTGAGGGTTGTGGTTCTGGCCACACACGCTGACAAGGTTCGACAACTGACTGCACAGACACCATCAACATTAACTCTGATGTGGACAGCATCTCCTTGCCCCAAGCGAAGGATACCCCTAAAATTATTCTTGATGGAGGCTAACTTGCCATGAGTTGGAATCTACCTGACAGCAGCTAACAACAACAACAATGCCTGACCCAATCCATAGTCTTTCCAATCGCCTCATATGCATGTTAAAGCTGGATAATGAAAGAGAAAGATCAAAAGAGAATGGCACATGTGAATTGTGATGTTGGTGAAGAATATTGAATACACCATGGACTGCCAGAAGAAATCTGTCTTGGAAGAAGTACAGCCAGAATGTTCCTTAGAAGCGAGGATGGAGAGACTTCCTCTCTCTTACTTTGGATAAGTTATCAGGAGGGACCAATCCCTGGAGAAGGACATTGAACATTATGCTAGGTAAAGAAGAGGGTCAGCAAAAAAGAGGAAGACCCTCAATAAGATGGATTGACACAGTGGCTGCAACAATGGGCAGCATAGCAACAATTGTGAGGATGGCATAGTACCAGGCAGTGTTTCGTTCTGTGGTACATGGGGTCACTAGGAATCAGAGCTGACTCGACAGCAATTAACAACAACAAAGCAGTGGAAATCTACTTATCCTAGGGAAGGTCTGTGGCAGGACAGTTCATATGTGCTAAGTGTAGATACTTCTTCAGAATCTGTTTTCATTTACCCACTTTTGAGGAACCAGAACTGAGAGCCATTGTTCTGATATTTACAAAGATTCACCGCAACATGTCCTAATGCTACGCTGTTCTTCTTTACTTGTGGGTGCTACATTCAGACCAAGAGTCTAATGATTTAATCTCAAAAACGCTTCACATTCTAAATCCGTGGTACTTCCTTCTGTACACAGTTCCGTTTTATTACCAGGCGGGGTAAGTAACATGGCTCACTCTCCCAATAAACTCAGTTTTATTTCCTAGAAAGCGGCCCCATGGAGCTGGTTGCTCACAAAACTATCATTCGCTTCAGGCTATTAAGAGATTCCATTAAAACAAACAGACCAAGGCAGGCATGATTCTTATAAGATGGGATGAGGAATTGTCATGAGATGCAGCCACAGTGGGGGTCAGCAGAGCCGTGGCAGGCAGAGAGGGTATTACACCTTCACCCGTCCCCCACTGGCTTGCCTTTTCATGGGATACCATCCTCAAATTCAAGACCAAGGTCGGGGTGAGTGGTGATCGGCAATGCCCTTGCTTCCTGAAACGGACTAGTCAGAACAAATCAGGCAGTTCCACCATCTTGATTTGTATGGATTCTTCCCACACCACCCTCAGCAGATCCCTCCCTTGTTATGAGAGTTTACGCGACTTAATTGAGTAATTACTTCTTTCAGCAACATTGATTGGTGCCCGTGGGCTCAGCACTGTTCCGGGCTCTCAAGACCCAGGAATAAACTAGGCGCACAGTCCCCTGGTCTGTGTCAGCTGAAGAGGCAGACAGTGGAGAAATAAACAAATACAGGAACGAGATAGCATCGGGTAATGGGTAGTTAGACAAAGCCGGCGGGGGGCGGGGGGCAGATGGAGGTGGAGAGGTCTAGACTAGTTGCTCAGGGCTACATCCATAGCTGGAGACAAGCTGTTTACACCAAGACCTGAAGCCCCAGAGGAGCTGGCCACTTAAAGATACTGCTCCATCTCTCATCCCCACTCCCCAAGACAGAGCCTGGCAGACCCGGAGGTTGAAAACACATGACCTCAAATACTGTCCACCCTCACAGTGGTAAAATGAGGAAGCAGACAGTCTCTGTTTGTGGCTAGTGTCACAGGGTGTTATCGATAGTGCCACACACACGTGCATACACACGCACACATGCACACATGCACACATGTGTGCACATACATGCAAATGTGCACATACACGGATACACACATGCACACATGTACACATGCACACACACATACATGCACACATACTCACACACACACACACACAGTCTCCCAAATGGACCTGTTTGGATCACAAACTATCAGTCTCTCCTAAGTCTAGTGTCCTCACTTCTGGTCTTATCTCTACCCTCCTCCGTCATCAAAATCTTCCCTCAAGAGGTTACTTCAGAAAGGATGTGACAACTAACTCTCCCAAACGTGGCTAAGCAACTTACCACTAACAGACGTATTTGTACTTTAACACGGAATGTGGGTTATCAGATAATGTAACATATTTCCAGGCATGGGGGTGTAGCTTCCTGGCACTCCTCAAAACACCCTACAAAAACACTTGTTTCCTGCCAGCAGAAGTTGGCCCGACATGAAGGCTCACTCAATGAATTATTGTCCCCACTTACATAAAACCCCAGTCACATTACTCCTTACAGGGAATTTAACCAAAACCACTGAAAGACTAAAGATTTTTTCAGTGAGTCAGTTAGTCAGCTGGTCAGTAGTATTTATGGACCACCCACTTTGTCATGGGGGCTGTCTCAGGCACAGTTTTTGACAAGTATGAATATGGAATCTACCCAAATTTCATCATTAAAAAGCACAGTAGGAGTCCAAAAGGTACCTAAATTCTGTGAATGAAGCATACGTTCTGTATAATATAAAACATCTAACGAATTTATCTTTCTTCTAAGAGCAATTATAAGGAAGCAAAGCAACTTCAGAAAGCTGAGGATTTGGATCTAGAGGCAATTGATTTAGACTTCACACTCTCTATGGATAATAAAAGGTAGTAAATCCTAAACTAAACAGAGTCAGCAGTAGGAAGCCTTTTAAAATGTATTCTCTTGTAGATTAGCAATGATTAAATCATACAGTGATTTGTTTTAAAATACAATGTTTTTCAGTACTGCATATGTTTAAAACATTAGTTTGTTCCTTCAGCTTAAAACAAAGAATATAATTCCTTCATTTCTTCAGCAATAATTCTTAGATATTTCTTCTCTGCAGCCGAGAAAAGTTTCCTTGCCTGAAATATAACTTCTGCATCCACCAAGCAAGTAAATTTATTCTGTAACTATATTGGGTTAGAATGCACATGGTCTTACCGACTAGGAGCTCTGCATGAATTCAATAAGGGTGTTGGAGTACAAGGGCCATCCCCATGTACGAAGCTGAGAGATTAATTGGTAAAATTAGAACAAAAGTCTGAGAATATGGCAACACCTGCCTCCTGCGCTCCTGCTGTTTCTCCTGCCCCCTGGATTTCTCCTAGGTTCCTGCGTGGCACAAATGGTTTGCGCTCAACCACTAACTGACAGGTTGGTGGTTTGAGTTCACCCAGAGGTGCCATGGAAGCAAGGCCTGGCGATCTATTTCAGAAAGATCACAGCCGTTGAAAACCCTATGGAGCGAAGTTCTACTCTGAGACAGGTGGGGTCATCACGAGTCAGAATCGACTTGATGACAGTAGGTTTTGGGTTAATTTCTCCTCACTTTCCCATACTTCTACTGGGCTGACACCATCCCCCAGGTCAGGGAGCAAGAGTGCCTGGTGGCCCTGCCAGTTCAGTCCTGGGAAGGATCCAGGGATAAGAACCGCCTCTGTGATCCACAGAGCACGAGTTCCAACCAACTCCCTACTCTGAGGCTAGGTATCGCGCCAAACCTTCCTCAAGTGACTTCTTTTTATGATGCAAATGGCTCTGTAGAGACTCAGAGAGCCTTCGGTACCTAGTACCGTGCCAAGTGGAGGCTCTCGATAAATATGAATGAAATCAAATTTGCTTCCATTTGATGCATGTAAAATAATGCTACAGAACCTACCAGAAGTCTTTGCATTGTAAATCACAACAATTTATAAATGCTAAACACAGCTAATGTAAGTGTGTGCATGTTAGATATGTGACATACGCTAATAACGTTACACAGATAAACTTTAAAACCCTCAACCCTGCCACTGTCTCGTGGAGTTCTCACTGCCTTCCTCCTCCTCCAGCTCCACAGCACCCCACACACATCACCCTCCAAATGGTTCATTTGCTTGTCCATCCCCACCCCCTGCTATTTATCTCAGCCCTAATTTATGGCAATCGGAGCAGTAACCTTCTATTTCTTTATACATGATCAACTGTGTTCATTCACCTAAATGAGGTTGAGACACTGAACATACAAACAGACAAGGGCCAGACCATATGCAACAACAGAACCCATGCCCTCAGCAGCAACCACGCTGGAATGCTCAGAATTTGGCAGTGACTGCCAGCTTCCCTGTTTTTCACCTGCACTGCCAACTCAGGACCAACTAGAGAAAGCCAAATATGCCCCCAATCACATAGGATGCCCCGCTTCTACTTAACCTGCCTCCAGCTTCCCCAGGTCGGCAACCTCCACCAGACACACCACAAGCCTTCCCTTTGTTCCACTGTAAAGCTTTCCTTTGCCTGCCATTGAGTCTCTGCAAACTCAAGCGAGGGCGGCCAGCTCCCTTGCTATAGCCAGCTCTGAACAAAAAGCCTGTTTGTCCTCCTTTGAGTGGGCTTCGTTTACTTCCAGAAGGGTGAAAATAATCAGACACATGAACGTGCATCCCTTCCCCGTTCTGTGGCCAGCCCCTACCCCCACTATGAACACTGAAAGGACAATCTCTTAATTCTGTCTGGAATGGTAGCAGGTGACAAGTTCCATTTGGAAAGCTAAGAAAAAAACAAACTCTCAAAGAAAGAAAACAATACAAGTTACATGTCCGATGACACTTGCCTAGCTAGGTAGGACCTCGAATCCCCAAGCCCAAGGGCAGATACTGCCATCGTCAGAGGTTCCTGAGAAGACTGGGGCCATGGTCCCACAACCATCTCAGTCCACCTACCTGGGAAGGCAGGGGGTGCCGTGAGAGATACAGAACTCCATCCAGATTAGATGCAGGAGTCTCTGGATTAAAATCAAGAGGCATGTTTAAGAGAACTGCTCTAGGCCTCCTTTCCCCTGGGCTTCATCTGGTTCCTCCTTGGCCCTGAGGTTGGGAAGACAGTGGGGGAGGATTATCCTGCTGCTCCAGCTACTTTGAAGGGAAAAGAGATCCAAAGGAGAGATCACACGGTAGAATTCACTATGCCCTTCAACTCTACCAGAAAGCCTCATTTTCTAGAAGGGGATAGTAGCCTTGCACTTTTCCTGAGATTGGATGCTTCAATTTGCTTTTGTTTTTTTACTACTATCCATGATAAAAAAAAATACATTTTACACCACACCCCAGTATACATACACACACACACACACACACACACACACATACATGCATGCATACATATTAAAGTGAACCACAATTTTTACAGAACCATTCCCCATTTTGCTAAGGGATGTGCTCTGATATTTTGAATTCTATTCCATTATTTAAAATGTGCTGATCGTGGTCCACTAAATTGGTTTCAGGCCCCAGCAAAGAGTCACAACCCTCAGTTTGAAAAAGTACTGCCCTAGAGGTTGACCTGAATGATCATGAGAAGATCTTGTGTGCAGAGAGGCTACGGGCCTGAATTAAACTCAAGTCGGAAAAGTGCAACTTCCCCTCCTATCCTAGGGGCCTCTTTATGAAGCATTATCTTCCTCCTTCCCAACCCTATGGACTCTTCTGTGTAGACAATCCCTGACTTCTTTTTCATGGGCTGCTAAAACTTGACCTGAATGGCAGAGTTTAGGCAGAGAACCTGACTTCTTGATATGCTCGAAATTATGTAAAAGCTACTCTCCCTGTTACTCTAAATCTGAAAAAGCACATGACTCTGGGAGAGACGTGTTAGTACTGGACACTTATGTACATGCGGATACATATACCTACACATACATGCGCACACACAATTGCAGTCCAATGCTTTATAACGGTTGTTACCCTCTAAAACATGAAAAGAACTGTCAAAATCAGACATTACTATCCAAAACATGCTTAGGTTACTGAGGTTATCCATATGATCCACATCACCCTCCCTTTTGCCTAGGATGGGGCCACCATGACGCTCATAGCTCAGTGGGCAGATCACTTTCAGCACACACCACAGCCCACTGCTCTGCCATTAAAACAATGTCATGGTTTTTTAGAAGGGGATTACTTTTTAAAAACTTCTTTAAGGATAATTCTGTGATCTTCTAGACTGACCACAGCTTCCCATTGGGAGTATTTGCTGGTGTTACATGGAGCTGGGCATCCAACAAAAGAAACTGTGCCTAGATTGGGCCCCAATCTGGATGAACTCTTCCCATCAGAAGACAATCCCAGGGGCCAGGCCAGGCCAGAACAACACAGCACACTCATCACATGCTTGGGAAAGAGAAAATGAAGTGTATATCAAGACCTCATGTAAATCTTCATAGTGGTTTTTATATATACTTAATATATAGTAAAAATTTTTTTTTAAATTGCCATCAAGTCGATTCCAAGTCATAGCAACCCTATAGACAGAGTAGAACTGCACCCATAGGATTTCCAAGGAGTGGCTGGTGGATTCGAACTGTTGACCTTTTGGTTAGCAGCGGAGCTCTTAACCACTGTGTTACCAGGGCTCCATAGTAAAATAGATATGGTTCTTATTTCAGAACGTGAGTTCAGCCATTGTCAACAAATCTTCGTGTCATTTATTTATAAAGCCCCAATATAAGGAATTCTAAAATCAGGATCGCTAACATGTAGATGCACCGGTCTACCACCTGTCTGTTAGTTTGTTGTCCTGTGGTGACCTTCATGTTACTATGATGCTGGAAGCTATGCCACCAGTATTTCAAATACCAGCAGGGTCACCCTGGGCGGATAGGTTTCAGTGCAGTTTCCAGACTAAGACAGATGATGAAGAAAGGCCTGGCGATCTAATGCCAAAAATTAGCCAATGAAATCCTAGCGATCACAACAAAATGTTGTCCAATTATAGTGCTAGAAGATGAGCCCCCTAGGTTGGAAGACACTCAAAACACACAGTGGCCACAGCAACGGACTTCAGCAGACCGATGATTGTGAAGATGGCACGGAACCGGGCAATGTTTCCTTCTGTTGCACACAGGGTTGCCATGAGTCGGGGCCTACCAGATGGCAAACAACAACAACAAATGCCTCAGCTGGGTGGGTTTCTACCTAACCACGACAATAGAGACTTTCAGGCCTGAAGCAAGACAAGCAGGTAAGTAGTACAACTTATTCAACAAGGCTCATTCTCCCTGGGTGTGCTACCCGTTACAGCTACATCAAGGGGCACTGAAGACAGTCCCCCTGTATGACAGAATGTGCTAGGAAGTTTGTGGACCATATGATTACCCTCATACCGTCTTAAACATTCCCTGTGTCCAAAAACACACAAATAAAGAAAAAATGTTAGATGACAAATGATACACTCAAAGAGATTTTTCATGGAAAGTTAGACGGCCATGTATCTGAAATGGTTTAAATACAATCCCTCTTAAAGGCAGGGAGATGGGCTGGATAATTTGTTAAATTACACCCCCCCCCCCGTAGTAATATATATAAGCAATTCCAGACAGAAGCACGCTATTTTTTAAAAGCCCCACAAATAAGATTCTACATGCTTTTCTTATAAACTTCTGTAGCATTTAACAACCCTTCCTGGCAGATAGTCTAAGTTTAATCTGCCAGTGGTTCTTAAGTTGTTTGAAGGTCATAGACCTTGTTGGAAATCTCATGACAGCCATGGATAGCCTCCTCAGCCTGAGGGACTTATCTACATACACATTTTAATTAAATAAACACAAGTAAGTATTCATGGCCTGATTGTAAAATACCAAAAATAATGATAAAATGCATACCCATGTAACACCACCCTTGCCAACATATAAAACACTGAAGCTTCTTGACTTTCCCGGCACAATCACACCTCCCTGCTTTTCTTTATATTTTATCAAATACTTGTCTGTATATCCCTAAACGACACAATGCTTCATTTCATCTTTTTTTTTTTTTTTGATCTTTACATAAGTGCACATTCCATACTGGGTGTGTATTTCTGCAACTTGATTTCACCCAACATTATTTTTGTGAGGTCCCTTCACAGCTGTCTGAACATACCAAAATTTATTTGTGCATTCTGTTGCTGGTGGATTTTTTTCCAAAGTTTCGATGTGCTAAGTAATGCTATTACAAACAGTAACACCTGCCTCAAGGGCATGCACACAAGAGTCTCTCTAGGATTTCCAGAACTGGAATTGCTGGATCAAACAATATATGCTTCTCCCATGCCAAATTGTTTGGAAAGTGGTTGTACCAATTTATATACCCACCATCAGTGTATAAAGACTTCCCTCTGCTTCGCAATCTTGCCAAAACTTAGTATTATCAGAATTTTTAATTCTCGCCAATCAGTTGGGTATGAAATTGAATCTCTTTAGATGGATAACTAGATAGATAAATTCATGGATGGTCTTCCATTTCATATTACCACCAGCATTATTTATGTCCTTTTCTCATTGATTTTTCGACTTGCAAATAAATCACACAATATGATTTGATGTTAATATCTTATATCTCAAAGGTTGTCAGTTTAGAAGATGGGCATAGTTCCAAATAAAAGAACTTGTTAGCAGCCTTTCCAACGTTTTTCACTTCCAGTAACCACCCCCCACACTTTCATTTGTTTACAAAATTTTAAGTTCAGGGTAGTGGTTACAATTACAAAATACAGCCCTGGGTTGGTGGTTTTGTGGAAAACGAGTACTGTACTATTCTCATGTGTTTCTAGATTGATGTAGTGAGAGTTAGTTCACGATTCTAACTGTAATTTGTAGTCATTTTTCTAGAGATTCTTCATTAGTAATAAAACTTTATCACACAGGCATTAGAAACTCATCCTTTTTGGAGAATACCATTCTTTGGAAACAGCCATCTCATAACACCTTCTTGAGGTAAGAAGGCAAATTGCCCTTAGATCCATAAGGGAGCCGAAGCACACAGATAGGATTTAATATCCCAGAAGCCAACCTGCAGGTCAGTGGTAATATTTAAAATAGAAACTAAGCGTCCAAAGCCCCATCGCTGCCCCATCTATTATAAGATACGAGATCCCTGGGTAAGCATTTGACTTCAATTCTCTCAAAAGAAATAGAGCTGTCTGCCTGACATAAACTTCAACTTTTAGAATCAGCATTTCAGAGCTGAAAGGAGCTTTAGAAGTCACCCTAGTCCAATCGCTCTCATTTTAAATATCCCACAAAGAAAACAGTATTCCTAAAACCACACAACCATTTGGCTGCAGAACTAAAAAAGAACGGACATCTTGAGTCCCAGACCTGGGTTCCTTCCACAGGGCTACCTGGGTAACTCACACTGTGTCTTGGGCAGCCAGTATTTTACAATTAACAACTATTTTAAGACTTAACCTTGGCAAAAGGACAAATGCTGTATCATCTCACTTATATGAAATAAGAATATGTATAGAAACCAAAGATTATTAATGGTTACCAAGGAGTGGGAGGGGAGTTTTTCTTTGCAGGGCATTGAGTTTACATTAATGATGGTGAAATATTTTAGAAAAGGCAAACAATAATGATGGCACAACATGAACAATGTAATCAATGTCATTGAATTGTAAATGTGGAAGTTGTCGCGTTCGCAAATATTTTGGTGTGTATATTTTCACTAAAATTTTTAAAAAGGTAATAAATACTCAAAAAAAAAAATAAAAGATATGAGGACTAAACCTTCAAATGGAAGAGAAAAAAAAAGAATAAATCTTGGTTCTCTGGAGAAGTTGATTCCAACTCATAGCAACCCTATAGGACAGAGTAGAACTGTCCCATGGGGTTTTCAAAGAGCGGCTGTTAGATTCGAACTGCAGACCTTTTAATTAGCAGTCTGAGCTCTTAACCACTGTGCCACTAGCACTCCTGGACAGGTTTACATAGACCTAAATAAGCAACACCTAACGATGAAGACTATGGGTCAGAATTGACTCAATGGTAGGTTGGTTGGTTGGTTTGTTTAATGATGAAGATTAGGAGCCCTGGTGGTTCAGTGGTTAAGCGCTAGGCTGCTAACCTGAAGGCCGGGGGTTCACACCCACCAGCCACTCAGTGGGAGAAAGATATTGCAATCTTCTTCTTTAAAGATTACAGCCTTGGAGCAGTTCTACTCCGTCCGATAGGGTCGCTATGAGTTGGAATCAATTCAACAGCAATGGGTTTGGTTTTGGGTTTTGGTTAATGATTAAGATGGAAGAATGTCTCTTCAGCCAAGAAATACTACATTTTTCTGTTTGAACAAAAAATCTTCTGAGTTTGGAATATTTATGCAATATCCTAAATAAAAGGATGTGCAATGTCATAAAGCTCAAAAAAGCAGGAAAATAATTGCATATAAAAACTCTTCCAAAAAGATTACACACAGAGGAGAAGGAAAAGAATTACTATTTATTTACTGAGCATCTGTTAGGTGGGCATTGTGCTGATCACTTTCTAGACCTTTTCAGGGCGTCTTATTATTATCCCCATTTAACATGTGAAGTCATCAAGGTTCAACCAACATAAGGAACCTCCCCAAGTACACAGTAATTATCAAAGTGGAATGCAAACCCTATTACAGATGGCCTATTATATTTTATATCCTATTATAAATATTTTATAATCTATTATAATTTGATGCAGTGAGAGTTTTTTTCTGATAACAAAGTAGATATTTGGTGTAAATACTTTGAAGTATACAGAAAAAAATGCAAACCTATAATCACACTATCCAGAGATGGTGTTTGATAGTCTGCAAGATGGCTGCTACCAGTTCCTCTTCCCAAAAGGTACGTACTGCTCCACCTTCCCCTGAACCTGGCCTTGTGACTCACCTTGACCAATAGAACGTGGCAGAGGGCATGCCATGCCAGTGTGAGTCCAGCCTTTCAGAGGTCTTGTGGGGAATCTGGCCACCATGTGGAAACTCCCACCACCCCAGGCCACCCTGCTTTTAGGAAGCCTCACTGGCCACATGGAGGGGCCACTGGAGAGGACTAGAGATGTCTGAGCACAACACAGACACCCCACAAACAGCTGAGAGCCCCCATCGAGCCTAGCAACAGACGAACCCGAGACCAACCACAGCTGAGCCCTGCTAGCTACAGAATTACGAGAAATAACACGCTATTGTTTTATAAAAAAGGAGAACTGGTGACACAGTGGTTAAGAGCTCGGCTGCTAACCAAAAGGTCAGCAGTTGGAACTCACCAGCAGCTCCTCTGGAGAAAAGACCTGGTGATCTGCTCCCATAAAGATTACAGCCTTGGAAACCCTATGGGGAGTTCTACTCTCCCCTATAAGCTTGCTATGAGTCAGAATGGATTCATAATGGCAATGGGTTTTTGTTGTTTTATGTCAAACAGCAATAGATACCTCAGACAGCTTCCTCCTAGGTGTTCTCTGTCTATGAGGCAGTGGTGGTTTGGGGGGCAAATTCTCGCCCTCCATACAAGAGACCCAGGTTCGGTTCCTGGCCAATGCACCTCACGCAAAGCCGCCATCTGTCTGTCAGTGGCGGCTTGCATGTTGCTATGATGCTGGACAGGTTTCAGCTGAGCTTCCAGACTAAGACGGACTAGGAAGAAAGGCCTGTTGACCTACTTCCAAAAATCAGCCAGCGAAAAGCCTATGGATCACAACAGAACGTTGTCTGATGCACAATGGACCAGGCAGAGTTTCGTTCCGTTGTGCATGGGGTCACCATCAGTCAGGGTTGACTCTATGGCTGCTAACAACAACGATTATCTGTGTTCATGAATGCACGTTTATAGACATCCTCAAAAACGATTTTGTGCTCTACTCTTTTCACTTAGAAGCACTTTTCAGTTTCATTAAATATTCACATTCGTCTATAATCTGATTTTTAATGGCTACAAAATATCTCCTCGCTGGACATATCCAGTTCATTTAATGAGCACTGGGTGGCTGTGCTATCACATTGCTTCCACGTGTTCACTAATATAAATGACACTGGTAGTGCACGTTCTTGCACACAACTCTATATGTTCTGGACGTGTAATTAGAGCCTCAAAGTGTTAAATATTGTTAAGGATTTTGCCAAATCACCCTCAAGAGAAATTGTCCCAATTTACACTTTTGCCAGCTCTGAATGAGGATGCTAATCTCTGCTCGCCTGACCTAACACCGCCAAGCGTTTTTATTATTACTACTGCTCTCTTCCAATTTGGTAGGTGAAAGAATGATTTTTTTGTCATTGTTTTAATTTGCCTTTCAGCAATAGAAAGCTAGATCTTTCTTCGTGAGTGAAAGATGCCCGTGCTTTGGTTTCCCCACTCTGCTGCCTCAACAATATGATAATGTCGTCCATAATATCATCTGACAGCCAAGGTGAAGGAGACCATGTTACTGTAAGAACTACATGATGGAAAGAGTATTTTTAATACGTGGATGGCAGGAATCATTTCAGAGTGGGACCTAAAGAGTCATAATTTTTCTGACAGAAGCATTTCACAATCCACTGATTTAAGATCGCATGGATGGATGATGACGTTTCTAGAACATTTGTACCTGTCACTTAAATTTGTTACCTATGTTTATGGGAAACTGTAAATCACTCCTTGGGGAAGCCATTAATTGTGAAAATATATTTCAACCTTATCAAACTTCTAAAACAATTGTTTATACTATAAACTTTTAGTAATAGGAGCTAATTCTCAACTTCCTCTTCTGCCCAGGTTAATTTTTAATTAAGTAATGCACGTCTGGCCGCCAACAGATTATCACAGGTGAAAAGTTACTGTTGGCACTAGAGATAATCAAGTATCATCAAATAAAAATCAGGTCTGAAATTTCTTTAGTTTTTTTCATCTTAAGTATAATATATAACAGGGAATAAGAAAATGGCTTAAAAGTCTTAAATACTTAAATTCCACTGAAAGTTACTGTTTAGGTGAAGTCACAAATATAACTTTAGAATCAAGTTGCATTTCACATTATTATTAAGAAGAAAAGCAGCTACCTTTTGGCTGGCTTTCCTCTTACCTGTGTATTTCTTTTCATACCCCTCAGGAGCCCTGGTAGACCAGTGGTTAAGAGCTTGGCTGCTAACAAAAGTTGGCAGTTCGAATCTACCAGTTCAAATCCTTGGAAACCCTATTGGGCAGTTCTACTCTGTCATATAGCGTCTCTATGAGTTGGAATCGACTCGATGGCACATACCAACTCCCGACTCCACTAAATATTTACCCTGGGTTCCATTTTTGCTCTCTTCTTTTAGCCACTATATATTATTTGTGTATTATGCCCTAGATGGAGTCCCTGAATGGTGCCAACAGTTAACACGATCAGCTGCTAACTGAAAGGTTGGAGGTTTGAGTCTACTCAGAGATGCCTCAGAAGAAAGGCCTGGCAATCTACTTCCAAATTATCAGCCATTGAAAACTCTCTGGAGCACAGTTCTACTCTGACACACATGGGGTCGCCATGAGTTGGAATCTACTCAATGACAACAGGGTTTTTTTTGTTTTTTTAATGTCCTAGATATTAGACAAGGAACCCTGGTGACGCAATGGTTACGTGCTGGGCTGCTAACTGAAAGGCCGACTGTTCGAACCCACTCAGCAGCTCCAAAGGAGAAAGACCTAGTGATCTGCTTCCTAAAGATTACAGCCTAGGAAACCCTATGGGGCAGTTCTCCTCCGTCACATGGGGTTGCTATGAGTGGAAATCTACTGGTCAGCACCCAGCAACAACAACAACATATCTATGTCTATGCCTATGAGTGTATGTCTGCAGTCCTTGGGTCGCACAAATAGTAGGTGCTTGACTACTAACCAAGGTTGGTGTTTGAACCCACCCAGAGGTGCCTGGGAAGACAGGCCTGGCGATCTGCTTCCGAAAGTTCACAGCCTTGAAAACCCTACAGAGCAGTTCTACTCTGCACACTTGGGGTTGCTATGAGTTGGAATCGACTGGATGGCACCTAACAACAGCAGATATTGGGCTAAGCTCCTTGTAGACATCAGTCATTACAGACATTTAATAGTCACAGAACCTATGACCAATGCCAGCTGCTGTTGAGAAAGAGAGGAATAGTAATTACTCCACCATCGTGCTCTATGTACCAAGCCCCCTCCCACCTCCTGCCCTGCTTCACCAGCTCCCAGTTCCCTGGCCCCTAAACACTCTACCAAACCCAGACAGTGCAAGCTCTGGGGAGCGTTCAAGAGTGTGCAGGACAGGACCACAGCTAAAAACACAGGGGATTCTCAGTAGTGTTCTGAAAACATGTAACCCAGCCCTTCCTTTTCTCCCTTCCCAGGAAGACAACTTTCTCTAATCTCTGGGACGAGTAAAACAAGGTCTGGCCTTATGTACTATTTCTCTGCTTCTGGGGAACAAGGCCCTTACCACCAGGAGCTTCCTGTGAGTTGTTGTCTCATATCTTCGAGCTCATCTGGAACCCTGAGGTGAGGACTACCCCACAGGCTGATACCCGCTCTCCACTTGAGACCAGAGGTAATGAGGTATCAGAACAGGTCTCTGTTTCCCTTCCACCCTATCCCTGCAGCCATCATGACATGAACACCCCCAGACTGTGTTGAGAGAGGCAAATTTTGTTACTGAGGATAAAGACAATTTCAAAGGAAAATTAGAGTGTAGAAGTGACACTTGGCCTCATAAGGAAAAGACACTAAATACAGATTTCTTTGGATCTCCTCCCCCTCGAAACACACACACACACAAACACATACACACTACCAAAGTCACTCACCTACATTCAGATTTTTGCACATATATATAAAGACCTCTGTTACCTAGTCTAAGTCCAAAAACTTCACAGCCCCCTCCACTACAAAAACCCAATATACTCCCCTAGAAAGAGGTTTCATTCAATAGACACTTCCCAACTCTGAGGACACTGACTGCATTGGGCTTCAGCTGAAGGTGGCATTGATATCTGTGGGTACCCAGGTACTCAATCTCAGCTGCGGCCTGCTGGGGCGGGGTGGAAGTAATGGAGATGGCGGATGGATGGGTTCCGATGCCGTAGGCAGCTCTGAATACAGACCCTTTAAAGGGAGTTTCCTTTTCGGTTTTTTCACGTAAGAACAGTTTCCACCAGACCATTTATTAGTTATCTCTTGTTGTAAGCACATCTCCCTGGGAGACAGCAAACCCTAAACACAATGGGGAAAGCATATTCCCCTAATTAGTATGTACAGGTTTTGTCCCAATGTCAAAAGATCCCCATGGTTGTGCTGAGGCCTGAGGCATCGCCTGAGAGCTATGATTCACCCTAAAGTTTAGAGGCCGCCATATTCCTTGGAGGACCACAGAATAGATTAAAGTTCATTCTATAGAGCTTACCCTCTGAGAGAGGGCTCGGGGTTGGGAGAGAGTAGAGTACCTATACTTCCTCCTCTCACATCTAGAGCACATTGTATTTTGTGATACAGGCTTTAGAGTAAATATTAGCTTAATCAAGACTTCAAGTGCTTGTTGTTGTTGTTAGGCGCCCCATTGAGTTATTTTAGACCCATAGCGAACCCATGTGACAAAGTAGAACTTCCCCATAGCGTTTCTTAGGCTGTAATCTTTACAGGGGTGGATCGCCAGGTCTTTCTCCCACAGAGTCACTGGGTGGGTTTGAACTGGCAACCTTTTGGTTAGCAGCCAAGTGTTTAACCATTGTGCCACCAGGGCAGAATTCTCTTATAACTGCAAGCGGCAGGAGGAGAGGACCATTCCCAAAGACACAAGCTGGACTTTGGAGTTGAAGGCCCTGAGTGTCATACAGTACTCTGTCATTATCAGCCACATGACCTTTAGCTGTATAATTTTTTAAAGTGGGAATAGCAATGCTATTGTCCAGAGATGTTGTAAGCATAAGCTGATGTGACTACTTGACGGGAAAGCATTGATGGAGCTGGGCACACAACACAGACTCAAGAAACATTAGTTTCCTTCTGTCTTTTCTATGAAGTGCTACAATCAGGTTAATAATAAGAACACAGTATTCTAAAGTTTGCAGTCATCCCCAAGAGCAAGTTGCTGTAAAATCTTCAAAAGAAACAAAGAGGCAGTCTTCGACTCCCAGATAATTTAGAAGAGATTGGAAAAAAAGTATTAGGTTCATTTTCAAAAGCATCAAATGTGTCAGAAATGGGTGAAAACACTCTATCATCCCTAGATTGTCAGCTCAAATGCCATTTCTAATTGTTCTAATAACTCATTTTTATGGGGAGATCAAGTCATAGTTGAAGGAAATGATATCCTGTTAATGTCTCATTACTAACAATTCCATTCTTCTAGAAATTGATGTATAAGGCAGAACTGAATGGGTTCAAAAAGATACAACTTCCACTGTATCATTTGGCTGGAAGTGTTCTGGTCACAAAATGCCTGTAATTACTGTAATTCTCTTTCTGGTTTGAGTCTGAAATCACAGCATCAACAACCCTGTAGTGGCAAAGGCACTTTGAACAGCCAAAAATGTTTAGATCCGGCTTGCAGGTCTCCTTCGACTGGAAGTGTGTGGAATGCAGCTGCAGTATTTCTGAGTGAAGCCACGTTCATCTATTCTCATTCAGGTGGGAACGTTCCCATCTCTGTTGTTTTGATTGCTGCATTGTCCACCAGGCTGGGTTTATGATTAATCCGCATTATTAAAATGACTAGCGCTCCTTCCAGATTGCAGTTGGAAATCCACCCCCAGAACAGCCTTGAAAGTGATTTAGCTCAAAGCTGGGGGACAGTAGAGGTTATGTGTTTTGTCCTTCTATTCAGCAAGATTCCAGCAGGATGCATTTAATATCCTGTCGGCCTTTGTGGTTTCTCAAGGGCCCTGAGAGTGGCAAAGGAGAAGAGACAAAATCAGTCACTAAAGAGACAGGCCAACCTGAGTCCCAGGTGGGAAGTCAGAGGTAGCACTTTTACAGAAAGCACATCCCAGACACCTACTCAGCCCATTCTCCTTCTTTAGAACCACCCCCTCCCAGCATCTTTGTTAAAGTGTTGGCCCACACCCAGCATTGAGCCAGAAGGGGCATTGACCCCAGGTGAATTCATAGGATTTTTTCTACCTTGAGAATTTAATCTAAAAAGAACCCCTACATGCACCTGGGTTGTGCTGGGCATCACTATGTACGCTCATATGGCGGTAGGAACTCACCTCACATCTGAAAGCCACTTGCTTGCCAATATTATGAAGAGGCAAGAACAAAAAAGCCTATAGAGAAGCCAGTCCAAGGAATAATACAAAGCAGACACCCCACAAAAATGAAGGCTTCTGGGGCCAGACAGGCAAGAAAAGCGCCTACCACATGCACCCATCTCCAAAGTCGTGGGGCCCATTTCCATTTCTCATAACTGGTGCTAGGAGACTCCATTATATCCTTACCCCCACTTGCCTCCAAACCTGGGTAACTGTGAAACCTCAAGTTTCAAAACCAAGGGCCCCACTGCCTACACCCCACCCCCATTAGGGGATAACTCAGGGGGCTCAGGGACAGCAGAAAGAGGTATCCCCACCGACGTTCTCAAATGGCTCTAATGAGGGGGCAGGGCCAAGATGGCGGAGTAGTCAGACACTTCCTGTGGTCCCTCTGACAGCAAAGCCCTGAAAAAACAAGTCCATCGACTATATCTGGTAATCTAGGAGCCCTGAACATCAAAGGCAAACTTGAGAGTTGAATTGAGCGGCAGGGGGAAGGAGAGATGGTTCAGAAGCAGCAAGGAGTTGCCAGACTTGACTTGGCAGGAATTGGCACCCTGCAGGCTGGATTAGCTGCTGTGTGTGGTGAGGCAAGTGGTGGCGTTCGAGACACGTTTTCCACATCAGGAGAGACCGAGCGGCGGAGAGTTTACTCAGGCCTCCAGAAACAGTGAAAAGCGGTACTCCGTTGGCGAAAGATAAGAGTGGCTAGGAATAAACTAAAAGTCATCTACAAAGGAAAGTCAGTAAGACTAAGTTCGGAGTACTCAGCAGAAACCATGCAGGCAAGAAGGCAATGGGATGATATATGTAAAGCCTTTAAAGAAATAAATTGCCATCCAAGAATTATATATCCAGCAAAACTGTCTCTCAAATATAATGGTGAAATTAGGGCATTTCCAGATAAATAGAGGTTTAGGGAATTTGAAGAAACCAAACCAAAATTACAAGAAATACTAAAGGGAGTCCTCCAGTTAGAAAATCAGTTAACATCAGATAACAACTCGAGACTAGAACACAGGACAGAACAATCAGATATCAACCCAGATAGAGAAGCCACAAAAATAAATCAAAGCTAAAACACTGAAAATAGGGAAATAGAGATGTCAATATGTAAAAGATGACAACATTAAAACAAAAAGCGGGACTAAAAATTGTAGTCATAGATCCTTCACATGGAGAGGGAGTCAAGGCAATATCAAGAAATAAAAGATTGGTTTAAACTTAGAAAAATAGGGGTACATATTAAGGTAACAACAAAAGAAGCTAACAATCCTACAAGTCGAAATAAAAAACAAGAAAAACATAAAGACTCAGCAAATACAAAATCAACAATGAAAAAATGAAAAGAAAATACATAAAGAAAAATGACTCAGCACAGAAAATTAAGTGGAACAAAGAAATTGTCAACAACACACACATGCACACACAAAAGGCATCAAAATGACCGCACCAGATTCGTACCTATCAATCATTACACTGAATGTAAATGGACTAAATGTACCAGTAAAGCGACAGAGAGTGGCAGAATGGATAAAAAAAAATCATCCGTCTATATGCTGCCTACAAGAGACACACCTTAGACTTAAAGACACAAACAAACTAAAACTCAAAGGATGGAAAAAAATATATCAAGCAAACAACTATCAAAAAAGAGCAGGACTGGCAATATTAATCTCTGACAAAATAGACTTTAAAGTAAATTCCACCACAAAGGTTAAGGAAAGACACTATATAATGATTAAATGGTCAATACACCAGGAGGACATAACCATAGTAAATATTTATCCACCCAACAACACGGCTCCAAAATACATAAAACAAACTGCAACAGCAGAAAAAAGAAACAGACAGCTCCACAATAATAGTAGGAGACTTCAACACACCACTTTGGGTGAAGTACAGAACATCCAGAAAGAAGCTCAATAAAGACGCAGAAGATCTAAATGCTACAATCAACCAACTTGATCTCATGGACATATACCGAACACTTCAGCCAACAGCAGCCAAGTACACTTTCTTTTCCAATGCACGTGGCACATTCTCCAGAATAGCCACATATTAGGCCATAAAGCAAGACTTAACAAAATCCAAAGGAATGTAATATTACAAAGCATCTTTTCTGACCATAAAGCCATAAAAGTAGAAATCAATAACAGAAAAAGCAAGGAAAAAATTAAACACATGGAAACTGAACAACACCTTGTTCAAAAATTACTGGGTTATAGAAGAAATTAAGGACAGAATACAGAAATTCACAGAATTAAATGAGAATGAAAACACATCCTACCAGAACTTTTGGGACACAGCAAAAGCAGTGCTCAGAGGTCAACTTACAGCACTAAATGCACACATCCAAAAACAAGAAAGGGCCAAAATCAAAACATTAACCCTACAACTCGGACAAATAGAAAGAGAGCAGCAAAAGAAGCCCTCGGGCACCAGAAGGAAGGAAATAATAAGAATTAGAGCAGAATTAAATGAATAGAGAATAGAAAAACAATTGAAAGAGTTCAACAAGACCAAAAGCTGATTCTTTGAAAAGATCAACAAAATCGATAAACCATTGGCCAAACTGACAAAAGAAAAACAGGAGAGAAAGTAACCGGAATAAGAAATGAGATGGGTGATATCACAACAGACCCAACTGAAATTAAAAGAATCATAACAGAATAGTACGAAAAATTGTACTCTAACAAATTTGAAAACCTAGAGGAAATGCACAAATTTCAAACGGCCCTCATGAGTTCCTTGGACAGCTTAGGGTGTAATTGAGCTACGACCTGAATCACAAATCCATTTTTTTTTTTAAACTGGATGATCTTTCACTATCTTAAAATATATTTCTCTGTTTAAATTGCTTATTCTGGATAACAGCAAAGTACAACATTGGACTCAAAACACAGGAGCTTGACCCTTGGTTTTATCACTTCCCTACTGTGTGTGATGGGTGCATTATTTTATTTCCTCGACTTCTACTTCCTCTTAAAAAAAAAGCAGCATCTCTGGTCACACAGTGGTTAAGCACTTGGCTGCTAACTGTAAGGTCAGTGGTCCAAACCCACCAGCCACTCTGTGGGAGAAAGACGTGGCAGTCTGCTCCCATAAAGACTGACAGCCTTGGAAACCAGGGGGAAGTTCTACTCTGTCCTATAGGGTCGCTGTGAGTCGGAATCGACTTGATGGCAATGGAGCTTTTAACTTTGGTACAAGTTATCTGCTTAATAAACGTTAGTTCCTTTCTTCCTCGCTAAGAGAACATATCTGCTCCTCCAAGTCTTACAATGCTTGGTCCAAACTCCGTTATGGCATTTATCTGGCTCTGCCTTGTATTTTTATTTTTTTAGAAACACGTTGCATCTCTCCATCTGGATTATTTTGTCCTTGGGATAACAAATTGTTTTATTCAACTACAATTTTCCTGTAGTCCAGTACAAAACGGTGTCCAATAAATGTCTGTGGAGTGGATGAATTTGATGAAGAAGCAAATAGCCCAGCAAGTACTAGTGAAGCTCCCAAACTTTTCCTTATTTTTCTGCTTGAACTGCTGATGTCATATTTCTACACTTAGAAAGACACATTCATCATTCCTGATGGAATTTGGTAATAAGCAATCATACACAACAAAAGTTCAGAAAGTGAGGGTAATTTATTTTTACCAAGACTGATAGTTTTTGTGACAATTCAGAAAATTATGTCTCGGGTATCTCAAGTATACTCATGAACCATTTCCAACGGAAAAAAAAAAAAATAGTCCTGAAGTTCTCTTTTACAGAAACTCTAAGTTTTTAACTCTGATGATTATATGACACGGTTTTCAGGATAACAAGTCCTGGCAGTAGGACGCTACAGCTCTGAGGGCAGCGTAAGTTCTCAGCGTCTTCCCAGCCTCTCCTTGTCTACACACAGAGGCCTGGATGAGTACTTGGTGCAGTGAAGTTTCTGTGATAGATCATCTTTCTCTGCACAGAGCACTTTCAAGCAATTCTTCTGCTCTTCTGCTCATCTCGATGATGCAAAGAAATTGCTCACATCAATTTTGCACCTTGCATGATAATAAATGGCTTGTTTATCTGGAGCATTTTCCATCACACAGCAGAGGGGCATGTTAGGTTTCATTTAAAATCAAGTGAGAAAAAAATCTGAAATAGTGGTTAAATCAGGTGCTTCTAAGAGCTAGCAAGCGTCTTGACGCTGCATCTTCTATAAAAGGTGTCAAATGAAGTATTGTCCTTTTTATCCCTGTGCACACACGTGCTATGACCCAGCCATGGAGGAGAGTTGTATGGCTTAACTTCACTGTGCAAAAGAAGGGAGTCGAACATGGTTCCAGCTAAAGTAACTTCCTGACCAGCAGTATTTCTGCAAATATGTTATTGTAAATATAAATTCTTCTTCCCCTAGATGTGCAAGCTCTTGTGCTACGGATACAAAATGACCCAGGAGCTAAGGACACTCAATGATAACTTCCTTAATAAAGGGTGCTTAATTCAAATCAGCAAACTCGTGCGCACCTGCTAGGTACAGTGTTGAGGGAAGCACCCAAGAGAAAACAAAGACAAGGAAGTCTCAGCCTCTACCCACAGGGAGCTTGTCATGCAACAGGAATATGGGCCGCCCAGATCACTACCGGCACAGGTAGACAGGGGCTGGGAGGTACAGGAGGAAGTGCGGTGAGAACAGAGGAGGGAGGCGTCACCTACAGAGGACAGGGTGGTCCTTGGAGGATTAGCAGGATGCTGAAGGCAAAGCGACAGCAAAGGTAGGGAGCCAGCATACATAAGGCTGTTTAAGCCGGTACCAGAAGAAGGAAGAAGAAGTTCTGGAAGGCTAGGCACGAAAATTAGAGGCTGGCCATTTCAAAGGAATAATTCGCAGACATAATTCATGATACACTGCCCAGCACAAATACACAGAAATGAGAGCTATGTTAGTTGAGCATCTATTATGGGCCACATACTATGCACTTCATTTAATCCTCACATGAATCCTGTGAGGAATGTACTATCCTTAGACAGATGACATTTTACAAATGACAAAAGTGAGACCCAGAAAGTTAAATTATATATACAAGCTTACTCAATTAATGAGCGGCAGCTTGTAGAATTGAGACTAAGTTGAGCACACGCCACATGCGCCTAACCATAATACTAGCCTGCCTCCGTGCTGAAGGTCACTTACAAGTAAATAAAAACAAAACTTGAAAGACCATTGGTGATTTCTCCCAAAAGAGACAAAAACTCTGTAACTTTTTACGGTTATCTAATCTCTATCACTCTTCATTTTTTCTTTATTCTGTTCTATGTATACCACTACACCAAAACCTCAAAATAAACAGTTATCCAAAAATAAATAATTGAACAAAATAATGTTCCTGAAAACTTAGGTAGAAAATGTTTAGTGAGGAGACTAGATGACGGTTTTCAATGTCCCCATGTTGTCTTTTTTCTCAAAACAGGCATATATTTACTTCTCTTCTCCAAAGAGTCAATGTGTCTTCTATTTTACACACACACACACACACACATGCACACACACAACTATTTGCACTACCGCTCACAATCTTTTCTCTTTTCCTTCATTAGTACAGTAGAGGTCTCCATGTTTTCATTTTCTTATCTTGCCTCATATAAAGAAACAAGAGGCATCGTGCCAAATTATGACAGCAGACCACCCCAAACTCCACCATATAAATAGCAGTCGTAAAATATATTTTAAGAAACATGGCCTCATGAAAATATGCCTCCTAAAATTTTCAGCGTACTGATCACAGAGCTCAGCGAGACTCAGCAGCTATATGACTCCGTCGCATCAACGCAGTGCCAGCCACAGAGTCCCTTGCACCTGGATGGGTAAGGCCATGGAGTCGCTCTTCCCTTCCACCCCCTATAGACACAGGCAGACGGGCTTGCCACTTCCAAGTCACACAGTAGAGACAGCACTTGGAAGTCCACATAATAAAAACATAGAACAATAGTACAACAGTACAATCCTGGTGTGCATGGGGTCACCAGGAGTCGGGGGCCAACTCAGTGGCAGCTAACACCACCACCACCTCATCAGCTGCCATTCTAGTATCACTGAAAAACTAAAGTAAAAGTTTAGAGGAGAGCTCACTCACCCAATATTCTATTACAGAAACGGGTACACACAACTCGTCTTGAATGTTCACCTCTTAGCCGGTACCCAGCTGTCAATAGGACATAAACAGATCTTCTGCCCTGTCTGTTGCTTCTTGCCCTCCCCGCCATCCCCCATATCTATCCAGACGTCCACGGTTCCACCTGGAAGAGAAAAGGAATGATTGGGTAGTGACCCCGACCATGTACAGACATGAGTGAGGTGCCACAGGCACATGATATCACTTATTCATTTCTCTGGATGATCACAGAAGTGAAAAATGTGACCAAGATCACATTTCTGGTAAGTGATGGGTCACAACTGGAATACGGATTTGTCTAACACCAAAGTACAGATGCTTTCCACATCAGCCTCCTAATTTTACACGCCTGTAAAGTACCGTTTCTCTAAACTCAGATTTTTTAAGTGACTACTTCAATATATCCAATAGACAAAGCCAAAGTGCAAAGGTCAGGGGGTGGGGGTGGGCAGAAGACTGTTTCCTTTGGGGTCTAAAGCCCCTCTCCACTGTTGCTGCTGTTGTTGCACGTTGTCTGAGTCTATTCCGACTCATAGTGACCCTGTGTGACAGAGTAGAACTGCCCCATAGTGTTTCCTGGGCTGCTATCTTTATGGGAACAGACCACCAGGTCTTTTCTCCCTTGGAGCTGCTGGTAGGTTCAAACCACCGACCTTTAGGTTAGCAGCCAAGCACTTAACCACCATGCCACCAGGACTGCTCTCCTCTCTATTAGTGCCTTTTAATCTGAATCCTACACTTGCCAAGTGCACCTTTATCCCAGATCCCATGGTTGACTTCTCCCCACAACCATCCCTGCAATACTTTCTCTTCCTCATGGCTGCCATCTTGCAGGTCCAGGCCTCCAAATACAAATGCTGGAGCTTCCTTCTACCCATTTCCCATAACTGCTAATCAAAATTGGGATAGAAATTACAAGGGCCCAGCCTTTCATTTATGAAACATTTTTATCTTCCCCAAACACTTGACCACTGGAGACATCATTTTATTCTTTCCAGGTTTTGTAGGGTCATCTGATTCACACTAATCAAATAATGGTTAGCACCCGGAGGCCAAGTCAAAGACTAAAATGAGGACATAGGATAAAAGAGCTATAAATTCAATGCCTCGGGACTGTCCTTCACTATCCAAGACATCTATTTGCCTTTCAAATATTGAAGAGCAATTATCTCCTTGACCTGCATAATAATACAAGAGTGTTAAGGAAGTTGCCAAGAGTGGTAAAACAGACACTAGTATGATCAGAAATAAAAGCCATTAACGTATTACCCACTAAACTGGATGGGTCATGGTGGCAAACTAATAACTGATTTTCAACCACTTGTTCATTAAATAAATTTCACTTTTATTGAGTATTTATTGTGTGCCAGACACTATGGTTTCTCATTGTCCAGGGGGAAACAAGAGGCCCAAATACCTTATCAGCTTCTACTCTTCCGCATCACTCTTCATCCCATAGTTGGACTGAACCTTCCAGCTGTATCCCAAAACAGAGGCAGAAAACAACTTTTCCTGGGATGACAAACACCCCAGTTCTATATCAACGATACTGTACTTACAGTAGGACACACTGGTGGACTA
Source organism: Trichechus manatus latirostris (assembly GCF_000243295.1). Lineage (NCBI taxonomy): Eukaryota > Metazoa > Chordata > Mammalia > Sirenia > Trichechidae > Trichechus > Trichechus manatus. Next base: position 3,082,089 of record NW_004444119.1, on the reverse strand, counting down.
GAGAGGGAGGTTTTGGGAGCTTTGCTGTTGTTGTTGTTAGGTGCCATTGAGTCAGTTCTGACTCATGGCAATCCTACGTACAACAGAACAAGACACTTCCCGGTTTTGTGCCATCCTCACAATCATTGTTATGTTTGAGCCCATTGTTGCAGCCACTGTGTCAATCCATCTCATGAGGGTCTTGCTCTTTTTTAATGACCCTCTACCAAGCATGATGTCCTTCTCCAGGAACTGATCCCTCCTGATAACATGTCCAAAGTACGTGAGATGATGTCACGCCATTCTCACTTCTGAGGAGCATTCTGGCTGTACTTCTTCCAAGACAGACAGACCTGTTCGTTCTTCTGGCAGTCCATGGTATATTCAACATTCTTCACCAACACCATAATTCAAATGCATTGATTCTTCTTCAGTCTTCTTTACTTATTGTCCAGCTGTCGCATGGGAGCTTTGTTGTTGTTGTTAGATGCTGTCATGTTGGTTCCGACTCACAGCAACCCTATGTACAACAGAATGAAATACTGCCTGGTCCTGTACTATCCTCACAATTGTTGCTACGCTTGAGCTCATCGTTGCAGCCACTGTGTCAATCCATCTGGTCAAGGGTCTTCTTTTCCACTGACCCTCTACCTTACCAAGCATGGTGTCCTTCTCCAGGGACTGGTCCCTCCTAATAAGGTGTCCAAAGTACATGAGATTAAGTCTTGCTATCCTCACTTCCAAGGAGCACTCTGGCTGTACTTCTTCAAAGACAGATTTGTTCATTCTTCTGGCAGTCCATGGTATATTCAATATTCTTCACAACACCATAATTCAAAAGCATCAATTCTTTGGTCACCATTATTCCTTGTCCATACACATGAGGCGACTGAAAATACTATGGCTTGTGTCAGGCACACCTCTGTCCTCAAAGTGACATCTTTGCTTTCTAACACTTTAAAGGTCCTTTGCAGCAGATTTGCCAAATGCAATACATCCTTTAGAAAACTAATATTAAATATAAGATTGGATATTTTCCAATATTCTCATCTAAATTCCCATCTTTCTACTGCAAGGTAACATAGTCCTATTTTCAAACCTTCTCTTGAGAAGCTCATTGGTCCAACACTGAGGCCAATGCCCTGTTTGTGCATGTCTAACAAGAGAGGGGGAGGAAGTGTATTTGTCAAAACAGAGGCCCATCTGGTGTCCATTACCCAAGATGGCTCTGAAAATCCGTAGGTAATAACAATTGGCCCCGGCGCAGCTCAAGGGCAATCATTCCTTTAGTGGAATTGTGCAATTCTTCCCAGTCAACTCTGGAAGTGACAGCCACATTCTGGTGACCAGAACTAAGGACTGAGTCCCTGGTAACTTGACATGACTCCTTCTTTTGCATCAGTTTCTAGAACTACATAGTATCACTCTCTTCCAATCAAAGAGTAAGTGACTACAGGCAATTGAGTGCATGGAGTAAAAGGGCATCAAAGGAAATGGTGACATGTGATTGCACAGCTGGCCTAATAAACTAATATTTTAATAATTAATATATTAATATTTTAAGACTCAGACTACAGATGCTTCCTAAATCCAGTTTTTATATTGGTATTTCACTTGTTTTCATAATAGCCTTCACTCAGACCTCCAGGTGTAAAGGATTGGCATGGAAGGGTTGAATTAGCAAGGAGTCAGACGAAGGTACCAAAAAAACCGAACCAAACCCATTGCCGCTGAGTCAATTCCAACTCATAGCAACCCTATAGGACAGAATAGAACTGCCCCATAGGGTTTCCAGGGAGCAGCTGGTGGATTCGAACTGCCAACATTTTGATTAGCAGCCTGAGCTATTAACCACTTCGCCACCAGGGCTCCTACCTGGATGAAGGTAAGCAGTATCAAATGCTATCAACTTTCTTTTACAATAGTCTTGAGAATTGCTGATTGATGCAGTAAATGGGATTATAGATGCATGTATATTTATATGTTGCAAAAGGTTTAAAAAATTTTAGATAACCAAAACTTGATAAATATTAAAGTACAATTAGGAAAACACTATTTAATGTAAGTCTATAAATATGGTATGTCCTTACTAAGGAACACCATGGAGATCTTTAAATACACAAATTAAAATCATCACCAATGTCTATCATCTCCTTGGGTGTTTTTAGTGCTTTTACTATAAACGCATATTTCCATAAAAAAATAGAGTTGGTTTTGAAGGTTTTAAAACTTGATATAAATTGTATCATGAGATTTATCCATGTCCATGCCCGTAGCTCTGGTTCATTCACTTTAGCAACTGTATAGTATTACATTCTGTGAGAATATCACAATTTATTTATTCCTTGTCCTGTTGGTTATCCCGTAGAACATTTCTAACGTCTTGTTATTACTAATAGTGCTACGAACTTTCTTATACCTCTCTCTGTGTGCTCATAAACAAGATTCTCCCTCTAGCATACACCTGGAAAAGGAATTGCTGGGTTGTAGGTATGTACATTTACAACTTTATTAGAAAATGCAAAATGAAGTGACTGTACCAAGGCATACTCCCACCAGCAGCACATGAGTTTCTCTGGTGAAATGAGTTCCCTTATGTGGCCTTTTGCCTTGGTTCTTTGAAAAAAAACAGCTGGAGAGATTTTTCCCCTAAACCCTGAGGAGTTACCTTTACCCTAGTTTTCTGCCCCAGAGGGTTTGTTACTTTTGTTCAAGTTGACTGATATTTCCTGGGTAAGCTGTAAACAATTTGGTTCGATACTATTTGTCTGGTCCTAGGCTGCAGCCTGCCCTGTAATTGGTATGCACTTTGCAGGGATTGGTCAATAGATTATGCAAATGAAGTGTCAGTAGCCTACTATGCAAATGAAGTGTCTGTGTCCTACTAAAAGGGGATTGGTCAGTTAGTGGCCCTGGTGAGAGGGTCATGCCTGGAAACTGAGAAGGAGTTTGTGATATAAGCAGCCAACCCCACAGAGTTTTTCAGGCAAAAAGAAGCAGAAAGAGAAGCAGGAAGAAGAGAGAAGCAGAAAGAGAAGCAGGAAGAAGAGAGAAGCAGAAAGAGAGAGAAGGCAAGGAATATCCTAAAATGAGCTGTAATGCATGTCAAAGGCTATAACACTGAAGACAGCGAGAGGCCTTGAAGGGGCCCAGTGGCAGAGCCAGTGGCAACAGGCAGCAGAGCCAAGAGGAGTCTGTCCTCAGGGGGCTGAGATGAGGACTGTCCTTAGGAGGCAGAGAGTAGGCCTGTCCTCAGGGGGCTGAGAGGAGGTCTGCATGGCCAAGAGGAGCTGAGAGAGCTATCCTGCACTGAAGATGGGAGACTTTGCCTACAAGCTTCCCAATCCTGATCCTCAGTTGCAGTGTGTTGATCCTGATCCTGAATTACACTCTGTTACTTTATAAACCACTTAACTGTAAATATGGTCGGTGAGCTCTGTATGGTCATTGCAACAGATTATCAAACCCAGAAGAGAAGTAGAGTGCCATGGGAGGGATGGCTGGTATCAGAATTGGTGAAAAGTTTGGAGAGTGGAGGTATGTCTGACTTCCACCTCATGGGAATCAGCTTTGTGCTGTTGGTGATTCACATTATCCCTCATGAAGTTAGACAGGTTCTGATGCTACTACTACTTCCATTTCACAGTTTCTACCCTCCATTTCCTGGTCAATACTTAGAAATGTCAGATTTTTACATTTTTTCCAGTTGAAGCATGTGAGTGGGCCTCACTTGGATTTTTGAGCTTCTCGGATGACTAGTGCTGGTGATCACTGTCCATATGTCTAGTGCCATCTATAGTTCCTCTTCCGTGACTTGTCTGTTTATATCTTTTGCCATCTTTCTATCGAGTTTCTGTTCTTCAAACGGAAGAAACTCCTTTCTTTAAAGGAGTTTTGTTTTTATATAAATTCTGGATACTAATCATTTATCAGTTATATGGTTTACAATTATCTCTCAGTTTGTGGCTTTCCTTCTCACTTTATTTATGTATGGAAGTTTTTGTTTAAATGCACTAAATTTAATCCACATAATCTTCCATGGCTTGCTTTTTTAGGTCTGAAATCTCTTTGAGGTTAGATGGTCTCTGATATTTTCATCTCAAATTTGAATTTTGGCTTATGTCTTTAGTCTATCTGGAATTTTTTTGGTGTATGGTGTGAAGTTGTCACTGTTGTTTTCCATTCAAGTAAATTCCAACTCATAGTGACCCTATATGACAGAGAAGAACTGCCCCATAGGGTTTCCTAGGCTGTAATCTTTAGGAGAGCAAATCTTCAGGTCTTTTCTCCTACTGAGCTGCTGGTAGGTTACAATCATTGACCTTTTGGTTAGCAGCCTAGAGCATAAGCATTGTGCCACCAGGACTCCTTATAGTGTGAAGTAGGGGGTCTAATTTTAATGTATTGTATATGGATACCTAACTGTCCCAGATCATTTGTTGAATAGTTCATCATTTCCCATCTGATTTATAATGCCACCCTGCCATAAATTGTTTTCATTAGACGTGATTTCGTTTCTGGGTTCTCAGTTTTGTTTGTTTATAAATCGATGTTTTCCCCCTTGAGCTAATTTTACACTATCTTAATTACTATAGCTACATGATAAGTCTTAAAAGCAAGTGCCACCAAGTTCTTCTGCAAAATTGTCTTCTCCATTTTCAGTCTTGTAGTTTTCCATATGGTTTTTTTAATTAGCTTGGTAAATGAAAAACTTTTGCAATTATGATTGCAGTGGCATTGAATCTGTAGATTAATTTAGTGGGAACTGAGGTTGTTGGAGTAAGTCTTCTCATCTCATATGATAACTTTTTCCATTTATTTAGGGTTTTGTTCATGTCTTCTAAGAAAGTTGTAAATTTTCTCCATGAAGAGCTTACATAGCCTTTGTTGGGTTTGTTCCCAAGTGCCATAGAGTTGGTTGGTTGGTTTTTCTTTTTTTGGCAATCATAAATAATATGTTTTTTAATTAAATATTCTGATTGTTGATTTTTGTTAAAAATTTAATTGATTTTCATACAGACATATTTTTATCCAGAAGCCTTGCCAAACTCTGTTATTCTAATAACTTGTCAATAGGTTAGTTTGGGGTTTTGATATAGAAAATCCTATCATCTGCACATAACAATTTGGTTACTTCTTTCTTTATTAATTTTTGCTTCTTTTTCTAATCTTAATACACTGCCAGGACTACATTCCCGAGTCATTTACATAAAGTCCACAGGGGCAAAATGAAAGCATTTAGGAATGCATGCTTAGATTATAATCCACCCACTGCCATCGAGTCGATTCCAACCCATAGCAACCCCATAGGGTTTCCAAGACTATAAATCTATATGGAAGCAGACTGCCACATATTTCTCCCGAAGAGCTGCTGGTGGTTTCAAACAGCTGACCTTTCCGTTAGTAGCTGATCACTTTAACCACTGCGCCATCAGGTCTCCTTTAGATTATAATAGTATGAAGAAAAATAAAGAGTGTAATTAACATAAAATTCAGGACAGTGGCTACCTTTAGGGAAAAGAGAAGGGGGTTATGATTGGGAAAGGGGACATGGAGCCTTTTGGGGTGATGGTAAAATTGTATTTCTTGCTTTGGGTGAGAGTTATGCATGCTTCTGAACTACAATAATCCACTAATTATACATTTTTGTCTTGTGCAATTTTTCTGTGTTATATTTTACAATTTTAAAGGTTTTTTTTTAACAATTTATAAGTGAACTAAGGAGCATTCCTGTTTTCATATGCTCTAGAACAGCTTGTAAAATACTAGTATTATCTGATTCTTAAATATAAAGAAAAACCAGCTTCAAACTCTTTGAAGCTGATTTTTTTTTTAATTTATGGGTTTTGATTACTGATTCAATTTTTTTAATGGTTTAATTTCATTCACAAGTTCCATTTCTTATTGAATCAATTTCTCTAAGTTATATTTTTGTAAGAAAGGTCCATTTTGTTTACATTTTTTTCATTTTGTTGGAACAGAGTTGTTCACGATATTCTCTTATATTTTAAGTCTCTGACATATCAGCACTTTCGTCCATTTTTTCACTAATAATACTGCTTGCATCTATCCACTTGAGGGCGATTTTTATTTTTCTATCAGGACTTTGTTTTGTACTTTTTTAATTTTTTGCAAGGAGCGTATATTACTTTTATAATCCACAAAAATCTTGTAAATCTATTTCAGTGTTTGGAGGAAAAAAAATAAGTCCTCTGAGAATTCTTTCATAATATGAAGAAACACTCTGTGAGGTGAAAAATCTCACCTTAATGAATCAAATAATAAACTAATGTTTCACAAATCAGATTTGTTTAAAATGTACTTCTATGCCTAAAAATGGATATCCGATGACACTTTTTTATAACAAGGTACATACAGGAATATTTACATCTGGAAATCGATTCACCTTCATTTTTGAATCTTGCCCATGGAAGCCACAAAGCCATACTGCCTTCGGAGGATTGGTGGGAGGTTTTCGGCCCTTGAGACCATTGATCCAGGTCCCCACTCTCTTGCCCTGTGGTTTCCTGAAGACAGAGAGTTATACTGCTCCAATCATCACAGGCAGTTGTGATCATTTCAGTATTGGAATGAAATTTTTTGCAGTATATTTAGAAAGGCTATGAGTAGGAACCGACTCGAGGGCAACGGGTTTATGTTGTTGTTGTTAGGTGCCATCAAGTTGCTTCCGACTAACAACAACCCCATGTACAACAGAGAAAGAAACACTGCCGGGTCCTGCGCCATCCTCACAATCATTGTTATGCTGGAGCCTATTGTTGCAGCCACGAAGGTCTTCCTCTTTTTCGTCGACCCTCTACTTTACCACGTATGATGTCCTTCTCCAGGGACTGATCCCTCCTGATAATATGTCCAAAGTATATGAGACGTAGTCTCGCCGTCGTTACTTCTAAGGAGCATTCTGGTTGTACTTCTTCCAAGACAGATTTGTTCGAGTTTATATGTGTGAGTGTGTGTGTGTGTGTGCGTGCGTGCGCTCGTGCGTGCGCGCCTGTGTGTGGAGCCCTGGTGGCACAGTGGTTAAAGCGCTCAGCTGCTAACCGAAAGGTCGGTGGTTCGAATCCACCAGAGAAAGATGTAAAGATGTGGCAGTCTGCTTCCATAAAGATTACAGTCTTGGAAACCCTATTAGACAGTTCTACTCTGTCCTCTAGGGTCTCTATGAGTCAAAATCAACTCGACGGCAGTGGGTGGGTTTTTTTTATGTTATATATAACTTCCTCCAGTGAAAAGAAGTTGAATTTAATCACTTTCACCAAACCCTAATCTTCTGTGAGACACCATAGGAACACAGTGTATTAGGAAATGGATTTCACTTGCTTTGTAAGCAGGACCCAGCTATCAGTTATTTGGCTTCAGATCTGTCATGTACCTTGGCTGCATCTCTGTTTTTATTTTAAATAGTAGCTCTGCAAGGTCTCAGTTAGTAACTCTCTTTATCTTGTATTTTAAGCTATAGAGCAAACGCAGGTGAAAAAACAGCATCTTCATAGGTCAGTATTTAACAATCAATTTCTTTACTACTTCTTGCAAAACAGATACGCTCTACAGCTAATAATCTTGTCTTTCCTATTTCACTTTGTAGAGGTGGCAGATTGGAAGGTAATTCTGCAAATGATGGAATTGGTGATTTATCCTTTATAAGGTTCACAGATTAATAAAATAGGTCTTTTTCCAGTGATTCTTTGGTGGGTTTCTTCCCACTTCTACACATCTTCCAGAGATTGTCTCCAGCTGGGAAATTTCACTAAAGCTTCATTCCCAAAAGCCAAGCATTTAACTTCACTGGACACAAACAGCTCTAAATGTACCATAGGCACAGACGTGGGCACAATTTCTAGTATTCATTTTCCTCTAAAAATAACTTGTGTAACCATATAAACAAAGCACTGCTTTTCTAAGGAACATTACTGATTAACTGTTGGAGTCAAGTCAGGAAAATATGTGCAATTGCATTCACTCCAACAAACTCCCTCTGGTCAACATGTATCAACCGCCTACTATGTGAAGGATTACGTCAGTTTATGACTGTGACTTCTTTCCCTTGGCAACTGTTAATGAAGTATGAAGCTTTATCAATTCAACTGTCCTCTTTGTGGGCTTTATTTAGCATGCTGTCTTGATCAGTAAAATCTTCCCAATGACATTCTAAAGGTGATTCTCAAAGTGAACCACAAAGTTAGAACCAGGACGTAGCCTCCTCCGCTTTCTCGCCAATGGCCAGATGGTTACAGTCAACACTATAACCTACGTGAAATCACAATGCTCTTAGCTTTCTAAAATTGAATGTCTTCAGCTGCATCCTGCCTTCCCCATCCACACTTCTAATGTCTTCCTTCAGATGTACTCATAGTTTACTTGCTGAGGAGGAAGGAGAGAATTAAACTGCAGCATTCAATACCATCTGCAGCTGGTTGTTATATATAACCGGATTTCCGATCCCAGGGTGGGCATAACTGCCTTCCTTTCAGATGGAACAACTTCTCTAAGATTCTCATACTGAAAATGAAAATCAAAGCGCGGAACCCATTTTCAGTCCATGAGGGTGTCAATTTCCTTATCGAAAGTTGTCCGGGAACTTGAATTTGGGCTCTGAAAATGTATGCATATCTTCAAGTTAAATTGACAATGAAGGGTGAAAATGGGGAAATTATTGATGAATCATCCAGAAAATTTTTTTCTGGAGTACAGTAGAGTAACTATTATAAGGAGACAAGTAATAATTTCTACCTGCTATGTACTGAGTAAATGTCTGTTGAATTGAATTTAATAATAACTTGGGAAGGAGCCTGAAAACAAGTAGCTCTTTTCAATCTATCGAAGCTGTGGTTTCTTCTGTATTTTTCACCATTAGACCCTGTTCTCCATTTGACTTTGTAATGACATACATTAGCTCCATCAGGGATTTCTCCTCTCATTACCATGTGATTTGTCATACTGTACACTGCACCAATGGGATAGTGAGAACACAATTATCTACCTGAGGGTGAGCTCCTGGTGGACTTGATCTACGGTTTAGATGTCTTATGGAATATTTTCACAGAAAATTAACCCCGCTAACGTTTCTAGAGGAAAGAGGGGGAGAGGGACTATAGGGGCACAATATATGTTTGTGCATTAAGAAGGTCATTATATGTTTGTCATCGCAAGCTGTGAAATCCACTCTTCAGTCTACCTCCTGGCAAAGTTTATACAGATGTGACTTCTGTCATTTTCCATTGTGCTTGCACCACCCCAGATACTTCTACTTTCATTGTTCATCTATGTCTTTGGAGTATTCTGGGTTACGCATGGCATGAGGACTCTTGCCATATTAGAATATGTATAATTGGTGGCTAGGGAAGTACACGTGGTTCAACGAGGAACCACAGCATACACGACATTGACCTCTTGGTCTTGACACCTGCAATGTTCACTTCCAGCTCCCCCACCCCACCAGGCAGCATATTCCCAAGTCCAGATAGGAGCACACTTCTCAGCCGCCACTGCTGCTTTAGCTGACTGTGAAGGGACCAAAAGTCTCCTGAGCACAGTTAAAGCCCTGACCCACCCTACTCTGAGATCACAGTTTTCAGGACAGTCCCTTAGCTAGGTACATGGCAGGGAGGGATGGAGATATCCCCCATATATGCAGAACAATGCCTCCGATTTGAAAAAACCAATCCAGCTGCTGTGGAGTCGATTCCAACTCATGGCAATGTCATGTGTGTGGAGTAGAACTACTCCATAGGGTTTTCAAGATTGAGAACTTTCAGAAGCAGATCACCAGGCCTGTCTTCCAAGGAGTGTCTGGGTGGGTTTGAACCCCAGCCTTGCAGCTTGTAGCAAAGCACTTAACTGTTTGAGTCACCCAAGGACTACACCTCTCATGTAGTGGGAGCTTAGAGGGTATTTTGTAAATGAATGAAGGAATGAATGCCAGGCTCTTTGATTTTTTTTTTTTTTTTGCAGTCCCTTCTGCTAGCTGCTTGTATAATTCAGAATTTCCCATGAGAAAGGTACAAACATCAATGGGTGAATTCAGAGCAGATAAGAGAAGGAAAAATCTGCACCCAGACCGGTATCTACCATGACATACGAGCCCAACATCTATTATGATTTTCAAGAAGTCCGCTATATGTGTATCCAATGAGTACTTACTGAGTAAATCCTATGAGCTAGGAACAGTACTAAGCTGTGTGGATGTGATAAACCAAAAACCAAACCAAACTCATTGTCGTCGAGTCGATTCTGAGTCGACTCATAGCGACCCTATAGGACATAGTAGAACTGCGCCTTAGGGTTTCCAAAGAGCAGCTGGTGGATTCAAACGGCCGACCTTTTGGGTTAGCAGCTGAGCTCTTAATCACTGCACAACCATCCCACCAGCCCTGCTTGGGTTGTCAACCATCCTATCAAAGCATCTGCTGCTTACCTTTGGGAGGGTACATGCTGGGGATCCTCACAGCTCCCCATGCTTCTCCCACCCCTAATCTTCCTGACCGGGCCCCATCCCACACCTCACATGCTGTGTTGGTATTAACAAAGAGTTCCTTCCTAAAGTTAGGATATCATCTTTATTTCTTCTCCGTTTTGATCCTGGACACTATGGTAAATTCTAAGAAACATGAGTCAGCTATGAGTAGCCAACTACAGACTGTCCAGGGGTCCTCAGAGAGGGGTCCCAGGACCAGCAGCATCAGCATCACCAGGGAACCTGCTAGAAATGCAGATTCTATGGCTCCTCCCCCCCCAGGCATTCTGAATTGGAAACACCAGGGGTGGGGCCCAACCATCTGTTTTAACAAGCTCTCCAAGTGATTCTCATGTGAGCTAGAGTTTGAGAACTAATCTCATTAAGAATCTACTCAAGCACTAATCAAATACTTCTCTCCTAACAACTGCCCCAGCCCAGTGGGGCTGGGGGAAATCGATTCTGGCCAAGAAGGGCAATTCTGGAGCATGGAGCAGCCCTGGGAGGAGGGGGATGTCTGAGCAGGGAGGGGGTATGAAGCACCAAGCTCCATGGCCATCAAGTGAGCACTGGGCCCTCTGGGGAGGAGAAGGGGCAGTGAGAGAAGAGAGGAAGCAGTCTGAAGTCCTGGACAAACCAACACTGCTGCCTACACCAGTAATTCATAACAAAAAACATCTATTGAATAGCTACTGTACTTGAGACACTAAATTAGGCACTGGGGTGTTTGGTGAATGAGACAGAATCTCCAACTGATGGTCATTAGGATAATGATGGTCATGATTAGCACGTCTTATACTTCAATTAATTAATTAATTACATTAATTTCTCCCAAAAAATAGTTGAAGTTTTACGAGAGGGGGCATAATTGGAGAATGTGGTTTAGGCTTAAGACCGCCTGCCTCTCCCTTCCAAAGCCTCAAGATCATCCCGTTCTGGGGTGCAAATAGCTGGTTCTGAAGCATACTTCCTGCCTGAACTCAGCTCTGCTACCAGCTGTTAGCAGAGAAGGTGGAAAACAGGACACCATACAGGGTGGAATCTTGCCCAAGGGCACGTCTGTCCTCATCCGAGGCAGGAGCACAAAGGAGGGAGGACAACAGATTATAATTTAAGACAGAGGAGCCCTGCCCTCTGGTGAAACTGAAGGCCAAGCATGCTCCTGGCTGTGGACAGTGAGATTAGCAATTCCCTCCACCTTTTAGGGCCTCTCTACCCCAAGTGTGGTCTGTGGACCAGCATCAGCCTTCCTGGGAGCTTGTTAAATATACAGAATGTCAGGCCCCACCCCAGCCCCACTGAATCAGAATCTGCATTTTAAAAAGATCCACAGGTGAGTCCTAAACCCACCAGCATTTGAGAAGCCTGAAAGAGGTAGACTCCAGGGGTGCAGGGAGAAGGCCAGATGGGCAGTAAGGCAGAACCATCATCTCCTTCCCAACAACCACCGGCCCCATCCTTTTTTCAATCTCTGAAACCATCAAGTCTAACAACCAACCTAGACATGGTGGTGGTGCTAATCAAAGGAGAAAGCATCACATGAGGGGAACCCTGACACTTCATGAGAACCTCCTCCTCAATACTTTCTATTGCCCTTGGCCATGGTCAGTTTTATATGTCAACTTGGCTAGGCTGCAGCACCCAGTTATTTAAATCAAACATTACTCTGGGCGTTGCTGTGAAGGTATTCTGTAAATGGGACTAACATCTATAACCAGTTGACTTTAAGTAAAGGAGATTATCCTTCATAATGTGGGTGGGCCTTATCCAATCAGTTGAAGGCCTTAAGAGCAAAAGCTGAGGTTTCTCTGAAAAGAAATTCTACTTCAAGACTGTAACACAGAAATCCTGCCAAGTTTCCAGTCTGCCCTACAGATTTCAAACTTGCCAGTCTCCACAATCACATGAGCTGATTCCTTAAAATAAATCTGTGTGTGTGTGTGTGTGTGTGTGTGTGCGGTATATACACATATATACATACATATCTCCTGCTGGTTCTATTTCTCTGATATATAATCAGAAAAGGGCAGTTACTACGGTAAATCTAAGGTCACAGGGTTTAATAGGTAAAAGTCCACTAACAAACCCCGCACAAGGGTGTGCCAGCTTGGTCTCCTGGGCACAGGCAGGGGTGAGAGATTGGCTTCCACTCCCCCAGGCCTCGCATAGCACATGGGCACCTCAGGAGCCTTCAGGTGCCTCCTGACCCACAGAGATGACATTGACTGTCCCTTCCTAAAATCCTACACCAGCAACACAGGTTTCTAACAGAAAATGATCTGGATTCTCCTAATCTTACTTCTAGGAAAGCTGCAGGAGAGAAAACGCTAAGGTTTACCAACCAAGGATGAGAGATGGACATGTCAGAAATTATCTGAAACGGGAGAACTAAGGCAAACAGCAAGCAAAGCCGTCCATGGGGGTACACCCCTGACCTATCACAATGGAGGCTCTTGTCCCATGGCTCCCTTGGACATTTAGAACATCCTTTGTAAGACTGTCTTATTGTGTGTGTAACTGCTGCAAGCAATGTTTGTTGAAAGAATAAACGTTTGATTTTTAAGTGGTTGACTGTGTTAAGCTTCCCTATTGAGCATGGGGGTAGAGAGAGAGAAGGAGACAGAGAGAAACAAGTGGAATGAAAGAGATAGAGGGAAAGACAGAGAAATACAGAGAGAGACAGAGATAGAGACCAAGAGAGGCACCAAAGAGGAACGGCCCCAGGGTAAAGCAGAGAGCCTCTCTTGACAGGAAGGGAAGCAGAGGCCCTTGGCCACCTCCAGCCAGTTGCTAATGTGGCTGCCAGTGGCCCCCAGGCAGTGACATCATTTTATTGTGTCTGGCCTAAGTCACAAGCACAAACCAGCCCCAGGCTGCACTCTGTCAGCCCAGTTAATGGAGCCACTTTCTACATCACCCCAGAATGCAGTGGAGGGTGACAGGTGCTGCCCAGAGTTGGCTAGGGCACTGGCAGCACCCACACGCATGGGGCCACACAGGGAGACAGGACGCAGCAGATGGCCTGGACTCTGTGCTCTTTGACCCACCATGGAGCTGGTGCTCAAGGTGCTGGGGAGGGGGGTGGTCCCTAAAATGAAGTTCCTCCTCGGCCTTGCTTATCTATGACTCGTCTGTCAAACACACCCATTTCCCTCCCTTTGCTTAGTCTTCCTTCCCGGCTCCCAATCTTTGGGGGCTGAACCAAGTAACAAGTCACCTAGTGGACACCTAACTGGCCATCCTACATCAGCCCCAGAATGGGGGACTGGTTCCCGTCTAGCAGCTTGGGACCAGGCTGGACCGCCAGCCCACTGCTTCCTGCTCAGGCACCGCTGCCCCCAGGTGCAGAGTAGGGACTGAGGAGCTGGTCTACCTTGCACACCAGCAGCCGCCAAGAATGGCCAAGAGCAGAGTGAAGAGGCCCTGGCTGAGGGCTAGGTGGTCTGCTGCCAGAACAGCCCTTCGATTTACCTCCCACTCCTCCTTTCCTCTTCACACTCTTGTTCAGAATTTTTCATCACTGTTGTGCTTATTGAACAAACTGTTATGTTCCCAACTTGATATGAAAATCAGTCTACTGAACTTGACCAGGAAGCTGCCTTCATCATATTCTTCCATTCTCTTTTCACCTCTGGGTTCTTCCTCATGCTTCTGCCCTTACTTGGACAGCCTCAATTTTGCTAAACAAAAATCTGATCCTATTTCAAGGTTCAGCCAGACCTCATCTCCCCTTCCACTGTAATCACATAGCACTAGGTCTGGGACATGTTTCATGAGTTTATCTATTTGCCTACATATCTTACTCACCCTTGTACCCACGGCACCTAGAACAGTGCCTTGTACTTAATATGTTTGTGGAGTTTCATTCTTAAGGTCAGTGGTCATTGTTAGGAGGGAAAAAAAAAATTTTTCCTACCTGTGGTTTGGAATGAGCACCTTGAAAATGAGCCAGAATCTGCACCTAAGTATAAAGTATGAACTGCCACTCAAGGTGAATTTCTGTGTCTAAAACCCAGAGTACATATTGAAGTCTGAAGCAAAGAACTTAAATTCATGTGCTACACTATAATCTCACCATTTTCACGAAGAGTCCAGTGTATTTTTAATAACTGAAGGCAATAGTAAGAATTCTGTCCAAGAGCCATAGTCAACTCCTATTATAGGACTAAGTCTCAGGCCTATATAGAAAATCAAGGGGACTATTTTCCCATGTAAGGTGCCCTGGTGGTGCAATGGTTTAAGCACACAGCAGCTAACCAAAAGGTTGCCAGTTCTAACCCACCAGCAGCTCCGCGGGAGAAAGATGTGGCAGTCTGCTTCTGTAAAGATTACAGCCTAGGAAGCTCTATGGGCCAGTTCCACTCTGTCCTATAGGGTCGCTATGGTTGGAATCAACTCAGCGGCACCCAATAACAACAGTAACATTTTCCCACACACCCCAAACATCCACAGACTGGTGACGGAAAATGCTGCACACAGCAGGAATATTCTCTGTTGCTATTAAGTTTTTAACACAAATCGCAGTGATTAAAGTGCACAGCTATATTTCTCAATTTAATAATACCTTGGAGGGAGAAATGAGAATGATAGCATAAATCCATATGATTACATTATACTGTCTGCCTCCAAACTGAAGCTTTTCACATTTTCCTGATGCCCGTGTGGAAGGTTTTCCATTTTTGCCCCTCCATGAAACAAAGTTTTGCCATCCGGGGACATCTTCCTACAGTATAAATCTGTTGCTGTCCAGTCGATTCTGACTCATAGTGACCCTATAGAATAGAGTAGAACTGTCCCGTAGGGTTTCCAAGCCTGTAATCTTTACAGAAGCAGACTGCCACATCTTTCACCCACGTAGCCACTGTTGGGTTCAAACTACCCACCTTTCAGTTAGCAGCCAAGCACTTACTTAGCCACTGAGCCACCAGCACTCCTGTTCCTACAGTATAGCCCTGAGAATCTCTTCCAAAATAGTTATAAATGGACCTCAATTATCTCCTTGTGGAAGAGAGTAAATGCCTATAAGGTACGGGCTGGCACCGCGCAGGCCTGTTTAGGCTGTACATAGAGCATGTAGCAAACAGAACTGGACTTGAGAGGGCTGCTGCCAAAGCAAACATTTCTTGCACGACCATTCATCCCACTTAAGCACAACAAATAACAGAGCAAATGAGCAATTCAGTGGTGGAGCACTGGCCAACTGAATCTTATTACCGAAAGAAAGGGGCTTGTTTTTGGAAAATAGGTAGATGGAGTTTATAAATCTGTAAGCAGAAAGACACCACTTAGTATTTTATGCCATGATGACTGCAATTCCCTGCCCTAATTTGGCAAAGCTCTTTCCTAGTGGAAACATACAAGAGCCAGGGCAACTGAAGATTGCTGGCTGGCAAGATGTATGTCAATAAAAGATCAAAGGCTTCTTATTGCAGGCTCCATGATCTAGCTACATCAGAATTTCACAGTAGAATTAATGTAACTGTGAAATAAATTTCAGACTTTAAGATATCTTATTGCATTATAATAGATTTAATAAAATTGCAAATAACATGTATTTATAACACCATGACTTCAACAAATAAAAGTGCATTTATTCGTCCATTTTTCCTTCTAGTCCCTGCTATAAAAATATATAATTGTTGCATATTTTATAACACACTGCAGTTAAAAAGTACTTGACATTTTAAATAAATGCAGAATGCTCAGAATGACTTTATCCCACCATTTTGACCCTGAGGATGTTCACACTCTATTTACGAATAGAAACATTTTCTTCAGAATTACAGCAACATTAAATGCCATTAAACCAACATCAACCTTTGATCAGTTTTAAAGACCACATAAGTAAACCATTTGCATTTTTTGTTTCCATTGTGACCAATTCTCTTCCATATAAATTTACAACTAACTTCTGATTGGTTGAAATTTTTTTGTTCATATCAAATTTTTACCATTGAACATTTTTGTCCCTGGGCATTTTCTTAAGCAACCACTACTTCTTTGAAGTCTAATGCTCTCGTATGTGAAGTTTTAGTCATTATCAGTCTTACCCACTGCCAACAAGTGGATTCCGACTCATAGTCATGCTATAGGACAAAGTAGAACTGCCCCATAGGGTTTCCAAGGCTGTAAATCTTTATGGAAGTAGATTGTCACATCTTTCTCCCGCAGAGCAGCTGGTGGGTTCAAACTACCAACCTTTCAGTTAGCGGCTGGTGCTTAACCACGCGCAACCAGGGCTCCTTTTATTATCAGGCTTCTTGTTGTTGTTAGGTGCCGTCAAGTAGCTTCTGACTCACAGTGACCCCATAGACAACGGAACAAAACAGGGCCGGGTCCTGAGCCATCCTAACAATCATTGTTATGTTTGAGCCCGTTGTTGCACCCACTGTGTCAATCTATCTCCTTGAGGGTCTTCCTCTTTTTCACTGACCCTCTACTTTACCAAGCATGATATCCTTCTCCAGGGACTGGTCCCTCATGATAACACGTCCAAAGTACGTGAGACAAAGTCTCGCAATTCTCACTTCCGAGGAGCATTCTGGCTATACTTCCTTCAAGACAGACTTGTTCGTTCTTCTGGCAGTCCATGGTATATTCAATATTCTTCACCAACACACTAATTCAAAGGCATCAATTCTTCTTCAGTCTTCCTTATTCATTGTTCAGCTTTCACATGCATATGAGGCAAATGAAAATACCATGGCTTGGGTCAGGCTCACCTTAGTCCTCAAAGTAACATCTTTGCTTTACAACACTCTAAAGAGGTCTTCTGCAGCAGATTTGCCCAATGCAATACATCATTTGATTTCTTGACTTCTGCTTCCCTCGGAGTTGATTGTGGACTCAAGTAAAATGAAATCCTTGATAACTTCAATCTTTTCTCCATTTATCATGATGTTGCTTATAAGTCCAGTTGTGAACATTTTTGTTTTCTTTATGTTGAGGTGTAATCCATACTAAAGGCTTCAGTCTTTGATTTTCATCAGTAAGTGCTTCAAGTCCTCTTCACTTCCAGCAAGTTTGTGTCATCTGCCTATCACAGGTTGTTAATGAGTCTTCCTCCAATCCTGATGCTACGTTCTTCTTCATACTTCAGTTTCTCAGATTATTTGCTCAGCATACAGATTGAATAAGTATAGTGAAAAGATACAACCCTGATGCACACCTTTCCTGATTTTAAACTATGCAGTATCCCCTTGTTCTGTTCGAACTACTTCTTGATCTGTGTAGAGGTTCTGCAATATCACAATAAAGTGTTCTGGAATTCCCATTCTTTGCAATGTTATCCATAATTTGTTATGATTCACTCAGTTGAATGCCTTTGCATAGTCAATAAAACACAGGTAAACATCTTTCTGGTATTCTCTGCTTTCAACCAAGACCCATCTGACATCAGTAATGATATCCCTTGTTGCACGTCCTCTTCTGAAACTGGCTTGAATTTCTGGCAGTTCCCTCTCAATGTACTGCTGCAATGATTTTTGAATTTTTTCAGCAAAATTTTGTGTGTGATATTAATGATATTGTTTGATAATTTCCTCATTCCGTTGGATCACCTATCTTTGGAATGGGCACAAATATGAACATCTTCCAATCAGTTGGCCAGGTACCTGTCTTTCAAACTCTTGGCATAGACAAGTGAATGCTTCCAGTGTCGTATCTTGGTATTCTGTCAAGTCCTGGAGCCTTGTTTTTCGCCAGGGCCTTCAGTGCAGCTTGGACTTCTTCCTTCAATACCATCGGCTCTTGATCATATGCTACCTTCTGAAATGGCTGAACATCAACCAATTCTTTTTGGTACAATGATTCTGTATTCCTTCCACCTTCTTTTGATGTTTCCTGCATCATTCAGTATTTTACCCATACAATCCTTCAATACTGCAACTCGAGATTTGAATTTTTTGTTCAGTTCTTTCAGCTTGAGAAATGCTGAGCATGTTCTTCCCTTTTGGTTTTCTGACTCCAGGTCTTTGTACATTTCATTATAATACTTAACTTTGTCTTCTTGAGCTACCCTTTGAAATCTTCTATTCAGCTCTTTTACTTCATCACTTCTTCCTTTCACTTTAGCAACTCTATTCAAGAGTGGCTGTCAGAGTCTCTTCTGACATCCATTTTGGTCTTCTCTTTCTTTTTTTGTGTGCTTTAGGCGAAAGTTTACAGCTCAAGTTAATTTCTCATACAAAAATTTATACACACATTGTTATGTGACCCTAGTTGCAATTCCTATAATGTGACAGTATACTACTCCTTTCCACCTCTCATTTCCAGTGTCCATTCAACCAGCTCCTATCTCTTTCAGCCCTCCAATCTCGCCTCCGGACAGGAGCTGCCCATTTAGTCTCATGCATCTGTTTGGAACTAAGAAGCACACTCTTCAAGAGTATCATTTTGTTTTATATTCCAGTCTAATCTATGTCTGAAGAGTTGGCTTCGGGAATGGTTTCAGCTCTGGGCTAACACAGAGACCAGGGGCCATGTCTTCTGGGGTTCCTCCAGTCTCAGTTAGACCATAAATTCAGTCTTTTCACATGAATTTGAGTTCTGCACCCCACTTTTCTCCTGCTCCATCAGGGACTCTCTGCTGTTTTCCCTGTCAGGGAGGTCATTGGTGTTAGCCGGGCACCATTTAGTTCTTCTGGTCTCAGGCTGATGGAGTCCCTGGTTTATGTGGCCCTTTCTGTCTCTTGGGCTAACATTTTCCTTGTGTCTTTGGTGTTCTTCATTCTCCTTTGCTCCAGGTGGGTTGGGACAAATTGATGCATCTTAGATGGCCACTCACAAACGTTTAAGACCCCAGACACCGTTCACTAAAGTGGGATGCAGAACACTTTCTTAATAAACTTTGTTATGCCAATTGACCTAGATGTCCCCTGAAACCATGGTCCTCAGACCCCTGCCCCCCTGCTACTCTGTCCCTCGAAGTGTTTGGTTGTGTTAAGGAAACTTCTCAGCTTTTGGTTTAGTCCAGTTGTGCTGACTTCTCCTGTAATGTGTGTTGTCCTTCCCTACACCTAGGATAATTCTTGTCTACATCTAGCCAGTGAGTTCTCCTCCCCCTCCCTCCCCACCCTTATAACCATCAAAGAATGTTTTGTTCTGTGTTTAAAGCTTTTCTTGAGTTCTTATAATACTGGTCTCATACAATATTTGTCCTTTTGCAACTAATTTCACTCAGCATAATGCCTTCAAGATTCATCTATGTTGTGAGATGTTTCGGGAATTCATCATTGTTCTTTATTGTTGGGTAGTATTCCATTGTGTGAATATACCATAATTTGTTTATCCATTCATCTGTTGATGGGTACCTAGATAGTTTCCATCTTTTTGCTATTGTGAACATGTGCTGCAATGAACATGGTTGTGCATATATCTATTTGTGTAACAGCTCTTATTTCTCTAGGATATATTACAAGGAGTGGGATTGCTGGATCCTATGGTACTTCTATTTCTAGCTTTTTAAGGAAGTGCCAAACCAATTTCCAAAGTCTTTGTACCATTTTACTTTCCCACCAGCAGTGTATAAGGGTTCCAGTCACTCCACAACCTCTCCAAAATTCATTATTTTGTGTTTTTTGGATTAGTGCTAGCCTAGTAGAGGTGAGATGGTATCTCATTGTAATTTTGATTTGCATTTCTCTAATGGCTAATGATCGAGAGCATTTCCTCATGTATCTGTTAGGTGCCTGAATGTCTTCTTTGGTGAAGTGCCTGTTTATATCCTCTGCCCATTTTTTAATTGGGTTATTTGTCTTTTTGTTGTTGAGATTTTGCAGTATCTGCTAGATTTTAGAGATTAGACCCTGATCAGATATGTCGCAGCCAAAAATTTTTTCCCAGTCTGCACGTTGTCTTTTGACTCTTCTGGTGAAGTCTTTTTATGAGCATAAGTGTTTGATTTTTAGGACCTCCCAGTTATCTAGTTTCTCTTCTGGTGTTTGTGCATTGTTACTTATGGTTCGTATTCTCTTTATGCCATGTATTAGGGCTCCTAGCTTTGTCCCTTTTTTTTTCCCATAATCTTTATCGTTTTAGATTTTATATTTAGGTCTTTGATCCATTTTGAGTTAGTTTTTGTACATGGTGTGAGGTATGGGTCTTGTTTCAGTTTTTTGCAGATGGATATCCAGTTACGCCAGCACCATTGGTTAAAGAGACTGTCTTTTCCCCAGTTAACGGACTTTGGGCCTTTGTCAAATATCAGCTGCCCATAGG
>NW_004444119.1:3043738-3061318 GCF_000243295.1 Trichechus manatus latirostris | reverse complement strand
TCCCTTTCCATATGAATTTGGTGTTTTGTTTCTCCATCTCATTAAAAAATGCCTTTGGAATTTGGATCAGGATTGCATTGTATCTGTAGATTGCTTAGGGTAGAATTGACATTTTCACAATGTTGGGTCTTCCTATCCATGAGCAATGTATGTTTTTCCACTTATGTGGGTCTCTTTTGGTTTCTTGAAGTAGTGTCTTGTAGTTTGCTTTGTCTAGGTCTTAATATGTCTCTGGTTAGATTTCTTCCTAAGTATTTTATCTTCTTGGGGGCTATTGTAAATGGTATTGGTTTGGTGATTTTCTGTTGGAAGTTCTCTTTGTTGGTGTAGAGGAATCCCACTGATTTTTGTATGTTTTTCTTGTATCCTGATACTTTCTGAAATCTTCTATTAGTTCCAGTAGTTTTCTTGTTGATTCTTTGGGGTTTTCTTTGTATAAGATCATATCATATGCAAATAGAGATACTTTTACTTCTTCCTTACCAATTTGGATGCTCTTTATTTCTTTTTCTTGCCTTTTTGCTCTAGCTAGAACCTCCAGCACAATGTTGAATAAAAGTGGTGACAAAGGGAAGCCTTGTCTGGTTCTCGTTCTCAAGGAGAATGTTTTCAGTCTCTCTCCATTTAGGATGATGTTGGTTGTTGTCTTTGTATGAAAGCCCTTTATTATGCTCTGGAATTTCCCTTTCTATTTATATTTTATTGACAGTTTTATCATGAATGTGTGTTGGATTTTGTCAAATGTCTCTTCTGCATCAATTGATAAGATCATGTGGTTCTTATCTTCTGTTTTATTTATGTGATGGATTAAATTGATTGCTTTTCTAATGTTGAACCATCCTTGCATAGCTGGTATGAATCCCACTTGGTCATGGTGAATTATTTTTTTGATATATTGTTAAATTCTATTGTCTAGAATTTTGTTGAGGATTTTTGTGTCTATGTTCATGCAGGATATTGGTCTGTAATTTTCTTTTTTTTGTGGTGTCTTTACCTGGTTTTGGTATCAGAGTTATGCTGGCTTCATAGAATGAGGTAAGTAGTCATCTAATATTTTCTATGCTCTGCAATACCTTTAGTAGTAGTGGTGTTAACTCTTCTCTGAAAGTTTCGTAGAATTCTCCAGTGAAGCCATCAGGTTCAGGGCTTTTTTTGTTGTGGTGGTGGTTTTTTAAATTACCTCTTCAATTTCTTCTTTTGTTATAGGTTTAGTTAGTTGTTCTACCTCTGTATTAGTTTAGGTAGGTAGTGTGTTTCTAGAAATTTCTCCATTTCCTCCAGCTTTTCAAATTTGTTGGAGTACAGTTTTTCATAGTATTTGTGATTCTTTTAATTTCAGTTGGGTTGGTTATGATATCACCCATCTCATTTCTTATTCAGGTTATTTGCTTCCTCTCCTGTTCTTCTTTTGACTGTTTGGCCAGTGGTTTATTGATTTTGTTGATCTTTTCAAAGAACCAGCTTTGGGTCTTGTTAACTCTTTCAATTGTTTTTCTATTCTCTATTTCATTTATTTCTACTCTAATTTTTATTATTTCCTTCCTTCTGGTGCCAGAGGGCTTCTTTTGCTGCTATTTGTTCCAGTTGTAGGTTAATGTTTTGATTTTTGCCCTTTCTTCTTTTTGGATGTGTGCTTTTATTACTATAAACTGATCTCTGAGCACTGCTTTTGCTGTGTCCCAAAGGTTCTGGTAGGATGTGTTTTCATTCTCATTTGATTCTGTGAATTTCCTTATTCCATCCTTATTTTCTTCTAGAACCCAGTAGTTTTAGAGCAAGGTGTTGTTCAGTTTCCATGTATTTGATTTTTTTTTTCTTGCTTTTCTGTGATTGATTTCTACTTTTATGGCTTTATGGTCAGAAAAGATGCTTTCTAATATATGGATGTTTTGGATTCTGTTAAGGCTTGCTTTGTGGCCTAATATGTGTTCTATTCTGGAGAATGTTCCATGTGTGTTGGAAAAGAAAGTACACTTGGCTACTGTTGGGTGGAGTGTTCTGTATATGTCTATGAGATCAACTTGGTTGATTGTGGCATTTAGATCTTCCGTGTCTTTATTGAGTTTCTTTCTGGATGTTCTGTCCTTCACTGAAAGTGGTGTGTTGAAACCTTATACTATTATTGTGGAGCTGTCTATTTCTCTTTTCAATGCTGTTACACTTTGTTTTATGTATTTTGGAGCCCTGTCATTGGGTGCATAAATATTTATCAGGTTTATGTCCTCCTGGTGTATTGACCCTCTAATCAGTATATAGTGTCCTTACTTATCCTTTGTGGTGGATTTTACTTTAAATTTTGTTTTGTCACAGATTAATATTGCCACTCCTACTCTTTTTTGATTGTTGTTTGCTTGATATATTTTTTCCATCCTTTGAGTGTTAGTTTCTTTGTGTTTTTGAGACTAAGGTGTGTCTCTTGTGGGCAGCATATAGATGGATCATGTTTTTTTATCCATTCTGCCACTCTCTGTCTCTTCATTGGTACATTTAGTCCATTTACATTCAGCGAAATTATTGATAGGTATGAGTTTAGTGCTGTCATTTTGAAGTACTTTTTTTGTGTGTGTTGTTGACAGTTTCTTTGTTCCACTTAATTTTCTGTGCTGAGTCGTTTTCCTTTATGTATTTTTTCATCTTTTTCATCGTTGTTGATTTTGTATTTGCTGAGTATTTACGTTTTTCTTGTTTTTTAGTTTGATGTGTAGGATTGTTCATTTCCTTTGTGGTTACCTTAAAATTTACCTCTATTTTTCTAAGTTTAAACCAATTTTTTATTTCTTGATATCACCTTGACTTCCTTTCCATATGAAAGTTCTATGACTACATTATTTAATCCCTCTTTTTTTGTTTTAATGTTGTCATCTTTTACATACTGACATCTCTGTTTCCCTATTTTCAGTGTTTTAGCTTTTATTTATTTTTGTTACTTCCCTCTCTGGGTTGATATCTGGTTGTTCTGTCCTGTGTTTTTGTCTCAGGTTGTTATTTGATGTTACTGATCTTCTAACCAGATTACTCCTTTAGTATTTCTTGTAATTTTGGTTTGGTTTTTGCAAATTCCTTTAACTTCCGTTTATCTGGAAATGCCCTAATTTTGCCATCATATGTGAGAGACAGTTTTGCTGGATATATAATTCTTGGCTGGCAATTTTTTCTTTTGTTCAAGGCTTTACACATGTCATCCCATTGCCTTCTTGCCTGCATGGTTTCTGCTGAGTAGTCCAAGCTTACTCTTATTGACTATCCTTTGTAGATGACTTCTCATTTATCCCTAGCCACTCTTAAAATTCTCTCTTTATCTTTGGTTTTGGCAAGTTTGATTATAATATGTCTCGGTGGTTTTCTTTTGGGATGTACCCTGTGTGGGGTTCAGTGAGCATCTTGGATAGATATCTTCTCATCTTTCACGTTATCAGGGAAGTTTTCTGCCAACCAATCTTCAACAATTCTCTCTGTATTTTCTGTTATCCCCCTTGTTATGGTACTCCAATTACTCATAGGTTATTCCTCTTGATAGAGTCCCACTTAATTCTCAGGGTTTTTCATTTTTGTAAATTCTTTTCTCTGATTTTTCCTCAATTAAATTGCTTTATCTTCAGTCTCACTAATTCTGACTTCCATTGCCTCAATTCTGCTCCTATGACTCCTATGAGTTGTCTAATTCTGAAATTTTGTTGTTAATCTTATGGATGTCTGTTTGCTGTCTTTCTGTGGATCCTTGCAGCCTGTTAAATTTGTCATTACGCTCTTGTATAACCTTCTTAAGTTTCTCTGTTGCTTTGTCTGTGTGTTCCTTGGCTTGGTCTGTGTTTTGCATGATTTCCTTCCTGATCTCTTGAAGAGCTCTGTATAGTAATCTTTTGAATTCTACCTCTGGTAATTCCAAGACCTCCTCTTCCTCTGAGAGGTTTCTTGGTTGTTTTGGTTGTTTGCTGAAGCCATCATGTTCTGCCTCTTTATGTGATTTGATATTGACTGTTGTCTCCAAGCCACCAGTAAGTTATTATATTTATTTTATGTTTGCTTACTGTGTCCTAGCTTCTTTTGTTTTGTTTTGATATGCCTGAACAGGCTGGTCATGTGAGCTACTATGATTATTGGCATCTTTGAAGGCCGTACATCCTGTCACCTGGTTAGAGCTGTTACTCGGTATGTGAGCCCAGGAGTCCATTTACTTCTCTTGTGTGGATTCAGCTCAGGTATCAGGAGTCCAGGTCATCAGTCACCGAGTGTGTGGTGTAGGCTCTCACCTACGATCCTAGAAGGGCAGGGCTCTGTAAGGGTGATTGAAGTAGGCACAGGTATCTGGCTGCAGTAGGGGGTTATGTGCTGAGCAAGGTAGGGGGCTGATGGCTGCCCCTGAGTGCATGGGTGGAAAGCGTGTCCCTGTTCCCTAGAGCGCGTTGGTGGGTGGGTTTTGCATTTGGACTTTAGGCACCCAATGCTGTTGGCTGTGAGGACTGGAAGGCACCACTTATTCTTGGACCCCTGTCACAGGTGTCTAGGTGGAGTGGGTGGAGCCACCAATCCTCAAGCCGCTGATGTGGGTAGGTGAAGACCCTGCTTAGTGGGCAGGGTAGTGTCAAATGTCATGAATCTGCCACTCCCCCTTAGCTGTTGCAGTTAAAAATAGGCTTCAGGTATTTGTTGTACTGTGCTAATGAGGGTGTATGCTGTTGAAATGGTCCCACACAGGTCTAGGCAGGGGTGAAAGGCATTCAGACTCCATGGACCCCTTATGCCTCTGCCTAGGCAAAGGGGCTGTGCCTGCCCTGAGTTTCCAGCTTAGGGGAGCTGGCAGATTATTTTGTCCTGTTTGTTAATTTGTTCCCTCTCCAAAGCTGGGAGAATGGCTCAGGGCATGCGACAGGTCCCACTTCCGGCCCAGAGGGCGCAGCAATCGCTGAAGCCAGACTGGGACCACAGCAGAGCAGGCCGGAGGTGGATAAATGGGAAACAGTTACTTCCTAGAGGGGGGAATGGTTTTTTTTGATCCTGCGCAGTATGTTAGATGTTTGTACTTAACTTTCAAAGATTGAGCTCCACTTCTCCCCAGTTCCGGAGGCTTGTGCAGACTCTCCACTGCTCGGTTTTTCCCGGTGTGGAAAATGCATCCTGAGCGCTACTGCTTGCCTCAGCCCATGTGCACCAGCCGATCCTGCCTGCAGGGCACTGGCCAGGTCAAGTCTGGCAAATCCTCACTGCTTCTGAACTGTTTCTCCCTCCCCCTGCCACTCAATCCAAGTCCTCAACTTTGTCTTTGATGTTCAGGGCTCCTAGACTGACATATATAATCGATTCACCTATTTTTGGGGGGGTCTTTGTTGTAAGAGGGACCACAGGAAGTGTCTGACTACTCCACCATCTTGGCACCACCTCCTCATGTTGCCTCTTTCCTGTATTTCTAATGACCTCTTGCTTTTGTCACATATGATGTCATTCATGTCATCCCACAACTCGTCTGATCTTCGGTCATTAGTGTTCACTTTGTTAATTCTATTCTTGAGAAGGTCTCTAAATTCAGGTGGGATATACTCAAGGTCATACTTTGGCTCTTGTGGACTTGTTTTAGCTTTCTTCAGCTTCAACCTGAACTTGTATACAAGCAATTGATGGTCTGTTCCACAGTCAGCCCCTGGCCTTGCTCTGACTCATGATATTGAGCTTCTCTATAGTCTCTTTCCACAGGTATAGTTGATTTGATTCTTGTGTATTCCATCTGGTGAGGTCCATGTGTATAGTCGCCATTTATGTTGTTGAAAAAAGGTATTTCCAATGAATAGGTCATTCATCTTGCAAAATTCTATCATGCGATCTTTGGCATCATTTCTATCACCAAGGCCATATTTCCCAACTACTGATCCTTCTTATTTCCAACTTTTGCATTCCAATCATCAGTAATTATCAACACATCTTGTTTGCATGTTTGATGATTTCAGACTGCAGAAGTTGGTAAAAATCTTCAACTTCTTCATCTTTGGCATTAGTGGTTGGTGTGTAAATTTGAATAATAGTCCTATTAACTGGTCTTCCTTGTAGGCATATGGATATTATCCTATCACTGACAGTACTGTACTTCAGGATAGATCAGGAAATGTTCTTTTTGACAGTGAATGTGATGCCTTTCCTCTTCAATTTGTCATTCCCAGCATAGTAAACCATATGATTGTCTGATTCAAAATGGCCAGTGCCAGTCCATATCAGCTCACTAATGCCTAGGATATCAATCTTCAAGCGTTCCATTTCATTTTTGACAACTTCCAATTTTCCTTGATTCATACTTCATACATTACATGTTCTGATTATTAATGGATGTTTGCAGTTGTTTCTTCTCATTTTAAGTCATGTCATATTAGCAAATGAAGGTCCCAAAAGCTTTACTCTATCCATGTCATTAGGGTCCACTCTACTTTGAGGAGGCAGCTCTTCCTCAGTTGTATTTTGAGTGCCTAACAACCTGAGAGGCTCATCTTCTGGCACTATATCAGACAATGTTCCACTGCTATTCATAATGTTTTCACTGGCTAATTCTTTTTTTAGAAGTAGATCGCCAGGTCCTTCTTCCTAGTCAGTCTCTGGGTGGGTTTATTATATCCACCAGTCCAAATTTTCCTAATAACACATGCCATCAAAACATCAGTGCAGTTAAAATTATTAGTAGTAAATACATTGTATAAGACATCTATTTTGTTCTGCACAGGAACAAATGTCAGTGACTGACTGACTAAGCTTTAAAAATGGTTGACCTTATAGAGCCAATCCAGGAGACCTCAGTAATAGAAGCAAACACAGCCTCCACAGAGAGTTACTATGAAACACCATCATTTTACTTAACAGTGGCTCTGAGATAAGGAATTTCCCCTAGCCAGTGGGAGAATTCTGTTCCATCAAAAATACAAGGACAGAGAGTTAAGAGCTCAGGCTAGGTGAGGATTTGTCTCTTCCAGCTTTTCCCACGTCCCACTAGAGCCACTAAAATAGAGGCTGATTACCTACCACTCACTGTTCAACAATACACCAAAGCGCTGACATTCTGCAGGGAAATTGCCAACTTCTTATGTTATTTCTCAGCATGCACCCACACTTGCCACCATTTTCAGGCCTGATGACCAGACCAACACCTACCATTTTCTGTGTAGCTGAAATGGTTGATGTGTGACCTCAAGTCCCTGTCTACACACTCTCATTTCTTGTACTTTGTTGACTTGTTCCATGTCAACAGGATAGCACTTGGCCCCAGACCAGCCTTTCCTTCTCTGACCCTCCAGCAGCTGGAGCTCCCAGGCAGCAGTGGGCATGTCAGATGTAATATTTGGCCATTCCTGAGTGGCTATTACAGGGCTTCTCCGCAGCACCTCCCCATTTCCACAGAAGAATCTTTAAAAGAAATCTCATCCATCTTTCCCCTGATTATTCCTACTGGCAGAGCCCAATGTGTATCGCCTTCAGCCCTGTGGCTTCTGCATCATGGGACTTGTCCAGCCGTGATCTGTTTCATGTTCACAGCAGCTCACAGAAAATCTAGGTGCTATGCCTTAAAGCCACAGGAGGCCACAAAAGACTCTCCCTATTATTCCACAAGTTCTGTTACACATGAGGTTGCGATGAGTCAGAGCTGATTTGGCAGCAACTAACATCATTCCATATACAAAATGTATACTAGTGCTTAAGACCAACACTTTCAAATCCATTTTTAATAGCTTTATTGAGATTTAATCCATATGACAAATAATTCATACATTTAAAGTGTACAATTCAATGGTTTTAAGTAAGGTTATAGATATGTGCAAGCAACACCACAGTGAATTTTAGAACACTTTCATCACCCCAAAAAGAAACACAATATCCTTTACCTATCATCCTGCCTCACACCATACCCTGTCTGCCCTTAACACCACTAATCTACTTTCTCTCTGTAGATTTCTTTGTTCTTGGTTCTTTTTTTATAATTTTTCTCTCTTTATGCATATTCTCTATTTGATGTGATATTGTTGTCATGGTTTCCTTTACTTCTGTGAACATTTTTATAACGGCTATTTTGAAGTCTTTTGCTAAAGAACCCGACATCTGTTCGCTCCCACAGGCAGTTTCTGTTGTCTGCTTTTTTTCTCCTCGTATGAGTCATACTCCCATTTTCTGTTTCTTTTATTGCCTTATAATTTTTTGTTGGAAACTAGACACTTTAGAAAATATACTGTAGCAACTCTGGGTACTGGCCCTTTCTCCCCCCATAACTTGTTATTGCTATTTGCTTGTTTAGTGACTACCTAGATTATTTTAGTGATGTCTACCTCCAACCACCCTCTCCCCAACCCCCAAACACACACATTTGTTAAACCTCTGATGCTGCTCCTGGGATGACAGTGATACTGGTAGGCTGTCTTCCTGTCTGCCCTAACCACCCCTAGCTGTTAAACTCCACTAATTTCCAGCTGATTTCTCTATTGTGTTCAACAATGCCTGTGCCTAAATTGCTCTGCAAACTAATCCAAACAAATTCTGGCTCCTTGGAAGGACTAGTTGCTGAGGTCAGTGTTTATTTGTTCTGTCCCTAGAAGGGCTCCTCCCAGTTGCCTTTCACCACAACTTCCACTGTTCTTGAGGGGGCCTGCCCTTAGACTTACAAGCATATGGTAATGGAATAAAAGACAACTACCAAGTTACACATAAAAGTCATCTTTCCAAAGATTGGTCAGCTCTTTGACCTGATTTTAAATCAGGTAGGATTTTGTATCAGGAGCTTACTTGAAATAAAAATATTTCCCTTTTATTCTATGGTACATATGTCTTTTTTTGTGTGTAATTCACGTTTCCTTTGCCAACTGCATAATTAAGAGTCTGCACCTGTTCTTTTCCTTGAATTGATACCACTCAATGAGCCCTGCTTCACAGTCCTCACTGTATTTAAAATATTCCAGCATAACTCCTCTTGTTTTGCAAACAAAAGGCTTCCTCTCTGACAAAGGAATATGATTAGTAAATGCTTTTATTTCATGTGTCTGACAACTTAATTTCAGTACATAAAAACACTAAAATGGCCAGTCCCCCAAAAAGGGCTATTGTTCATAACAGGCATAATCTGTGAACATTTATGACACAAAGAGCTAATAATATGTGTATTTTCAACCCTTGAGAAATGTTACCCCTTCCCCAACTATTGATTCCTAAAGCCACTAAGAGGGGCAGAGTAAGGCAGCTGGTGGGGTAAGGGGAGCCACAGTTGTCCAGGGTAGGATGTTGGAGCCCAAGTGTGTAGAGGAAGGGGTCCATCCATTGGGTGGCCTGGCACAGGGAGGTAGAGCCTGAGGAGGGGGTAAGCATCCATGCAGAGGAGTGGCCTTATGAAATGTTTCGGAGCCCACGTTGTGTGCAGAGGGTACGCACACAGGGGTGCTGGAGCCTGGTGGGATGAGAAGGGTTTGTGTGTGACAGAGCATCAGTCACAAGTATCAGAGTAGAAGTGAGGCCAGGAGGCACCTGCACAAGACAGGTGGCAGCGGAGCGCAAGGGGAGGCTTGTCCATGCAGTGATCAACCCAGTAAGTGTATTCAGGATCACGGGGTGAGGTGGGGAAAGGGGGTCACAGATACAGAAAGGGAGAAAACTAGAAAGTAGTCTGTGGTATTGGAATTGAAGGTATAGGGGAATCCATGGTGTTCAGTATACAGATATAAAAAGAGACAACTATTTTTACTTTATTGCCGTCTTTAAGCTCTTTATTCTACACACACATTCCTCAAAAGAGGAAGTTGACGCAGATAATTCAATAGAAGCAGAATGCAAATTATAGAAGAAGGAAATTTTAATCATGCATGCCTCAGTAAGAGAAACAGCATGATAACCAAAAATCACTTCTGAGAATAATTCTGAGTGGGAGATAAAAATAAGAAATGGCCAAAAAATAATCAATACAATCTAAGACATAAATTTAGAAGCAAATGCCTTTAAATAACATTTGCTCAGATACATGTCACTCCTATTTGAGCCCCAAGCATCTCAATTCTTAGAAATTTGTACAGAGAAGCCTCACCCAAACCCCACCACACAAATGCAAATCAGGTGTCTGAATCACACGCATACCATACCATTCTTTTAAATACAGTAATAACAATTACTTCTGATGATTTCAGCTACATCTTTCCTTATGAACTAGGTTATTAGTCTATTTTACTTTGTTTTATTAAATACTAATGCTGAATGCTGGGGCAGTGATTACAGCACTGCGATTATAGCACTTGCTAATTTTACTGGATACCATTTAGTTCATATTTAACGTACATTCTCATTTGGGATTCTCACCAAAAAAAAAAAAAATCTATACATCACAGGCACACGCACACGCATGCATGCACTCACACATGCACACACACACAGTGATCACATGCTTAAGTTTTTAAAATATTAAGGGAAGAGAAGTAAATATCTTTTTCCTTATTATTTTATATGATTTTTCATTGGGATGTGCTAATTTTATGTTTTTAAAATTTAACTTAATCCTGTAAAACCTAACTTAATAATGACTCATAAATCATGATTTCTAATGTGAAATAAGAAGGCACCAAACAACTACTGCAGGTATGCTTTATTTTAACTTCCAACACCAAAACAAAACCAGCTAGTCAAAAATGAACAGAAAATAATCACAATCATTTGCCATCTACTGCTAATATTTAGTACTCTGTTCCAAACCAGTGGTTTATTTTCACTACACTGAGGTAAAGGGCCAGGTTGACAACGAAGTATTCCTCGGTCTCTTCAATCCACACCAAGTCCACGTGCACTCTGCCTTCAGAGTCCACGTAGTCAATGCAGTATCTCTGCCCCAAGAAATCACAAGTGTCACAGGGGCTGGTAGACAGTCTCATGCAAACTGGAGAACTGAAACACCAGAAGGGCTTTCCAGAGTCATCCAAAAGAGTCACGTCCATTATAGAACAGCTCTGTGAAACAAGAACAGATGTTTACAAGTATGAGGACAGAATCACCACAAGACCTGATTTTCACAGGAAATGATGCCTCTATAAGATGGACTGGAAGCACTGCATGAGGCGTCAAAGTCCAGGGCTGCTCTGAGGGGCACTGTGTGGTCTGCTTCACATTCTAGACTGTAACTGACATGTAGTGTGTCTCATCCCTTAATGTTCACATCCATCCAAACGCACACAGGGTGCCCACTGGGCTGTTGGGGCAGAGGAGCACCAGGAACCCGGAGATGATGTGATAAACACTGTCCCAGTCCTCCGGAGCATACAATCTAGAGGAACAGACATTAGACAAACTGTACAAGCACTAGGGTCAGCGCTTCCAAGAAGGTGGTGCCTCAGGAGACTGCAGAGTGGGGCAGCCATCCCCTCATCTCTCGTTGCCACCTCCAGATGGCCACTCTTCCACTCATAAACACGCCTGCTTCTTGTCTCTGATATATGCCAGCCTCCTGCTCACTCCCTCTCATTTCCAGGACTCTGGCACCAGGCTCATAGTCTCTGTGTCTGTCTGAGTATCTCTCGTGCTCTTTCATTGACTCACTCATCCCTGAGCTGTACCATCACTCTGAGTGACTTCAACACCCGTGGGGACCCTGGTGGAGCCATCCGACACCCTAGACTCTCTCTTCCTTAATCTGGTCCACCCAATGACCCACTCATCTGCTTCACCTCAGTTCACTCCACAGTCACACCTCTAGCCTTACCATTTCCCTTTAATGTGCCACTCACAAAATCAGCAGCTTACACATCCTGCTTTCTACCAGAATGTCTTCACCTTCCAGCTAACTCGTTCAACTACTTCCACTATAACTGTTCTCTCACCCAGTATTGTCACACTGCAAGCCACCACCTATTCGTGGACCATGAGGTAAATCTGTTGTTACTAGTTGCCTTCGCATCAATTCCGACTCATGGCAACGCCACGTGCGCAGAGTGGAACTGCTCCACAGGGTTTTCAAGACTGTGACCTTTCAGAAGCAGATCGCCAGGCCTGTCATCCAAGATGCCACTGTGTGGGTTTGAACCACCAACCTTTCGGCTAGTAGTTGAGCACTTAACCATTTGCTCCACACAGGAACTCCTGAGGTAAATTTAGTGGGACACAAATATACATTGAAATAAAATGCAACAAAATAGAAGAAAATCAGCCTGCACTGTAAGCATAATATTATCTTGTGAAACTTTGTTTTAACAGCATGTCAATATGTGTATGTGTGTATGTAAGAAAGGAGCCCTTGGCTGTTAACCAAAAGGTCTGTGGTTCCAATCCACAGCTGCTCCGCTGGAGAAAGACATCCTAATCTGCTTCCGAAAAGATTTACAGCCTTGGAAACCCTATGAGGCTGTTCTACTCTGTCCTATAAGATCACCATGAGTCGGAATCGACTCAACGGTAGCGAGTTTTTTGGGGTGTATGTATGAATGCTATTGTTGTTGTTGGGTGCCATCGATGTATGTACACTGCAGTCAAAAATGCAAAAAAAAGTGTTTGGAAAGCACCAACCATAAACCCTGGCCCCCCTGGCCCTCAGCTCTCCTTCCCCCAGTCTCTTCTTACTCACTTTAGGCTTCACTGTCTTCACATGAATGGCACTCTTGCCAATGCACATCACTCCCTTGCCCTGTTCATCACACCTTGGGTCCAGCAAAACCCCAGCCCTAGAAGAGCCCAGTTATCTCTCTCTCTGTGCCTGCACTTGGCTACCAAGCAACGCTGGACGAAGTGCCATAACTGATTGGTCTCACTGTGAATTCATGACCCTCCTGAGCACTTGCCCAACAGCCCTGTCGCTCTCCTCCTCACCGAGCAGATATTCAAACCCTGTCCAAGCTCCCAAGGCTCTGTGTGGACGACCTCCCTCTTCTCAGAGAAAAGAGCCATCAGAAAGGTACTCTCCTCATCTCTCCAACACCAAACATGCACACCTGCCGCATCTGCCCCCACCTTCTCCTCCACATGTTTGCCTACTTTCCAATTCACAACCTCTTCAGTACAACCCAGAAACCTAGCACTGGTTATGTGTTAGATTATCCCCATTGTCTCATAGCTGCCACCTCTCCCTCTCAGAGAGATCCTTTCCATCTTCCCACCAGCACGGGAATTTTAAGCATGTTGTAGTAACTCCCATCCCACAGTTCTTCTCAGCTTCAACATTTAGAATACACACATCCCAGCTGGAAGCAGTAAGCAGCATGCAACTCCCCAGTAGTGGTTAGCTAGTTCCCTCTACCTGCCTCTCAGTGAGCCGGTTCCCTCTACCTGCCTCTCAGTGAGCCGGTTCCCTCTACCTGCCTCTCAGTGAGCCGGTTCCCTCTACCTGCCTCTCAGTGAGCCGGTTCTCTCTACCTGCCTCTCACTGAGTCCTGCCAGATTCTCAGTGGGGTCCCGGGGAGGGCAGCCTGGCACACGTGCGGAATCTCACAGTCCTGGGAGGATTCTGAGCTCTGAAAGCACCGTCAGCTTCAATCACCCACTGGCTCCAGCACTGGTCAGGGCATCTGTTCTGACCAGGTACAGCAGGCACAACAGGCCAGCCCAGGAGACACCCGAAAGTAGGCACTACTGAACGAAACGAGTCTCACCACCTAGTTTAAATTAGAACTGCTGTCAAGCTCTATGTTGATTTAAAATCAACATTGAAGTAACATCAAGGCATGAAAGAAGAAAGTAAAAAGAACAATTGCAAGGCAAACCCCACCAAAAGAAAGCCCATCCATCAGCAATTCCAACAGCAATCAAGCAAAGACTGGTTAGAGGGCATTTCATTTTGAATTATTTTGTAGATTGCCAAAGAGCTCCCTGGCAGAATAACCTGGCTGTTCAGAACTGCTTTGTCAAATGGCACGGTGGCCACTTACAGAGCCACTGTCCTGTGCAGCCCATCACGAACACTCCAAGCACCATGAGCATCTCCAAAATGTATTTAGTATCATAACCTGGCTTTAAAAAAGAAAAAGAAAAAACTGATCTGCTTAAAACGTGGTTTTTTTTTTTTTTTTTTAATTTTAAAAGTTGAATAATCTACCATATAAAATCATGAGATGTTAGACTCCAGGAACGCAAGCGAAAGAAACCTTCATTTGAATCAGCTCAGTGTTGGTAATGTTGCTGCTGTTAGGTGCCATCAAGCCAATTCCAACTCATAGGGACCCCATGTGATGGAGTAGAACTACCCTATAGGGTTTCCTAGGCTGAAATCTTTATGGGAGCAGATCGCCAGGTCTTTCTCCCACGGGGCGGCTGGTGGGTTCAAACCACCAACCTTTCGGTTGTGCCACCAGGGCTCCCTGCCAGTGATGTTAGAGGTCACTGTATGCTTGGGCACTCCAGTGAAGAAGAAAACTCTTGTGGACACAATACATCAAGAGAACATCAGAGACCCCTTTCATGACCTCTAAAGCAAACCAAACCCATTGCCATCAAGTTGATTCTGATCATAGCAATCCCATAGGGTTTCCAAGGCTATAAATTTCTACAGAAGCAGACTGCAACATCTTTCTCCCGCGGAGCTGCTAGGGGTTTCGAACGGCTGACCTTTCAGTTAGCAGTGGATTGCTTTAACCACTGTGTCACTTCAAATAACCCAGTGCAACAAGCCAATTTCCTCTCTTTGTCATTATCATTATCATTAATATTGTTATTCTGGTTTTTGTGACCAGAATCACAGATTTGTGTGGCCACTTTCATAATAATCCTTGCTCTAATGGCCACTTTAAACTACAGTCCTAGGAGGCTCCTAGGGGGACGCTCTTTCTACAATTTCCGGGAGAAACAGGTGTTGTTGTTTTTTTTTAATTTTTTTTTAATAGTTATAAGTATTAATGAATTTTTTTCTATCTTATTCCCTTGCTTTAAAAAAAAAAAACAAATTAACTCTGTTACCTCAATTTCTTAAAATATATCTGACAACTTCACCGTAAAAATAATGTGACAAAATGCAATTAGACCACACCCGCATTTCAGGCCCGAAGGAGAGAGAACAGGCTCTGGAGCTATTCTCATCTTCTCATAAAGCCCAGCTGGGGTGGGATTTACAGGGAAGTCCTATAGGGGGTTTATAAGAAAAGGCATCTATAGGGAAACTGTCCAACGGACATGTAATCCATTCCCTACTCTGCAGACTCAAAACTGCATTTTCAGATCAAGCTGTTTTGCTAGAAGCCTGCACACTGGGACCACATGGGCTCAGCCTGCAGACTCACCTGCTTGGAGCTCAGTGAGAGGTCACCCCTCAGCCTCTATGTGGGCAGCTATCAGAAATCTGCAGTTGCTACTAAAATGCTATTTGGGATACGTCCATTGTGTGAGTCAGTCTGCCCTACATAAAGTCCCACTGGAGGTTTTTTTTTAATGGCTTTTTTTTTTTTTTTGTAGAATTACTACACTTCCTTTTTTTCCTCAACAAGAGCTAAACGGCTATTCTCATCTTGCTCTAAACTACCAGGAAACACAGAACCATTTAATTTTTTTTTTTTAATTACCCTTATCATTTAAGTCTGGCCTACTTAAACTCTCCTTTTCTTGGTCTTCAAAGTCTATTTTGATTTCCACATTTTCTTTTAGTATATGAAGACCTGGTGGCCCAGTGGTTAAGAGCCCCGCTGCTAACTAAAAGGTCGGCAGTTGGAATCCACCAGCTGCTCCTTGGAAACCCTATGGGGCAGTTCTCCTCTGTCCTACAGGGTCACTGAGTCAGAATCGACTCAATGGCAATGAGTTTGGTTTCGTTTCCTTGGTATTGCAGCATGCATTTTTATTATGAGCCCCATCTAAATCCACCAAAGAAAAAGAAGTCAGGTCTAGGCTCTTAAAGACAGGTACTGATGTCCTTCTGTGTATGGTAAACACAAATTTTACCAAAGTCTAAACATTTTCCCACAAATAACAGGACTAATAAAACATTCTGTCATATCCCTGGTGGCATAGTGGTTAAGTGCTACGGCTGCTGACCAAAAGGTCAGCAGTTCAAATCCACCAGGTGCTCCTTGGAAACTCTATGGGGCAGTTCTACTCTGTCCTACAGGGTTGGTATGAGTTGGAATCGACTCGACGGCAATGGATTATATCAAATAGCAAGGGGCTCAAGAGATAAAGCTTAATGACAGTTAAGTGATTTTAATGCTCACTGCTAACAGTGCCCTTGGTCTCAGTCTTCATTCATACATGAACTTGGTGTCCACAAGTTGGCAAAACAAAGCCATGTTACAGGAGGCCTTCTGCACCCACAGGAGAGAGATCCCACACTTCCCGTGAGTACAGAAATTCTATTCATCCCACAAAATAAAGGTGGGAAGGAAGAAGAACCAGGGGTGGCCCTGGGCACAGGGATCACAAAAGAAAACCAAAGCGTGTTAGGACGTTTCTTCTCCTCCCTCCTTCCTTGCCAGTCCCAACTACTAAATCAACTCTCCCATCCATGCAGCTAATTATTGATAAAGGCATTAACTGATTTAACTGGAACAATTGTGTGTGTCCTGGAACAAGAGATTTTACCTGCAAGAAATCTTAACCTGGCATTTGGGTGACTACGATGTTTTTGAGTGAGTGCTGCTTGCCTCGTCCAACCTATAGCTCCACTCTCTTGCCACAAAACAGACGGACAGACAGGCGTCACGGAGTCGAGGATGCAGTCAGCACTGTTTACAAGCCTGGATGCACACTACCTGCCACACCTGCATCAATGGCTCCGCCCCCCACCACGCTCGATTCAAAACAAAAGGCACTCGGTAATGTTTGAGGAATGAACGAACTGATTGTCAGTGTCTAAGGGAATGTGGGCAAATCTTGAGAAACCAGGATAATAAATCCAGAACTTTAAAAGAAGCATCAGGCATATATATCAACATATATTTTTTTTATTATACATAAACCACATTATTTTAAGAAAAGAAAACAATGAATTACCTCTATACGGCCCTCAAAAATATTAGTTCTCCAAGAGAGGCCAACTTTTCCAATAAGAGGTACGTGCTGGGTGTTGTTGTTAAAATTTATCACAACGAGCTTCATGTATCCATTTTCAATGTATCCTGAAAAGATTTAAGATTGTTTTAAATTACTACGTGCCAATGCAGGACAACAAATCAAGGTTCTTCAGGTTGACTGCTCAAATAAAGACGGTTAGCCTCACTGATGGAGGCAAGCATCAGCATGGCTCAGCCAGGTCACATGGCACAGCTGAGCTCCAGAGCCAGAGAAGCCGTATGTGCTTCGGGAAGGTGATCTCAGGGTGAGCCGGGGAAGGGGGGCGTGGGGAGTCTGGACACCCACCCTATCACGATGACGTTGGAGAGTGCAAGAAAGGCAAAGCTCTTCTGACTTGACTGAGCCAACAGACAAACCAGAATCGTGAAGCTTAGGAAACAGAAGCCAGAAACAGCAAAGAAAGATATTAAATGTGGGGGAGCCATGAGAGAAATATTCAGAGAAATGAGGGATTTGAGAGCAGGTGAAAATAGAGGAAGAGATCAGAGAAGAACTCCAGCACACAGGACGGAGGGATGATTGGATGGCTGGCTGGCTGGGGGTGGGAGTAGGGGGAGGGCAGTAGTGGAGTTCAGGCTAGAAAGGTAGGGCTTGCCTGTTTTAAAGGAG
>NW_004444119.1:2981405-3043638 GCF_000243295.1 Trichechus manatus latirostris | reverse complement strand
GGGTGAATGGATGGATGGATGGATGGATAGATGACAGGATCCTTGCACAGGCTTTCTGAAGTCTGAGCTCAAAGGCCCTGCCACTCCTCTGACCAGCTGAGAGCTAACTGACATGGAATTCACTGTGACAAATGGAACCCTCACAGTGTGCATAGCACACACATTCTGAGTTCAAGTCAGCTGTGGTGGGAGAACCCTCAGTACTGCTGGTCTTCCCTCCTACCAACAAGCTCCACAGGCCCCTTCTGAATGCATACTGAAAAGTGACCAATGAGCATAATAGCATAATAGCACTTTCCCACCTACAGACATTTCTTCAGAGAGAGACTGAATAAATGGAAGAGTAAGTTTCAAGGCAAAGCTGATGAAAAAGAGTGGAGAAGAGCAAATACTCTTTGAACTTAGGATATTTATTTCACAGGACAAAATAAAGCCAAAGCTAAGCTGCCTTGGGAGCCAAAGCCCTTTCCAGAAAGTCTATACAGTGTTCTCCAATGAAGTGTAGCCACAGATTAAAGCCAGTGCTTCACATGTGGCCCCTCCTGTGCCCATTGCTGGCTTTAAGCGA
This sequence comes from Trichechus manatus latirostris, assembly GCF_000243295.1. Lineage (NCBI taxonomy): Eukaryota > Metazoa > Chordata > Mammalia > Sirenia > Trichechidae > Trichechus > Trichechus manatus. The sequence goes on along the minus strand of NW_004444119.1, from coordinate 3,043,070 downwards.
GAAGTTCCATTGGAGACAAGAGATGAGATCCCCGCAGATGTTTCTGGCGCAGGCTGCCAGCTGCCATTTCCTCAAAGTCTTAGTTCATTCCAAGGACAGAGCAGTCCCCATTTCCTTCATGGCTGCCAAGTAATTAGCAGGATTGCACGGCTGCTCTCCCCATGCTTCCTGGGTGCAGGACAGGATGTCAAGCCGTGCTGACCCTTCCAGTCAACATCCGCACCAGCATCTCTGCACTGAGTGGAGCTCCCGAGTGCTGGGTGGAGGTGTGGGGCAGGTCTGTGAGTGGAGCCCCCAAGGAGGTCCAGTAATGACACTGCAAGTGGCCAGATGCGGCTCTGCCCACTCGCCACCACCACACAGCCATGGGCGGTCACGAGACCCTTGGCCTGTGTGAGGAGGCAGCCTGTGTGCTGGTGGCCCACCTGGGGCCAGACCAAGAGCCCAAAGTCCATTTCCCCGTGTTTGTACACAGGACACTGCAGAAAAGGGACCCGAATGGCACAGAGTTCGATGACATCCAAATGACGATTGTCTGAGTTAATGAATTGTGACACCCCTGCAGAAACAAAGACTGCTGGTATTTTGTGATGGCCAAATAGTCTTCTACTTGAGAACATTCATGGGATCTTAACGGCAGAGTACTTTCCATCAACCTTTTGTCACTGCTGATATTGATAAGATAAAAATGTTAGCTCTCTCTACACTTAAACAATCTACACACAGAATGTTGTGTGAAAGTGTGTGTATATAAAATAGTTAATATGTTTGAGTACTTACTATATACCAAGCACTTTACTTATAGTAGCTTAAAAGGTACCTTTAAAAGAATAAGATTCCCAACTCATTGCTGTCAAGTCGATTAAAACTCATGGAGGGCAGAATAGAATTGCCCCATAGGGTTTCCAAGGCTTTAAATCTTTATGGAGACAGACTGCCACATCTTTTTCCCACGAAGCAGCTGGTGGCTTTGAACCATTGATCTTTCAGTTAGCCAAGTGCTTACTCACTGCAGGGAGTTTTCTGAATTCACAAGTGAGAAAGCTGATGCACAGAGAGGTTCATAGTTAACTTGCCCAAGGTCATACCACTGGTAAGTGACAGAAACATGATCAAACCCTGTTCTGCATCTATAGTCTACATTACAGTAAATTAAAATAGATACACAAGTAGAGGTAAAACATAATAATCCACTAATTTAAATACCAGTGTATTAGCTTCCTAGGGCTGCCACAACAAAGTACCACAAACTAGGTGGCTTATAAGAATAGAAATTTATTGTCTCACAGTTCTAGAACCCGGTAGTCCAAGATAAGGATGTCAGCTGTGTTAATTCCTTCTGAGGCTCTGAGGGAGAATCTGCTGCAAACCTCTCTCCAGCTTCTGGTAACTCCAGGTGTTCTTTGGCTTGCAGCTGCAATGTCACATGGTGTCTTTCTTCTGTGTGTCTCTCTGTGTCCGTTCTCCCTTTTTATAAGGAGTCATTCGGATTGGATTAGGACCACCACCCCCCATGCCAATACAACCTCATGTTAACTGGTAACATCTTCAAAGATGATATTTCCAAACAAGATCACAATCGCAGGTACTGGGGGTTAGGACTTCAATATCTTTTTGGAGGACACAATTCAATAGTTAAAAGTTTATAATATAAATTCAAATTCTCATGAAGCATTGTTTTCATATTGCTGCCAATATAGAAAAATCTATCTACAAGTTAACAGACAAGATAGTCTGGGGAAACACTCATGACTCTCCACAACTTTTAGTAATGTCTCAGTCTGTAAGTCCCATGCTCACAATCTTACATTCCCAAACTTCCCTATAACTAGGCCATGGATGACCTAGTTCATCAATGAGAGACATCTATGCAAACCAGGAGTCAGAGTGAGCAATACAAGGAGGCAGAGAAGAATGGAAAAACTAGCTTCTGACAAACACAGTGGCAGCGGGGCCCAAGTCCTTGGGCAGGCAGCGGCAGAGCTTCTGAGGTCCACGGTTGTTGTCGTTGTGTGTCATCAGGTCAATTCCGACTCATAACAACACCATGTGACAAAGTAAAACTGCGCCATAGGGTTTCCTAGACTGTAATCTTTACAGGAGCAGACTGCCGTGTCTTTCTCCCACAGAGCTGCTGGTGATTTCGAACCACTGACCTTTTGGTTAGCAGCTGACTACTCAGTCATTGTGCCACCAGGGCTCCTTTGAGGTCCACTACTGAGTATCATAATGGCAAGGAGATATTAATATTACACACTAAAATGTCTAAAGTTTAAAAGACTAACAACATCAGATGTTGGTCAGGATGTGGAGCAACTGGAACTCTCATACATTACTGGTAAGTGTATAAAGAGATACAATCACTCCGGGGAAAAAGTTAGCGATTTTTTATACTGTTGAACATAAGCCTATCCTTGACTCAACAATTCTATTCCTAGGTATTTAGCCAAGAAAAAATGGAAACTTATGCCACCAAAGACTTTTACAAGAATTTCATAGCAGCTTTTTTCATAATAGCCAAAATCAGAAAACAACCCAAATTTCCTGTCCATCAACAAGAAAATGGATAAACAAATTGGAATACTGCTCATCAATAAAAAGGAATGAACTATTAATACTTGCAACAGTATGATGAATCTCAGAGATGTTATACTCAGTGAAAGAATCCAGACACAAAAGAGTACATAGTGTATGATTCCATTTACATGAAAGTCTGTAACAAGCAAAATTAATCTAGGGTGAAAAAAAATCAGGTAAGTATATATGAGAGTTCATGTACTATTTTTGTAAGTTTGAAATTATAACAAAATTAAAAGGTACAGAAAAAGCACTCAATAAATCTTAGTTATTTATTAATACCTGTACAAATTTTCCTCTGAAAGTCCTTTCTGCTTATTGCACTAGGCCACTCTTTTCCTACTCAACCTATAACTCTCAGTGTGTCCCAAATCTCTGTCCTCAGATCTTCTTCCTCTTTACCTAGTCCCTCAGGGAGTTTAATCACTCCAAACTTCACCATTCACCTCTACGGCTGATAGCACCCTTCTTCCTACATTAATCCCTTCCTTTTCTAAACTCTTACTGTAAACACTTCAACATTTAATTACATTGAACTGTTTCTGCATGCTAGATCTGTTTCCTCAATTAATCTACAGCCTTTGGGGATAAAGTCATGCCTTCTATGGCATATTAACGGCACTGCTCTAACATTTCTCAGGACTGACTCGGGGATGAGTTTACAACCCAACCAGAGTCAAGGAGATGCAATGAGGCTCTTAGGGGGATCCTGGGAAGGAGAACCACAGACTTGGAATGTGAGATCTAGAGCTAGTTAGAGCTGCCTTATAAGAAAGAAGTCTGACTACTGGTCTAACCAAGAATATAGTGAAGCAAGAAGAATCAGAATGTGAGAGAAAAAGGAGAGATCAACAGACTATCTAGACATATCTAGCCCTGCTGCCACACCTTGAGCCCTTGCATCAAAAAAACCAAAACCAAACTTGTCGATTTCGACTCATAGTGACCCTATAGACAGAGCAGAACTTCCCCATAGGGTTTCCAAGAAATGTCTGGTGGATTCGAACTGCTAACCTTTTGGTTAGCAGCTCAGCTCTTAACCACTGTGCCGCCAGGCCTCTCCTTGCATCAAACTGTACTTGAAATAAGACCCACCCCTGGATTGTTTATCAGCACGAACCACTATTGCTAAGCAAGTTTGAGTTAAGTTTCCCAACCAAAAAATTTTATCTGATACAGAAGTGTTTTCTTATTTATTTTTTTTTTCTTTGAAAATAATTTGTTGACACAGAAAATATGGAGAGGAGTCAATGGGAAAACAGATTGGAGACATGAAGAGATAAGGGACGAATGGCTAAATAAAGGTCTCAGAATAGGGAAGAGAAGAGATATTTAGGAATACAAACTGAGAAGCCTGTTTTGGAGAGAAGTGGGACATCTCTCTTCTCTGAAACAGGAAAAAAACACACAAAGAGATTCTGATGCAGTGAAGAAGTGATGGCAGTTGACAGAGGAAGATCAGGAAGCACAGATGATCAGGGCGACAACTTTTCTTGGCACAGTAGGTAGTGAATCCAAGAACAAAGAACATAGGAGGAAGACAACAGTATTTAAGTAGCCTTTAAGTGAAATATAAGGGGGAATTGACGAGAGTTAATCAAAGAGATTTCTAAGTACAGTAAACCCTGAGAAAACCAGAACCTGTGTAAGACAGAAACATGTCAGAGAAGGAAAACTCAAATATTTTCCACTAATAGCAATAAAAAAGTGGTAAGACTGTACCCTGTAAAGGCGGAAAACTTGCGTGACCCAGAAAAACAAGGCAGTCCCGTCAAGTTCTGGCTCTCACAGGTTTCACTGTAGCAACAAAGGCTAAGTTGAAGTCTGATAGTCCCAATGGGCATGTATTCGTGATCTTCTCCAAGGAACCACTAAGTGTTCAGGAAGCTAAAACAAAAGTAGAGGCAAGGTGAATCAGTGTTTTGGATTATTAATGGAGGGAAAACACAGGGCCATAAGTAAGGGAATCTACGGTGCTACAGAAAGCATGAAATGATCGGCAGTGAAAATCCAGGCTGCCTTATCCAATCAAATGAAGCCAGAAATGAACCAATAAACCAAAAGAATGGGAAGAAATCCAAACAACTCAGTAGGAGTAAAGAAAAAGAATCATAGAAGGTAAAATGTTTCTAATCTGAGAAGAGGCTCTAGACTCAATTTCTTGAGATGTAAAGTCCTAACACCAACTAAATTCACGTCAGGGGAAAATATAGAAAATCCCATTACTTGGGTTTCAGTATACTTATCTTCCCCAAACTCCTTATGTTAAGAAAGAAATTGTTTTAAGTAAGAGATTCTATTTCCACAATAGCCTTAATAAATATCTGTGAAAAAAGGCGTAGTATCTTATTTAAACAATTTTCTTGAAAACAAAAATATAAAGAAAAGAGTGCACACACTTCCTTTTGAATGGTAAAAGAATCCAAATCACCAGAGAGAAAGAATGAATCAAAAACTGAGGTCATCTCTCATACTGAAGTCAGAGCCCAGAAATGAAGAGAAGACGGAAAAGACTCGCACAAAGGTCTTCCAAGCCTTGGCTGCCCGTAGAGGCTGCTCCTGATGGCCTGTCGACAGGCAGGGCCAGCGTCAGGGATACAATTCGCGCAGCTCAAAGATTCCCGAGCTTGGTTTAATGTTCCATGGGCTCCACTGTAAAATTCATTCTTAATAATGTTTTCACAAGGAGCCCTGATTTTCATTTTACACTCAGCCCCGCAAAAGTTAGAGCCTGTCCTGCTTACAGGCAAAGCACTGCTCACTCCTGATGAGCCCTAATTAAAAAAAAAAAAAAATTATGACTATATGGTTCTCCCTTCTTGTGAACAGCAATTTGTAATATTCACGTTCCATAGTGACCAGATATACAAAATAAAAAACAAAAAAAAATACTAACAACTACTAATGAAAATGCTCTCATAGATTATTTGTTCTAATTTTTGTGGGTAATCACCACCCAGAAAGGATCTCACTATTTCTAATGCCTTGCCTCTTATGATAAATGCTTAGAGAGGATATTCTGACCTAGAAACATACAAAGTAATTAATATTAAGAAACAGGAAGGGACAAAAAAGTCATCTCTTTTTGAAATCACAAGAAGAAAAATGAGATAACATACTGCACTTTTAAAAAACTGAGATAAACAGTAAAAACTTTAAAGAGAGAATTCCTTAAAGAGAGTTTATCTGGGCTTATTGGGTTCTGCTCCTGAGGAGTTGAACAACTTCATTTTTTTTTTTTTTTTGGTAGGGAAAAAAAAGCAGTTAGTTTTCTAAGGTCCATAACATCTTTTTATCCCCTTCAATATTTTCTATTGTAACTCATAGAGAAAGCACTAAATATTTGTTATTTAAATGGTATTTTAACGAAGAGTATATTGCAAAAGCTTCATAGGCTATCAAGAAAATATAATAAACACATAATAGAAACATAATCCTAAGAATGTATCCACAATGACAACACAATAATAAAGTATCAGTGAGTTGAAAAAGGTACAGAATCTATACAAAGAACATATTTCCTAAGCGAAGTGAAGGAAAAGTAAAATAAGCAGTGATATTCTAAAACCCTCATGTAAAATCATGTCAATTCCTTCCAAATTAATGGGCAGATTTCATACACCTCTGATCAAAGTGCAAATAAGGTATTTTAAAATCTGGCTATGTGATTATTAAATAAAAATAAATGGATAAAAAATAAATAAATGGATAAAAATAACCAAGACATCTTTGATAAAATGTCATTAGTAAGAAAGTTTACATTGGAAGAGGCGATACATGTTTTCATAACAAAATGAAGAAGCAGCACTTGAAATATCATCTTGCCTGGTGCGGATACAAGGAGGTGTGGTGATTCTCAAGAGAGAGGAACAACCCTTAGCAGGAAGGGTTTCAGAACCTGGAGGTTGTGTATAATTTTTATGTTTATCGAAAGGAAGTGTGTATGGATTAAAAAAATTAACAGAAATGCTCAACATAAAGGAAACGTTTAAGAGAATATTTGCCTGGTCTTGGAGAATGGGGGCTTCCTACATATATAAAATTTGGAAGAAACAACAAAAAAAGACTGTTTACATACAATTAAAAACTTCTGAGAGATCCAAAACAATACATACAAAATTAAATTAAAAGGCAAAAGACAAAATGGAGAAAATATTTGCCACAAATGTAACTTATATAAATCTTAGCAGTACTGAAAACAATGGAACCAAACATGAACAAATTAACATTCAATTAGAAAAAATATATAAAATATAAAACAACAGCAACTGGTGCCAGGCATATTCAAAGCACTCTTTATTACCTCATTTTAATTGTCACAACACCTTATAAGGGAAGTTCTAACTTGACCTTCATTTTGCAAGTGAAGATAGTGAAACAATGAGAGGTTGGGTGACTGCCCAAGGTCACACAACGTGAAGTTGGATCCTAAGATGCCCCTTACATAGTCTGCCAAGTAGCCTCAGTAATAACCATAAATCTCCATAGTGTAGACAATAACTTTAAAAAAAAAAAAAGTCAACCTAGGAGTGAAAGGCTTGCATATTTAAACTAGTTATTTGTCTTTTTCGCCTCTCAAATCAGCAAATATTTTTTTCAAAACAATGCTTATAAAAAGTGTTGTAATCATGAACTCATATTCATAGTGACCCCATGTGACAAAGTAGAAATTCTCCATAGGGTTTTCTAGGCTGTAATCTTTACGGGAGCAGATTGTCACGTTTCTTCTCCCACTGAGCAGCTGGTGGGTTAGAACTCCCAACCTTTTGGTTAGCAGCCAAGCACTTATCTGTTGTGCCACCAGGGCTCCTTATGGTAGCTGTGAGTCAGAATCAACTTGACGGCTCACAACAACAGAATCACGAAAAATGGAAACCAACATGAGGACAATGGGCCAATAAACTATGGTATAGTCAAACAATGGAATGTTATACAACTTTTCCAAATCAATTTTTCGAAGACAATTTAGTGACATGAGAAAATGCTCACAAGGTACTGTTAAGGGGGATAAGCAGGATACATCATTGTTCATATAACATGGTCCACAGATATAAACACAGCTATCTATCTGAAGGAGCCCTGGTGGCACAGTGGTTAAGCGCTTGGCTGCTAACCAAAAGGCTGGCAGTTCAAATCCACCAGCTGCTCCTTGGCAACCCTATGGGGCACTTCTACTCTGCCCTATATGGTTGTTATGAGTCAGAATCGACTCGATGGCAATGGGTTTGGTTTTTGGTTTTATCTACCTGAAAATCAACCAAATTATAAACAATCATTGTCTTTAGGAATATTTTATTTGCTTCTTTATGAACTTCTATATATTCTGAATTTTCAAATCCCATAATAAGACATTATTTTTTAAATGTGTTTTATAACAATTCAAACAAAAAGTCAAATGGCAGAAGCAGCATGCTTAAAAATTAAAACTCTTTCCCCTCACACTTCTTTATTATTACTCTCCCTCTGAGTGCTGATAAAAAGATCACAGTACACTGACCCATGCAAAACCTTTTCCCTCACCTTCTGAAAACTGGTAATAATTAGCCTGATACAAAGATTAAATAAATATACATCCCTTTGTACTTTGCATTGCTGATCATGCCCTTGTGCAGATGTTATTTGCACTTCAAAGACAACTGGTCTACTCCCTCTTCTCTTCACTCTGCTGTGCCCACTCCAGTCAAAGTGCTGGTGGACAATGTGCAGAAAGAGTTAAACAGCAGGTCTGAAGCTGGTCTTCTTAGGAAGGGCTGCTGCAAGGTTGGCCCTCGCTGGCATCTGAGAACTTGGACTTTGAAAGGGTGTCCACCCTACCCTAACTGATCTGGGTGGCTCACTGTGCCTACTACACTGTTTGCACACCCATTGTGGTTTATGCTGGACACCTTCCCTCTGGGAGAGTCTGGAATCTTGGCCTGTGCTGGGCAGAGGGTGCCTATGTGACCAGCCCCAATAAAAATCCCGGGCACTGAGTCTCTAGCAAGCTTCCCCAGTAGACAACAGTTCACATGTCACAACTCGCTGCTGGAGAAACCGAGTTCTGTCCTGCGTGCTTGTGCCTGGTTTCCTCTGGACTTTGCCCCAAGCACCTTTTCCCTTTGCTGATTTTGCTCTGTATCTTTTTGCTGTAATAATCTTAGCCATGAGCAGGACTATGTCCTGAGCCCTCTGAGCTCTAATAAACCACTGAAACTGGGGTGGTCTTGGAGACCCCTGAAGCCAACAGTCAGTTCATACTTCCAAAAGAACAGCAAGCAAAATGTACACAGAAAAACTCACAAGGCACTTTGATAAGCTTACCTCAAATTTTCATTTACAAATTTCTCTTTTCATATTTCCTTCATTGTTTATCACTCCCTCCATCTTGCCCCTCATATAGTCACAGTTCCCCTCCACACTCTTCTGCACTTACTCCTCTATACCAATGCGCCTGAGAATCTAATAAAAAGTATGCAATTCCCTTCCCCAAATGTGTATATACATACAAATCACAGCACATGCATTCGAGAGGTACACAGTTTCCCCCAGAAAATCCTTCCTCAGTCCCATGCTCTCCACTCTGTCTCTAACAAAGCTATCACATACTACTACAATTTTCTTTTAAACCATCAGATCCCCATAAAGAAAATACTGCTACTATCTCCACTGTACAAAGGAGTAACCATGCAAAGAGATGTTAAGTATCTTGCCCAAGTTACAATTAGTGAGTCACAAACAGCATTCAAACTCAGGTTTGAATAACTGTGTATAAACCAATAGGCTTTCAATTATAAGAGAACTTCTCATTCTTCTAAACTCATACCAAGAACATGCATAGAATATACTTTCTTGTGTTACACAAACATCTCCCTACTCCCACCTCCAGATTCTGATGCACCCATTGTGGGTGAGGGGTGTGGAAGGAGAAGATACAGGAGAGGGAGGCATGCTCTTCCCCACCTCTCCTTGGGAATTACCCCACTATGATGCTGCGGAGAAAATCTTTGTGATCAACGGGCTGGAACATGCTAGTCAATTCACTCCTGTGCATACCTACACACCCCTGCAGACTGCTGCTTCTGGCATGTCCAAAAAATGGCCCTGGAGTCAGCCAAAGACAGCCCTTGTTAAACAATGTCCTACTAAACAACCGATGGGACAAGAAAGAAAGAGAGAAATTAAAAAAAAAAAAAAAACCTGGAGATAAATGAAAACGAAGACACAACATACCAAGACTTATGAGACTCAGCAAAAGCAGTACTGAGGGAAATTTATAGCAGTAAACACTTCCATTAAAAAAGAAGAAAGATATCACAAAAGTAGTCAAACTTTACAACTTGAAGGAGCCTTGGTGGCTATGAGTTGGAATCAACTCAACAGTAACAGGTTTGGTTTTTTGGGTTTTCTTTACAACTTGAGGAACTAGAAAAAGAAGAGCAAACTAAACTTAGAGCTACCAGAATAAAAGAAATAATAAAGATCAGACAAGCATTAAATGAAACAGAGAATAGAAAAACAAAAGAGAGAATCAACAAAACCAGAAATTGGTTGTTTGAAAAGATCAATATAGTCAACAAACTATTAGCTAGGCTGACAAAGAAACAAAGAGACAAGATGCAAATAACCAAAATAAGAAACGAAAGTGGAGACATCACAACTGACCCAACAGAAGTAAAAAGGATCAGAACAAAGATAGCCCTTGCTTGAGCAGGTCATTCTTCAAAGAAAGATGCATACCATGAACACTGGCTCTGGAGCCAGCAGAGGGAAAGGAGAGCAGAGAAGAGGAAAATGTTCAGTTAACCAGATCTAATCCATCTGTTCATCAATACAGATAAAAGGGCACTGAGCTAAAAAACTGGGATGATGGGAAAAAAGAAATGGTGAAAATGAGTGGATTGTCAGAAAGATGGTTCTAAGGGGAAAGCAAATAAAGGGGCATGGATGAAAGTTGACTCAGGTAAATAATTTTATGAGCAAAGGACAGAAGTAGGAAAAATTGTTGGTTAAAAAGAAAAAAATACTCCTAAATAAAGAGGCAGTGGTAAAAGAGAGCTTTTACTGAAAGTATCTTACAATCTCATGATTTACCCTATAAAACCTTAGCTAAGATGGGCAATAAATGATATCGAACATCCTAAAAATCAGTAAGAGAGACTGATCACTGACTAGCCTTGAAACCCACAGGCCATGCCAAAATATAAACAGAGACAGAATTTTAATATAATGTTTTATACTAATTAGTTTCAAACAACAGTGTTACGCAAAGGGAAAGAGTAAGGGAATCTCTTAGAAAAATTCTACACACTGAAAGAACCTACTATAAAAATTATCTGATAGTACAATTAACCCATTTCAGCACTTGGGTATAATTTACAAATTCCCCCACCAAAGCCACAGGCTACATGTAGTGACACCAAATGGTAATGGAAACACTGGTTCCCTGGTTTGCAAACACATGGGGTGGGAAAAATTCTGAGAATTAGCTTCAGGGAACATCAGTAAACAGCCAAACCAGATTGTTTCCAATACGACATAAAGCCACACGTTCCCTCAAGTCAAAAAAACTGAAACAGAAACAAGATCAACACCACTTCTGGGATGGTGACATTCTGATTTATATCAATCATGACATCCACAGACATACAGCAACCCTGTTTCAAAAACACCAAACACTCACAACACAGAAAGCTCAGAAAAAGAAAAATCTATATGTTTTATTTTTTATCAAAAATGCAATTTAGACAGCAAAATATTTCTTCATCAAAACTTCCTTCTAGCTTAACTTTAGTGGTAAATTTTAAACAAACAAACTCATCACCATCGAGTCGATTCTGACTCATAGCAACCCTATAGGACAGAGTAGAACTGCCCCACAGGGTTTCCAAGGCTGTAATCTTTGTGGGAAAGAGCCCTGGTGGTGCAGTGGTTAAAAGCTCGGCTGCTAACTGAAAGGTCGAGGGTTTAAACCCACCAGCTGCTCTGCAGGAGAAAGATGTGGCAGTCTGCTTCTGTAAAGATCACAGCCTCGGAAACCCTATGGGGTAGTTCTACTCTGTCCTACACAGGGTCTCTATGAGTCAGAACCATCAGCTCAACGGCAGTGAGTAATCTCTCTGGGAGCGGATTGTCAGGTCTTTTCAATCATGGCGTGGCTGGTGGGTTCAAACCGCCGACCTAACCGAGTGCTTAACCACTGCATCACCACGGCTCCTTTTGGGCAAAGAAACCAAAAAAGAAAAACCAAACCATTGCCATCGAGTCAATTCCAACTCACAGCGACCCTATAAGACAGAGTAGAACGGCCCCACAGGGTTTCCAAGGAGCAGCTGGTGGATTCCAACTGCCAATCTTTTGGTTAGCAGCCAAGCTCTTAACCACTGCACCACCAGGGTTTCCTTTAAGCAAAGAAGGAGAGGCCAAATATGTACAGGCCTGGGATCATAAACTTTTCTTTGAAAAGAGCTAACATGGCTCCTCTGAAAAACTCTTAATGCAGCAGTAACTTGTCAAAGTGGCAGAACACGTTAAAAAATTAAAAAAAAAAAAAAAAAAAACACCACAGAGAGAAAACTTCCCAATTCGGGGCAGGAGTCGGCGGGGAAGTAATGACAAAGTTCCAGGGAGAAGCAGTCAAATAAGCCTTTCAGGAAAGAAGAAAGGACACAGATCCTTTTTATTCACTATCAGGTAGTGCTGAGAGGTAGAAAAACCTATCCCTAGACACAGTTTCTCATGGAGGAAAATAATGTCTCAGAGCTTGAGCAATATATTATGAGATAAGAGGGCCCAGGCTACTCCTGCCCCTGCCACAACAGACAACTCTCATCCAAAAGAGCAATAAAGGATGAAAAATAGAACAGGAGCTGGTGTTCCCTGGGCCAGGAACTGGGCCCATCAGATAAATGTTGGAATCCAAAGCCAAGAGGTGCTAGGATGGATGGACAACGCAGAAGCTGGCCGAGCTCTGCTCTCTTGCTGACGGCTGACGAGGCACCAAGTACACCTGAGTATTTACCCTTTAGTCAGCTTGAGTGTAATTCTCTCTGTGCCTCAGTGATCTTCTGGAGGTTTGAGGAACTAACCAGGGTTCTCTAGTTTATTTTTAGTAACACATATTGTTTAAAAAAAAAAAAACAAGTTCAAACAACCTTGTAGCAAAGTACAAGGACCAGAGTTAAGGAAATAGAACAAAGGAATGTTTTACTAAGAGAAAACATTTTGACCAATGGGTGGAGAGCACCAAGTTGCCAGCACTCGGAAAACCTCACTGGGATTGTCATTCTTCTGGAAGAAACTATACCGTGAGTCTTCTGATTATTTATATTCCCTGCATATTTAATTCCAAGATCTTTTTAGCCAGTCTTTGGCATGTTATTTTATACAATGGCCAAAAAAAAAAAGAAAAAAACCAAACCCACTGCCGTTAAGTTGATTCCAACTCATAGCGACACTACAGGACAGAGTAGAACTGCCCGGTAGGGTTTCCAAGGAGACTGGTGGATTCAAACGTTTCCTCTAAATGATGATGATATACACAGATATATAAATGTATCATGTACAATTAATTAAAATAGCTATTAAGTGTGCTCTGCTGTAAGTCCCATATGTATGAGAATTATTTTCTGTACGTGAGAATAATTTGACAAAGAATGTAGAACACAGGGGTGCTCTGCTCCACTGGTCTGTCCATCTGTCTGTTCCTTCATGATACCACACTCTCCTGGTTTGGGCAGTTTTATAGTGTGTGCTACATCAGGTAGGGACCACTCCCCTCTTACTGGTCATTATCAAAGTTAAATCGGGATCTGGGAGGTGATCACTTGGGTGTTTGCTTTACAGTAATTTGTTTTTTGCACTTCTCTGTATGTCATTCCATAATACAAAGATGTTTAATTACAGAAAAGTAGAAAAAGCAAGGGAACAAGTAACATGATACAAAGAACAGTGGGTACCTCTGGCAGGAAGAGAGGGGGTGAGACCAGGAAGGGACACGCAGTGGCCGCAAAGTTGCTGACAACAGTCCATCTCTTCAAACGTCCAGTGAGCACATGAGTTTTTACTTTGTTGTTTTTCTACAACCTGTGCACTTATCATATGTAGAAAAGGTTACATCATCTCATAACTAAAATTTTAAAACAAAAATTTTATCAGCCATTCCATGTATATATATCCATACTTCTAAATGGATTTTAGACTGAATTGTGCAGTTTCATAATAAATTCCCATTGGGATTTTTCTAAAACAATGGCAATAAATCTGTGAAGTAAGTTGGTACAATCTCAGAATCCTTATTCAAAGATGGCATGCTGGAAGTAGCCCTGCAAAGTGACCATATTCCAGTCGCTTATGTAAGTTGCGTTACATTTAAAGTTTCCTCTTTTTCATCCCACATGACTCCTGCTATCTGTCTGGACTATTCCCCATTAACCTGTCCCAACAATGCACCTGGCTTCACTTTCCCCACATCAGCTCCTCCCAATCTGCCCCTCCTTGGAGCTCTCCAGAATCCCTAGTGCAGCCCCCAGCCTGTGCTGCCTTCAGGGTGATGGGGCTTCTCCACACCTGGCTCCCTGCAGGCAAAGGTCCTGTGTGACGTGAGTCCACCCCGTGCCTGCACGCTGTCTGCTGTAAGTGTCTGTGAATTAGTGAATCAAACAAACAAATCTGACTGCCTCATCACAGCCATCTGGGTGCTCACGGGTGTCACAGCACCAACAGAGTACGGAGCCACCTAAATTCTAGGACATGACAACAAAACAAATCATGACTTCTCCTTGATAGCGAGAAGGTGTTTTTTAAACAGGGACAAAGTGCTGATCTCCCCACTGCAATGACATAGCCAGAGCGTACTAAATATACCGTATGGTACCACAGGAGAGTTCCTCAAAAACTGTAGAGGACGGTCTATTCGTACTTTTAAAAGTGACAGAATGAAACTCTGATGGCAACAGTGCCCTCTGCCGAGCCCTGAGAGCACAGCCACGTAGAGAGGAAATGCATTCAGGTCCCCATTTTAAGTCTTCTTACTGTGTAAAGCTTAAAAAAAAACAAACAAAAAGATAAAAGGTAAATTGTTGCCATCTGGGTTTCTCAGCTTCTCCTTCATTTAACGGAATCTCTTGCATGTTCTAACAAGCAGCTAACCATCTAAGGGTTTTATTAAGCGTTAACACAGAATCGGCTTCTTTGCTACTTCAGCAAGTCCCTACCCTTACTGCCCTTAAGATACCAGCACCTTGAAAAGACAGTGACAATCACACACAAGAAGATACACTATATTCTATCTATCTATCTACCTACCTATCTATCTTATATAAACACAGAATGAAAAGGTAAAACTCTGCAGGGGGCAGGGTAGCCAACTCGAAGTCAGATGGGTGTGGGCTCAGGGTGGCACTTTTCCACTTGCTAGCTGTATGCAACTAGAGAACTTACTGAAACTATCAGCTTCAGTCTTTCCATCAACAAAATGGGAGAGGGAATAGTACCCATCTCATAGGACTGCTATGAAGATTAAGTTAATATAAATATGAAACATTTAGCAAGTGCCTACAATGAGTGCTCCACAAATGTTCCTATCACTACGGTTATCATCATCATCGTCAAGGGCACAGCTTAGGGGTGAGGAATGCAATGCAAAAGTTAAATTAGAGTTACACATACTTGTTCAGAACAAGGGAAGAGGGGGCCTCTTCTCTGTGATTCTGGACACCCCCTAACAGAGAGCTAGCACCTAACACATCTAACGCTTTCAGTATAATCAGGATAATGAGGAGACATTAAGCCATATCAGACAAGAAATGGCTGAAGTGACTGATGTTTGCTTTGCAATAAGGGGATGAGACAGACTGTAGTTGTATTGTTCAGGCTTTGAAGAATTTTCATTTGCGCAGTAAAGTATGCTTCACAGGTAGAAAGCACTCTACCGGAAGTGACTTTGTGGGCCGTTTTTCCTTCTTTACAGAGGGATGTATACCATGTAAATAGGGGGAAAAAATATATGTTCATCAATAGTCACCCAAAGATGTACTTGATAACATATAACAGCAATCTTGATTTTAAAAAAAAGAAAGAAAAATCCAAGTAACCTATGAATAGAAATATTCTTAACTAGATAAGAATACCTAGAGCAAATACACATAATAATAAACCATTTAAAATATTCCCATTAAGTTGGAAATACAAAATGATTCAACCCCAGTGAAAGGAATTTGCCAGTGTCTTTCAAAATTATATATGAATTTATGGTTTAGTCTGGCAATATTATTCCTAAGAAAGTATCCCAAAGACATGCTGGCAAAATATGGAATGATATACCAACAGGCTATTCACTGTACCACTATCAGCAATAGCAAAGACTGGAAACCACTCAAACATCTACTTACAGCCTACCTACACAGCTAATTTAAAAAGACAGAATGACAAAGATCTCTACATACTGCTAAAGAGTAATCTTCAGAATATATGATTAACTGGAAAAAAGTAAGAAACTTAAGAAGGAATATGCTTCATTTTGTGTTTTAAAAATTAGTGAGAAATATGAATATATTTATGTATCACATTATATTTTCAAAAAGAAACTTCAAATAATAAGCCAAAGACAATAAAAAGGGCTACCTTTGGAGGGAGAGAGAGAACAGGGATAAGGGAACAAGAACAGAAGTTAAACCTCTCTGACTGTACCCTGTTCCATAGTTTCAATTTAGGAAACATGTAAATGTGATACTTTTCAAAAATGTAAATTACTTTTTTTTAATGTTAAAATAGAAGCAAAGCAATCCCAAACAATAAAAAATCAACTGAAACGAGTCCCTCTAATTGTATATCAAAGTGGTAGCATAACCACACAGAAAAAAAAATTAGGTGATGTAACTTTACTTCTCTAGAGGAAAAGATCCTAAGCACATAAAGTATCACAAACAAAACCTTAGTTAAAAGAGCATACAATAAGCTCATTGTTAGTAATAACATTGATATTGTTATTTTGAAATTATATATATTGTGATGTTGTTAGGAACTAAGATTTTCAGCAAAAGAAAAGAAATATAAGTATATAATCAAAGTTGTTCATCAAAACTCTAAGATGTTGATAAGGGTAAAGTTCAAGGTAACCACAAAGAAAGTTAACAAACCTACTCATTAAAATGAAGAAAAACATAAAGCCTCAGTAAAAACAAAACCTACAAAAACAAAAGAAATGAAAAAAAAATCCACAAACAAAATGAATTCAGCACAGGAGAATAAGAGGAACAAAGAAAACATCACCACCACAAAAAAAAACACTAGAAGATGACAGCAATAAACTCACACCTATTAATAATTACACTGAATGTAAATGGCCTAAATGCACCCATAAAGAGACGGAGAGTGACAGAATGGACTAAAAAAAACAGGATCCATCAATATGCTGTCTACAAGAGACACACCTTAGAAACAAAGACATAAATTTATTAAAAATCAAAGGATGGAAAAAATATATCAAGCAAACAGCTACCAAAAAAGAGCAGGAGTGGCAATACTAATCTCAGACAAAATAGACTTCAAAACAAAATCCACCATAAAAGACAAAGAAGGACACTATATAATGATTAAGTGGATGATCCATCATATGAAGACCATAATAAACATCTATGCACCCAATGACAGGGCTCCAAAATACATAAAACAAACTCTAACAGCACTGAAAAGAGAAACTGACAGTTCCACTCTTGGTAAAGGAGATAACATCTATAAAAAAACTCAACAAAGATACAGAAGACCTAAACAGCACAATCAGCCAACTTGACCTCATAGACATATATAGAATACTCCACCAACAGCTGCAAAATACACATTCTTTTCCAATGCATACGGATCGCTCTCTAGAATAGACCACATCTTAGGCCACAAAGCAATCCTGAAGAAGATCCAAAATGTTATGATAATACTAAGTATCTTCTCTGACCACAACACCATAAAGGTAGAAATTAACAACAGGAAGAGCAAGGAAAAAAAATCAATTACATGGAAACTGAATAACACCCTGCTTACACATCACTGGATAATAGAAAAAATCTGAGATGGAATCAAAAAAATTCCTAGAATCAAACGAGAATGAAAACACATCATACCAAAACCTTTGTGACACAGCAAAGGCAGTCCTAAGGGGACAATTTATAGCAATAGACGCACACATCAACAAAAAAAAAAAAGAAGGACAAAATCAAAACATTAACTACAGAACTTGAACAAACAGAAACAGAACAGCAAAAAAAGCCCACAGCCACTAGAAGAAACGAAATAATAAAGATCAGAGCAGAAATAAATGAAATAGAGAATAGACAAACAATAGAAAGAAGCAACAAAACCAAAAGTTTGTTCTTTGAAAGGATCAACAAAATCAACAAACCACTAGCCAGACTGACAAAAGAAAAACAGGAGAGGACACAAATAACCCAAATAAGAAATGAAATGGGGGACACTACAACAGACCCAACTGAAATAAAAAGGATTATAACAGAGCATTATGAAAAACTATACTCCAACAAATTTGAAAACCTAGAGGAAATGGATAAATTTCTAGAAACACATTACCTACCCAAACTACCACAAAGTGATGTTGAAAATCTGAACAGATCCATAATAAGAGAAGAGATTGAAAAGGTAATAAAAAAACTCCAAACGAAAAAAAGCCCTGGCCCAGATAGCTTCACTGGAGAATTCTACCAGACATTCAGAGAAGAGTTTATACCATTACTACTCAAACTATTCCAGAACATAGAAAAGGAAGAGATACTTCCGAATTCATTTTATGAAGCCAGCATAACCCTTATACCAAAATCAGGCAAAGATGCCACAAAGAAAGAAAATTACAGACCAATATCTCTCATGAATATAGATGCAAAAATTCTCAACAAAATTCTAGCCAATAAAATTCAGCATCATATCAAAAAAAAATACACCACGACCAAGTAGGATTCATACCAGGTATGCAAGGATGGTTCAACATTAGAAAATCAATCAACATAATCCACCACATAAATAAAAGATTCACATCATCATCTCAATTGACACAGAAAAGGCATTCAACAAAGTCCACCACCCACTCCTGATAAAAACTCTCAATAAAATAGGTATAGAAGGCTCATCCCTTCGGGAGCAAGGGAGAGTGAAGAGAACAGGATACAAGGAAAAGATTAGTCCGAAGGACTAATGGACCACAGCTACCAAGGCCTTCACCAGACTGAGACCAGTACAGCTAGATGGTGCCCGGCGACTACCAATGAATGCTCTGACCGGGATCACAACAGAGGGTTCTGGACAGAGCTGGAGAACAATGTAGAACAAAGTTTTAACACAAAAAAAAAGACCAGATTTACTGGCCTGACAGAGACTGGAGAAACTCTGAGCCAGACATCCTTTTAGCTCAGTGGTGAAGTCACTCCCAAGGCTCACCGTTCAGCCGGGGATTGGACAGCCCCATAAAACAAAACAGGACTAATAAGGCACAGCAGTCCAGGGACAAGGTCTAGAAGGCAGGAGGGGACAGGAAAGCTGGTGATAGGGAACCCAAGTTGAGAAAGGACAGTGTTGACATGTCATGGGGTTGTTAATCATTGTCATAGGGCAATATGTGTACTAACTGTTTAATGAGAAACTATCTTGTTCTGTAAACCTTCATCTACAGTAAAAAAAAAAAAAAATTATCTATGAGAGATCAAACTGACAACAGCAACTCAAAGGTCTGATGGGAAGCCTAGGGGACAGTGAGTTGAAGATAACAGTGATGGAATAATTTGGAAAAGGATAGTGAGAATAGCAGCACAACTGGAAGAACGTAATTGATGTCACTGAATTGTACATGTAGAAATTTTTGAAATGGTGTAACTTTGGCTATGTATATTTTCACCAAAAAAAAAGGTCCTCCAAGGTCAAGAAGGGAGAGTGTTGACATGTCGTGGGGCCGTTAACCAATGTCATAAAACAATGGGTGTACTGACTGTTTAATGAGACACTATTTATTCTGTAAACCTTTATCTAAAGTACAATAAAACAAAAAATTTAAGAAAAAAAACTCTAAGATCTTTAATTTAAATGAATGTATGATCTATTTCTTCACATTATAAAATCTACAAATTTCCTAGATCTGTCCACTGAAAACTCTAAAAGCAATGAAAACCCAAGAGCAATGAGTATCCCTAGGGTCCCGATGATGGTCTCTGAATACCATTCCCCACTAAAAGGAACCAGAGCTTTTTGGGAAAATGGCTACTTCCAGGTCGGGGTAGCAAACAGAAAAGATGAGCCTTCAGCATCTTGTCACGCTGGAGCACAAGCAAGCCATCAAAGACGACTAGAGTCATGCAAGACAACACAGGAGCCATTGGCCAAACACAGGACAATTTGAGCATCAAAATAACAATAAAAATAATAACGACTACAATAGAGTAAAATACATCAAATAAATTTTTTAGCCCTTAAGTTCATAACAATAAAAACCAATCCTGTTGCGTGGAGTCGATTCTAACTCATAGGACCCTACAGGACAGAGTAGAATTGCCCCATACGGTTTCCAAGGCTGTAATCTTTACGGAAGCAGGCTCCCTATATCTTTCTCCTGAATTGCCACTGGTAGGTTCAAACCACCAACCTTTCAGTTAGCAGCTGAGTGTTTAACCAACACGCCACCGGGGCTTCTTTCATTCATAATAGTGCTACCCAAAAACACATATCAGTGAACTCTGAAGACTGCTATAGCATTAATTCTCTATTCTGTAAATTAATAAAGGGAAAGAATCAAGAATGTATCTTGCTTTTCTTGTACTAACTATATATTTCATGGTAACTAAATAGCTGATGAGAGAAAATTCTTTGTAGAGGAATTCTAATAGATGGAGAAGAAATCCAATAGAACTAGGAAATCATCACTTTGCAATCTCTGATAAAATAAAGGTGTGCATCAGGGTTGTATCCTTTCACCATACCTATTCAATCTGTACGCTCAGCAAATAACTCAAGAAGCTGGACTCTATGAAGAAGAACAAGGCGTCAAGACTGGAGGAAGGCTCATTAACAGCCTGCATTATGCAGATAACCCAACCTTGCTTGCTGAAAATGAAGAGGAATTGAAGCACTTACTGATGAAGATCAAAGACTACAGCCTTCAGTATGGATTACACCTCAACATAAAGAAAACAAAAATTCTCACAACTGCACCAATAGACAACATCATGATAAATGAAGAAAAGATTGAAGTTGTCAAGGATTTCATTTTACCTGGATCCACAATCAACACCCCCAGAAGCAGCAGTCAAGAAATCAAAAGACACATTGTATTGGGCAAATCTGCTGCAAAAGACCTCTTTAAAGTGTTGAAAAGCAAAGACATCACCTTGAAGACTAACAGGCACCTGATCCAAGCTATGGTGTTTTCAATCACCTCATCCGCATGTGAAAGCTGGATGACGAATAAGGAAGACCAAGGAAGAACTGACACATTTGTATTGTGGTGTTGGCCAAGAATACTGAATATACTATGGACTGCCAAAAGAACAAACAAATCTGTCTTAGAAGAAGTACAACCAGAATGCTCCTTAGAAGCAAGGATGGCAAGACTATGTCTCACATACTTTGGACATGTTATCAGGAGGGACCAGTCCCTGGGGAAGGGCATTATGCTTGGTAAAGTACAGGGTCATCAAAAATGAGGAAGATCCTCAATGAGATGGATTGGCACAGTGGCTGTAAGACTGGGCTTAAGCATAACGATTGTGAGGATGGTGCAGGACCAGGCAGTGTTTTGTTCTTTTGTACATAGGGTCGCTATGAGTCAGAACCAACTCAACGGTACCTAACAACAACAACAATATAATAAAATTAAATTAGAAACCAATAATGGAAAGATACCCAGGAAATCCCCAAATGCTAGAAACTAACACAGTTCCATCTAACCCATAGATCAGAGAAAAAGTCAAAATAAAATTAGAAAGTATTTTAAAGTGAATGAAAATAAATGTGTGGTATGTTGATAAGGCAGTACTTATAGAGGAAAATTTATAGCACTAAGTGTCTCTATATTAGAAAAAAAGAAAGTTCTCAAATCAAGGACTTCAGCTCCCCCTTTAGCAAACCAGAAAAAGGAGAAGGGCTGGTGTCTCTTTATTTTGATCTTGGTCAGGTCCTACACTGGCCCACTTGGCAAATTCATCAAAATCCTTTGGGAAGGGAAAAAGTCTGAAGAGGGGGTGGGAAGGAGGTGGGGAAAAACAATAAGTAAGGAATCAGTAGAAAAGAGGAATCAGCAGAACAGCAGAGAATACTTCCAGGAGGTGGAGGGGAAGGGGGATGGTGGTGAAAGAGACAGTGACGGCAGCGGAAGAGACCAGAGCTGGCTGCAGTATTTCACAAGTCCCAGAACGATACAGGGGTCTGGCTGGGCGGAGGGACAGACGTGGCAATAGATGATCAAGTTACCAGTTAGGGCAACAATTCTTAGCACAGACATAAAAATGGGCTCCCTGTTCTCTCTCCAGCTTCTTTATCTGATATTGAAACAAAAATTCAATTAATTTCACCTTTCTTGGAAAAGAGATTGCGAAACGTGCCACACAGGTAGGAAATTCCTCCACTGTGCAAATCCACATGGAGTTGGTAGCCATGCAAGCCATACTCTGGGGCGTCATCCAAAAAGGGGCTATGAGGAGGCAGGTCATACGGGCTAGAAAGCAAAACAAAACACACACACAAATTTGTCAACACCAGAGATAAAATGCCAAAAGCACTGAAAATACTTTAAAAAAAAAAAAATCAACATCTGTTCAAAGCACCTCATCCTATCAATGAGACTCTGTAGATAATCTTCAATACCAAGGGCTGAGAATAACTGCTCTGTATTCCTATACCAACTTCTACGAGTTCTGCAGGCAGCCGCAGCCCACCCTGTAGGGCAGATTTCTGAGATCAGCCCCTGGACCATAGCTCTGCAGAGGCAGCCCTGCGCCTTCAGCATCCTCTCAGCATCAAGAGGACAGGCCTGCACAGCAGAAAATACCCCACGCCAACAGACCTGCACACCAGGACCTGAGTGGAGACCCAGAGCCAAGGTGCGCAAAGCTCTGCTCAATAGGGAAGACCTGACTACATAAGGCAACAAACTCAAAAGCTCTCAAGAGCTTCTCAGGGAATAAAAATATAAGTAAGGAAGAGTGGAACCCCATAGGTGAAGGGAGAGTGCTGCAGGCAAGTAGAAAGTACCCACCCCACCTGGAGACACCCAAATGCATCATAACACACACACACTGTACAGATCAAACAAAAACATAGCTGCCAGTCAGATTCAGCCAACAGCCCAGGAGTCTGTGTGCCCTGCTATAGAGAATTCCCCAGCAAGACATGAGAGTTCACTTCAGTGCAAAGAATTTGAGGGACAGTACTAGCCTCTCACAGTAATGAAGCTATCCTACCCCTGTAAATAATATTCTACTAGGTACATATTGCTTAACCCAGAACACATTAAACAAATCTGTACTCATGAATAATCCAATTATTTCCGCAACAGCTAAGTGATTATGACTGTTGGTTTGTGTCTAGTGATTAAAAGCAGAATATCTTCAGAATTATTCTCAGAATATTCTCATCCTTTATATTGACTGCACGAAAACTAAACACAAGCGTGTATAAAATTTCATACGTACATAGTAGCCGAGCCTAAGATGCTCCTCTCCATAAGCTGATGGAGATGAAGATTTGCCATAACAAAAGCCAACTCTTCCTCCCTCTGAAAGTTAATTTAAAAAGTTAATTTTCAATGGAAATATTTTAATTTTTCACAAAGTCTTTTTGAAGACCACAGCACATTCATCTTGCAGACAGAAGAAGTTTCTAACAACTAATGTGCTAATGTCTGACTACTATTTGATAAGATGCATATGTCATACAGACAGCAAACTCACAATTCACCCCAATACATAGTGCATACAGTACCAAAAGGATCAACATCCTGGTACTTGTAGAATATCAAAACACTCTACTATGTTTGGGGATTGTGAAAATATGCACTGTCAGTTCCAGGCTGTTTCAAATTCTTTCCAAAGATAAAGGCAATACTGGTAAGATGTTCACAGATACAGATTAATTTCACAAATGCTTAACCAAAAAAACCAACCAAACCCACTGCCATCAAGTTGATTCTGACTCATAGATACCCTGTCAGACAGAGTAGAACTGCCCCATAGGGTTTCCAAGGATATAATCTTTATGGAAGCAAACTGCCACATCTTTCTCCCACGGGGTGGCTGGTGGGTTCGAACCACCGACCTTTCAGCTAGCAGCTGAGTACTTAACCATTGCACTACCAGGGCTCCTAAATGCTTAATAGTGCTGGCATAATGTTCCTTTCTTGAGTAACTGCTTGACTTAGCAAATCCAGTGGGGATGATCAGACTCAACTTCTTCCCTTGCCCATCAGGTTGAGCGGCAGAACTGATACAGATTTCCCCCAAATTTACCGCCAACACCACCGGGTGAAAAGTGACTGGATGGTCGATCTGAAGGTGCCATTCTCCAAAACCCAGACAGTGGGCGACTGAACCAGCCAGACAGTCCTCATCACTGTGCAGCCAGCTTACCTCAATGAATTCCCATCGTGAAACGCAGAGCAAGCAAACCGCCACCTTGCCCATAGTCCCCTTCACACACAAGGGAGGGAGGGAGAGAAAGACCAACTGCCCCAGTGGGCTGAGAAAACAAAAAAAAGGTGTGAGTGGACGATATGATTAGAAGGTGTAGGGCCTGATTCTGTCTAGTCATCCTCTGCAAACGCAGACTGTGATTCTCAGAATCAAATCTGTGAACAATTATCTTAAAACGTTCATAGGCCAAAGGCACAGATTTAAACAAACCTGTGCTGTACAGCCTGGTGGTGAAGTAGTTAAGAGCTATGGCTGCTAACCAAAAGGTCGGCAGTTCGAACCCACCAGGCGCTCCTTGGAAACCCTATGGGGCAGTTCGACTCTGTCCTATAGAGTCGCTATGAGTTGGAATTGACTCAACAGCAGTGGGTTTTTTGTGCAGGGGCACGTCATACTACTATTCTTTCATGAAATGACTGCTCAGAAATAGCTCCAGAGGAGGGCAACCGACTTCAGCTGGTGGAAAAAAACCTGCTCGGTGGGAGAGAACTCCTCACACTTGAACCCAAAGGGCACACTGTACTTGACACCACATGTGGACCAGAAACATTTCAGAGGCCACTCTGTTAAAGGTACAGTGAGAGAGACTTTGGCAGAGAAAGGACATGAAAGAAACAGAAGGAAGGAACATGGAGTGGTTGGCGGGGAAGGGGCAAATCCCCATGAGAGTAAAGGAATACTGCGAACCAAAGCATCCAGGTACAAAAAAAAAAAAAAAATCTGTCAGTTGTGATGGTGGACTAGCAGTTGCCTCACTGGAATAGAGGTCGTGTAGCTAGAAAAATGAAGTTGGCAAGGTGGTTTAACAGGACTCTGCTAGTAGAAAGTCTTCCAGGATTTTTGGCTTTGATCCCACACACAGTGGTGAGCAATGTGGGGCTATAAATAAGCAAAGGGCGTGTGCACACAAGGACCTCCGGCCGTACCTTCCAGAGCCCCACCAGGAGGCCAGGGCTCAGGCCGAAGACCCGGATAAGCCCATCACAGCCCATCAGGGTACTCTCACTCAGGTCGCTCAGGCTGTACTTTGCAATTAAAGAACGCCACCTAGGTCTACGCACATCCCTGCCAAAGAAAGGAAAGAGAGAAATGAGCTTTCGTGTCAGGGCAGTTGCTAACTCTAGTGCTTTTGAAGAGCATGCTGACCATGTGCCTAAACTGAGTGGCCCATTGAGGAGGGGGAACACATACAACTTCTTATACGTAAAAAGCAAAGTGGATACATTCAAACTTCTCACCACCTGTGCTTTCCTTCTCCTCCCTCTCACTTTCCCTGTCAACACCAACAGCCCAGTCAGAAGCGAGATGAAGAGTCAGGAAGGCGAGAAACAGGCAAAACCATCAACTACTCTCTTCCCCCCAAACCCAGCACAACACTACAACCAGAGGAGACTGTCCATATAGGCCCCTGATGAAGTGAGTGAAGTAATCCATAAGCAAAGAGAAAGTACTTTAAATGACCCAAATCAGGTGGTCTCAGCAGCCTCTCAGAAAACAGATGTGCCTTTTAAAGCTATTATCAAGGATAACTCATAGACAGTGAAAACCGTGACACTAGAAAATAAATTTAAACCAAAATCATGAGGGTTTTCATGAAGGAGACACACTGTGAACTCAATATTGGTCTTAATGTCTAAGAGTAAGTATAACTCAGATACTGTGTAAGAAAGAAAACCTAACTTGGCTGCTCATCATAAGGCTGAAACCCAACTATAGGAAGGCATTCTATAAGCATTATAATGCAGACAGAGGTGTTCATCCTTCCCAGGAACCTAGAGGCGTTACAGGCAACTGTAAGGGAGACGAGGTCTTAGCATCCCCTTGAGCACTGGCAGTGACAGTTACGGACACAGCCCAGTGCTGAACCACCTCACACTCGAGGGCTCCCTCCAGCACCTAACACATGGGCAGCGGACATTCAACCGTTCATTGATGAAAAGAATTAAATACCCAAGGACGTTCAGCTACAGAACTGTCTCAAAGCAGGGCGCTGTACGGCATCAAAACCAAATCTGTATCTACCGCCCCACCCTAGCCTCTCATGCAAGTTTTTTAAAAGAGCTTTCTAAGCAGGGAACCACCACCGGCTAAGGAGAGGTGGTTGGTGAGCACATGTGATGTGTAACCTAAAATATCCTCAGGACAAACAGAATGGGCTTGGAGATAGGCCGACACAGGATTAAGAACTCCAGCGTGGAGTAAGGGAAACCTCACTGACAGAGACTCCACAGCTACCTCAGACCATTACTTCACCTGTGTGTGGAGAGAGCACTGCCCACCCAGGGGAGGAGGAGGTAGAAAAATTAAAAGAGGAAAATATCATTAAAGTATAATAGGTGCTCAATAAATGGTCGTCATTGCTGTTATTATTATTCCTGTAGACAGGCAACTCTGGGTGGGGGTGAGAAAAGCCTTCCTCTTTCACTCTTGAACTGAAGTGTCCAAAGGGGTTTAACAGACTCCACCAGGAACGTGCTAAGTCTGCATTTGCCTTGGCCTTAAAGGCTATTGACACAGAAATAAGGCTGATATTTACCCAACATTCCTCACAAATTTTAGGAGGTGTAGCACAAACTGCAGAACGCAGAATACTGGCAAAGAAGAAAACTTAATGAGTCTGATTAAAAAAGTATAAATTACAGGGAAATTCAAACTGCAAATTGCATAAATAAGGGTTTTGCTGTTCTTGGAAAAAAATTCTCATGGAGGAAACAAAGAACAAACCCAAATAAAAAATCACAAAGTGTCTCCTTTCTTGTCATCCCGATGCATACAAGGATTTGTATTCCTGCATCATGAAAGCATTCGCTTACAAACATGCAATAAACGTGCCTACAAAAACAGATGGATGAAAAACGGTGTTTGTTTACCCCTATTTATCCAATGCTGGCTGGGGTCCATTGAGTTTTAACAGAAATAAATTGCATTAAATGAATTTTCCCAATGAATCCAGGCATCTGTCACTGCGTAGTATTCAGTATTACTGACACGGATGACAATTTTCAGAAATACACTACCTTTGTTGTTGTTGTTGGGTGCATCAAGTCGCTTCTGACTCACAGCAACCCTATGAACAACAGAATGAAACACTGCCTGGTCATGTGCCATCCTTACAATCATTGTTATGTTTGAGCCCATTGTTGCAGCCACTGTGTCAATCCAGCTCATTGAGGGTCTTCCTCTTTTTCAACGACCCTCTACCTTACCAAGCATGATGTCCTTCTCCAGGGACTGGTCCCTCCTGATAACACATCCAAAGTACATGAGACGAAGTCTTTCCATTGTCACTTACAAGGAGCACGGTGGCTGTATTTCTTCCAAGACAGACTTGTTCGTTTTTCTGGCAGTCCATGGTATATTCAGTATTCTTCGTCAACACCACAACTGAAAGGCATCAGTTCTTCTTCAGTCTTTCTCATTCATTGTCCAGCTATCTTTATCTGAGCTTACAGTCCAATGCTATCCATTTAAATTATATCATGTGTATGAATGTTAATAGTGTTGTCCTAATACCTGTAAACAGTATTTCATGATTTGTCAAATAACATAGTGTTCTAGTACAGAGGTTGTGGAATCATTCAGTGTACATAATTTCACAGTGCCTAAAACCTAAATAAATACAACACTAGAAAAACCTGGTTGATCACAATACAATATGGAATTTCAGAGACCACAACAATGGGCTCAAACATAGCAATGATTGTGAGGCCGGCGCAGGACTGGTCAGCATTTTGTTTTGTTGCACATAAGGTGGCTATAGTTGGAACTGACTGGACAGCATCTAACAACATTTCCTATTTTTAAAAGCCAGTATGTTTCCAGAATAGCCTCAGTAATGTGATAAGGAAAACACATCCTTTTCATCACAGCATTAAGAATATTTCTAGAGTACAGGTAGTCCCTGACTTAAACAACAAGGTTCTGTTCCAACGACTCCAGTGTAAGTCAGTTCTGACATAAGTCAAATACTTTTTTTTTTTCAGTTTTCATTATTACTGCCTTTTAGTATCAGTATATTTATAAATCCAATCTTTGAATATCTGCAAGTAAACGTCTGAGAATGGTAACATCAGCAAATTACATGCTGCAACACTGAATACTTCGTAAGTCAGGGACTACCTGTACAATAAAACCTGGCTTTACCAGCACTAAGAAGCCAGATTCTCTCATACTTACAACACAGGCAGTGAGCTCAGAGATCACCAACAATCTTCAGAGACCAGCAGCACGGGGAGGGCCAAACACAAGGTCCCAGCTATAGAGCTGCAGAAACGTGTGCTTAGCCCCGCCGTGGAGACAGCAGTCACTAGTCTGAGGTATGTCAACACCTTCCAGAGCAAGGACAAGTGTGAGTGAGACTAATGCAACTGGGTGGACGCTCAGCACATCAGGACAGTGAGAAAAGTGATGTGGTAAATGCCATTGACAAGTCAAAGGATGCAGAGAGAGCACCAAGGGTGGCAGAGAGGGCAGGAAACCCACACTGGAGAAGGCAATTCTGTATTAACAATAAACTTTATGTGACGACATGCCAGCTTGTTCAGGAGATCAGGATACTACACATGCCATGGCACACCTTTTAAGAGGAAACAACTCATGACAAGAAAAATGAGCAGGAGAGATTTGTCAGGAAAAGCAAGCTGCAAGCCTTGCCGAGTATGGAATCAGCTCATATCCACCTTACAACAGAATAATGCTAAGTGCTCAGTAAGCGTTAGCTTCATGATACACACTGATCTCCTATTTTACAACTAAATCTTTTACTCTTCCCCACAGCAGCCACATGCTAAATACCACACCATCATCATCATCCCATTTTACAGAAGAGAAAACAGAGGCAAAGAAAGAGTAAGTTACATGCACAAGATCACATATCTAGTGAGTCCAACAGAAAGGCACCTAAAAATTACTAATAACGGTGACTTCATTATCTGACGCTTAAATTACGATTAGTGTACTATTTACGAGAGGAGGAAAATATAACAGGTTTAGACATCTTTCTTTTAAAATTGTTAAAACTAACAACTTCCAAAGGTTAATTGTCAATCAGCCAGGAAATTTTGTTAACTATAGTATCATTCCTTAAACATTACAGATAACCAAGGTATGAGGAACCTAGGTTTAGACCTAATCATAGATGTAAAAAAGCCTTTCTTTTCCTATTGATAGTTACCCAGACTGATAAAGAAGTCAAAGATGCACACAAATTAAAATCCTCCGGCAGTACTTCTGAATTACAAAGTAATCCAACTGATATTCACATACAAGATTTGCTCATCCAATGGCTGTGCTGAATTGATACTTACCCGTTTTTGGTGGGGGATTTATACCGGTCCATAAAAACTGGTGTCACGCCACACAAATCTAAGGTTGACAACGTGGCCAGACATGGCCAGTTTTTGCCATACCACACAACAGAAACTGACGTGTCATTTACAGAAAGGTGAACACGCTCCGTGAGATATTCTTTTCCACTTTTGTCTCTCAGTATAATTACCCAACCTAAACCAGATACTCTGAAGAGGAAAAAAAAAAAAAAAAGCTAAAAATATTTGCCTTATTGTGGGAAAAAATGCTGAAGGATTTTCACATACCATCTCTAAACCATCTAGTTCCTTAGAAGCCAAAATCAAAGTCCTCAGAACACGCCTGACTCAAGTTTTCATTTCACCCACAGATCTCCCTCTAGACTTTCTCTCCCCACCTGACAAACCCTCATTGAACACCCTCTCTGCTCCAGGTACCAGCAACCCGCAGAGAGAAGACAAAGGTTCTGCCCAGAGGGAAGGACACCTTGAGTACTCTTGCTCTACTGAACCAGATTACTACGGTATTTCTGCTTTACATAAAAACTTTAGACCATACATATGGAATAGGAAAATACAATATACTTTATAGATACACAAAAATATACAATAAATACTAGAGACACCTCCCACCATCTAAGTGGCCCATGTTTCCTACACGCACAATACTGTGAGCTTACGCCACCATTCTTTCTAAAGCGACTATAACCTAAGGTGTTCCCCAGCACTGTCACAGTGTGGTTCCCCCTTTTGAGACACCACAGCTCACCTGAGCGCCTCCTTGATCTTAACCGGAAGGCCAGTGTAAGGGTTCACAGGCTGGAGAAGCTGGGCCACCGTGGCCTTCACAGAGGCAATCTGTTTTGCAATGTATTCCTTCTTCCAATATCCAGCTTCTTTATCCTCGAGTGACAGGAGATTCACAGACACAGCTGTCTTCTCTACTGAATTAACCTTCCAATTAGATCGTTTAGGGGAAAAAGCAGTGGAGTAGATTCTGACCCAAATAAAACTGGGGAAAGGAGTAAATTTGTTAACTATCAGAGACATTGTCGTATACCTGTAGTATTTTTTAATAATTAATATGTTAATGATTAAATTAATATATAAAACAAAAAACCAAACTCATTGCTGTCAAGTTGATTCTGACTCATACAGACCCTATCAGACAGAGCAGAACTGCCCCATAGGTTTTTCAAGGAGCAGCTGGTGGATTTGAACTACGGAACTTTTGGTTAGCAGCCAAGCTCTTGACTACTACACCACCAGGGCTCCAAATAATATATAATATTCATTAATTATAAACATTAATTAATATAATAATATATTAAATCAGAGAGGCACAATAATTTCTAAGAAGTTTAATTTCATAATGAACAATTACAGTTGTTCATGGGAATTACAGTTTGAGATGAAGTGTTTTAGATTCACTGACCCCAGAAACGCATACTGAAATGGAAAATATTTCTCCCAGGGTCAAGCTTAAAGTGAGAGATCACATGTTATTTGGGACCATTCAAACCACTGCCTTCCTGTATCAATAAGTGATAGGAGATCTGTTACAGAAAAATAATAGGAAGTGTATACAGTGTGACTTCTGTCTTTTTTTTTTTAAATGTTTACATGCTTTTTAAAAGATCAGAAAGATACACACACACATACACAGGAAACGTCAACAGTGACTTGTATGTTTTTTTTTTTTTTTTTTTTGCTTTCTATTTTTTAATTTTCCAGCAGTGAACATGTACTGGCTTCACAAAGAGAAAAGAAATAAAAGATATTAATAATAAAAACTAAACAACAGTTAATGTTTTTTTGAGCACTTACTATGTGTCAAACACTGTTTAGGCACCTCGTATTCATTATCTTATTTAATCCTCACAACAAACCCATGAGGTAGCTACTGTGATTGTCCTCGTTGCACAGACGATGTAACTGAGGCACAGATGCAGAATGATCTGCCTGAGCTCTGTGTATGTAAGTGGTTGAACAAGCATTTGAATCCATGCCCTCTTAACCACTGTACTTCACTGCCTCTTCAATGGCATGAAGAAGTGGGTACAAAGAAAATAATTTATCCAAATTCATAAAGCCAGTAAGCCACCATGTTGGGATCCAAATTCAGTTCTGCCTAAGAAGCTAGTCAGCAGAGGGCCTAAGAGCTGGACCCTGATGCTCCTTTCTTCCAGCCCATACTCTCCAGCAGGGAAGAGAGTAGGCAGGGATTAAAATCAATTTTCTAATCCAAAGGTCAAATTTTACATAAATAATATTTATTTGCTAATGGGTTTCTCCACATTTCCAAGAGGAGTGTGGGAGGAGGCTACTCTCCCTGAGTCAGGGGTGACCCAGGATAGCGCTATGTCCACAGGAAATGCCACCATTGACCGGGAGAGTGTCATTACTGTTTCAGTAACTGCAGTGGACAAGGATCACTTTGCAAACATGTGACTCAGAAACACATCTCCTTGATTCAACATCACATGGACCTCCCAACAAACACCAGCTTACACCTCATCAGACCCCATGGACAGCTCTCTCGAATATGGACATCTCTTTCTCACTCCTCAAAATCATTTTACACCAAGCTTTCTACCTTAAAGTGTTTTTATTTTAGTGCAGAAATCTCTGGGCTTTCATATTTGAGTTAACAGATGCGAACTGATGATTAGTTGAACGTATCTGGGAAAATCTGAAACTGATTCATCAAAATCCCTTGACTGGACACTTTTAAAAACTTCTTTTCCATAAAAACTTGATTGTGTCTTCTTCAGATTTATTTTACTCATCATTTCACCCTACCTAAGTGTTCCTTTGGAGCCCTAGTGGCACAGTGGTTAAGAGCTTGGCTACTAACCAAAAGGTCCTCAGTTCGAATCTACCAGCTGCTCCTTGGAAACCCTAAGGGGCAGTTCTACTCTGTCCTCTGGGGTTGCTGTGCTGTGAGTTGGAATCATCTCAATGGCAACGGGTTTAGGTGTTCCTTCGCATTAGGAAGACCTGTACGGAACCTCAAATTTCTCATATCATCACTACACAAACTACTGCTGATTCTATCTTTCACATGCTCCAGCACTCACACATTCAGAAACAAACAGTCCCATGGAGGGGGATAAGACCATAAACTCCAGTTACTACACTTAATGCGTATGGTGGACACTCTCACATACATCATCTTACTTAATTTACCATAAGTGAGGCCTGAAGAAAATGACAGCAAGCATTTTATTTATATGTGATAAGCTATGGCCACAGTCAGCTGAGGCCCAGTGCCTGCCCCAGGTGGGCTCAGTCTGAGTGGAGAGAAGAGGAGTGATGTTCAGAGAAACTAAGAGATGTATAACCCATCAGCTCATCTAAACAGCCGGAGTTCTATCCTTAAATAAAGTGATACCCTCCAGAAAGCTACAGTTTTGGACATTAGGTTAACCCCTTCCTTGAAAAATGCCTCACTGCACTTTGCTTTAATGAATGCCCTCAGCTCTTGGTGAGGGTCATTGAGAAAGAGACATATAAAAATTGTTTCTACATTCATCTATGACTACCGTCAAGAACATTATTCACCATTTCATTCATTTATAGACAGACATATAGATAGATAGATACACATAGATCAATCGATATAGATAGATAGATTCTCCCGCACAGGAAACATCTTTTCAAATGAAAAGATAGGAAAAGCTACTCCTCCCAACCAGGGAATGATATGGGTCCCTTTCTGATTATGCGAACTGTTGAAGATGGCTTTGTGAGATCTGAGGGATTATTTTGTGTTCCTCACTCACATGGCAGACACCTAATGTCAGAGATGCACTAGATAAGTGGTTTCAAAACTTGACTATTATTCATCAGCATGACCTGGAGAAATTTTAAAAATACAGATTCCAGACCAATGAATTAAAATCTCTGGAAATACAGGCCAGGGGTTCTAATTTTTTAAACTTTCCCAGCTGATTCTGATGTGGTTGCTCTATGGACTGGCATTTGAGAACCACTGTACCAGGTAATGGAAACCCTGGTGGGTACTGGTTAAGAGCTATAGCTGCTAACCAAAAGGTCGGCAGTTCAAATCCACCAGGCGCTCCTTGGAAACCCTATGGGGCAGTTCTACTCTGTCCTATAGGGTCACTATGAGTCAGAATCGACTTGAGAGCAATGGGTTTGGTTTCATTTTTTTTGGTACCAGGTAATAGAAGCCCTGGTGGTGCAGTGGTTAAGAGCTCCACTGCTAACCACAAGGTCAGCAGTTCGAATCCACCAGCAGCTCTGTGGGAAAAGATGTGGCAGTCGCTTCCATAAAGATGACAGCCTTGGAAACCCTATGGGGCAGTTGTACTCTGTCCTATAGGGTCGCTATGAGTTGGAATACACTAGACGGCAACAGCTTTTTGGTTGGTTTGGTACCAGGTGATGGGTCTTCCCCACAATGTACCTCTGTCATTTTCCACTTCCTTATCTATTCAAAAAAACTACAAGTTATAGCTACATTCCCTTTTATCTTGACATGTTCCCTAGCTGACATGTGGGTTCTGTGTAGGATCAATACTTGTTTGATCTTTTGATGTTGAGCAAGACAGGGACCTAAAAGCCAAGATGTTCAGTCATAGGCCACAAAATGGCTCATGAGAGGTTAGGAGGATTCCACCATCCCTCCCCAAGACAGGATTCTGAGTTAAAAGCAAGGCCAGTGGCACAACAGAAGGAGGGTCCCATCTCTTTTTCCCACAGAGGCCAGAGACCATACTAGCACAGGAGGGCGATGGAGTCCCCACCCACCCTTCATGCCTCAAGCCTCCATGAAAGTCACACCTGGGCCTCCCCCTTAGCCCTAGTTCACTCTTCCCCCAGAGTAATTAACTGAACTGCCAAGTTTGGGAGAAGGACAAAGCATCCTTAATTAACATAGTCCCTTCCTCCTCTGCCATAGATTCTGCTTGGCTGCCAGCAGATATAAAAAACGCAACCCAAACCCACTGCCTTCAAGTCGATTCCGACTTTGCCAATCCAGGGCTAGGGCAAATCAGGGGAAGGTCCCTAAGTGCAGGGAGAAGCCTGTGGCTGTTTAGGCTGCTTGAGACTGTGCAGAGAAGTAGGTCTGAATCCTCTCAGCTAACAGACCTACAGCAACCCTCTCCAATAGCTATGTCATAAGTTTGATCTTTTTTGGTTCATACAAAGAATGTTCCTTCCCGTAAGCATAAAAATGCAAAATAATGAAAATATCATATGACTACTGTAAAGCATTAGACATTTCTATGTATGTCTAAAAATACTCTCAAAATCAATCTTTTAAATTTTCAAAACTGGTTAAAAAGCTCTTACTAGTTTTCACAATTGGCATCAAAATGTTATCAAGACATAACAAAGATTTCATTTTCTCCTTACTTGTCACTGGCCAGGTGATAAAAGCGCCTGTTCACACATCCAATGCACAACAGGTTCACGGCATCCAAATAAGAAAATATCTTCAGTAAGATCTCTGAGGGCATACTGAGAGAGAGGAAAAATCAGAAAAGTGGAAGATTGTCTACTCAACAAATTACCGAGCAAACAACTGGCTTTTCATCCCTAAATAGGAGGAGATAAACAAACCCTTCCTCTACAAGAGGCAAACTGTATCCTCATCTTCAATTATTTTCTTGATTGAAGTGTTCTGGTTATTATATTCTCAGGGCATAAACTGCTAAAGGACCCAAGGGTACAAAGAGTAACGTCCTTGGTGTTTTAATCACACTCACCCTATAAAACAACGTGCAGGATTTCACTGCCTCCCTTCGTGAAATTTTGTATTATCCTTTGGTGAATTAAGAAGAGATGCAGTGCATTCTTGGCTGTTAGTAAGAAAAACATAGAATCTCTCTCCCTAAAAAAAAAAAAAAAACCCACAAGGGATCAGGAAACGTCTAATTGTTTCCCATTTGTCCAATGCCACTCTCCAATTTTGATTGCTTCCTCTGGGGCTTCATGGAGACCCCAAGCCCCACAAGGTTTCCTGACGTATGTGTGTGTGTGCGTGTGTTTTCCATTTTTATGCCTAAATAAATACGACATCGAGATGCATTCTCAACACCCCATCTTCTTCTATGATGTCAGAATTCCACGAAACATTCACAGAATCTGCAAGTGCCTAGCGAGCATGACTGGCACCAGGAGAGCAGGGATGGCCCCTTCATGAGCTTCAGAAAAAGAGGAGTGAGAGGGAGCCATGGAATATGTCACCGAGACATGGGGGGCTAGGGATAAAGGACTGGGGAAAGGGTATGGCCAATTTAAATGGTTTGCTCATGCTCTCTACTTGTGATTTTTTTTTTTTTTTTTTTTTTACTAATTATGATTAAATGAAAATCAGAAATCGGGTCATCAAACACGTCATGGGGAAATAATCAGTTCTAAAATTCGGATACTACGGAAAAAGAATCAAAGAGATCCTCAGAGAAAAAGTGACTAACACACAAGGTATTTGATACGTGTCAATACTTAAGTGGTAAACCAAACCAAAACCATTGCCTTCGAGTCAATTCCGACTCATAGCAACCCTAGAACACAGTAGAACTGCCCCATAAGGTTTCCAAGGAGTGGCTGGTGGATTTGAACTGCTGACCTTTTGGTTAGCAGCCGAGCTCTTAAGCACCATGCCACCAGGGCTCTGTACTTATGGGCTACTACTGCTCAAAAGCGTCTTCAATATCTAGCAAGAGAGTTTAAACAAGAAGTCTTGCCTGGGTGCTAGTTAAATCCCTCACCCTATCCCGACTGAAATTCCTTACATTCTAAGTCAATAAACCATACACTTCTAATGAGAAAAAGTCTCTAATGCCAGAGACAGCAAAGGTGCAAGGAAACACATTTTTGTGACCATTTGTGGTATCCATCAATCTAATTTTTATATTTTGATCAAACTACTTAACAAAAATTTGCAGGTATTATTTTTTTTAAATGAATGTAACTGAAGGAAAATTTAGAATTGAGTTTAAAGAAAACATTTCAGAAAGGTATCTACCAACCTTTTTACCTAGGTAAAAATTACTTAACTGGAACAAAATCCCATTCGAGATAGACATTAGAAAGGTTTTACCCTCCTACCCCCCGCCCAGACTAACATAATAAAGAGGGGGGTCCTCTCTGTGTATTTCTAGCAAGAGGAGAAAACCTACATTTTATGGGTAAATCACTTGAGAGAGAAGACATTTTATATTACTCTCAAAAGATTTCCTCGAAGTTGGTACAACCGATTTTTCCACCCACATTGCCTTACTTACTGTTGGATTCTAAAAGGTTTCCTCAAAGTTGGTACAACTGATTCTTCCACCCACATTGCCTTACTTACTGTTGGATTCTAATTACTTCCCATTGCATGGGGGTGCGGCGCGGGTGACATGAGAGAAAGAGAAGAGGAAGGCAAGAGGGGGACAACCAAAGGAGAAGAAGGACAACAAATCTGGAAAAGAAGTTCAGAATGTGAGGGCAGGGACAGTCTCCTCTAGGTCAACAAGCCCCAGAGAAAATATAAGTTAATATGTGCATACTCACTATGAGTGGATGGGAATACAAACACAAAAACGTCCTTGTCCCTCATTCCTATAGTGGAGCCATCCAATATTCCTACAGGCATGATTCCTTCCCACCTGCCCCAGTGGAGAAAGCATC
Organism: Trichechus manatus latirostris; assembly: GCF_000243295.1. Classification (NCBI taxonomy): domain Eukaryota; kingdom Metazoa; phylum Chordata; class Mammalia; order Sirenia; family Trichechidae; genus Trichechus; species Trichechus manatus. The sequence continues at coordinate 3,005,890 of NW_004444119.1, read as the reverse complement.
CTTCCTTCTGTGGAAACCCCTGTGCCTGCCTGAGCCCTGGGTCCCAGCCCCTCCACCCTTCTCAGGGGTCCTGGCCTCTCCAGCCTTCTCAGGGGTCCAGGGGTCCCTGCCTTCTCAGGGTCCTGCCCCCCCAACCCCCATCTTCTCAGGGGTCCTGGCCCCTTCTGCATTCTCAGAGGTCCCAACCCCTCAAGCCCTCTCAGGGGTTCTGGCCTCTCCTGTCTTCTCAGGGCCCCCAGCCCCTTATGTCCTCCATGCCCACCCTGTCCTGCTGCTGCTCTTCACATCCTTACCATCAGCCTAGAAAACACCCCATACAATAGCTCTTCCTGAAATCCTACTCTGACCTGACCCTCCAGGTCTCCCTCCACCTCCCATACATTCCTAAGCTCCTTCACTGCCAAGCTGCTAGGAAAGGACACAGCAGAAACCTGACGTGCCAGGCTCTTACTTCTGCAGTGGTCACCTTACCTGGTTCACAGAGACCATCCTCCAAGATCTCTAAGACCTCATAGGCACCCCACCCTGACTCCTTGGTTGGCTCCAAATGTTCATGTTCCTCAGAATCTGCTCCTGAGCCACCCTCTTTTCTTCCTCTGTGCTCTCCCTTCCTCCAATGTGTGCATTTCCATCCCCAGACATCTCGGCTGCAACAGCTCCAAAGTCTGCACCGTGACTCTCAGTCCCAAACCTTCTTCATGGCGACAAGCAGCACCCCCACTTACATCTGCCCAAGCCAGAGTCCAGGACTCCCCCTGATGCCTGCTTTCCCCATACACCTACATCTGATTCACAAATAATATACATATTATACCCCAAATTTGCCCATATTTCTCCATCTCCCTTCCTTCTAGAGAAAGAAAAAGGTAAAGAAGTAAATAAGAGAATTTTTCAAAAAATCAAATTATGTCACACCTCTGTGCTTAAAATCACCATAACCTGAATAAAACCCAAACTCCCCACGTTGGCCCAGAAGGCCTGGCCCTGCCTCTCTGTCTCCTCTCCTCCTCCCACTCAGCACCGCCGCCTTCTGTTCCTTCACCACTCCACGCCCCCTCTCACTTCTGCAACTCTGCACGGGGTGTCTCCCCTTTCTAGAATGTCTTCTCCAACCTCTTTTATCTCAACTTTCAGTCCTCAGCTTAGTGTCACCTCCTCAGAGAAGTCCTTTCTAACATCCGACCTCACTGTTCTGGACCATGGAATCCATCTGTTTCCATGGCAGCACCTTTCCCAACTTACCATTATGAACTTTTCTTTCTAAACCTGCCTCCCTCACTAAGCCATAAGCCTCAGGAGAACACAGATCACGCCTGAGTTGCTCAGCATTTTCATCCCCAACACGAAGCATGGTATGTGGCACTTAGTAGGCCCTCAAACATTTCATGAATGAATTAACTAAACAAAGAATATTTCTTCTATTCCTCCTATCGGATTATTGTATGACAGATTCTACTCCCAGAGCATAGCCTTTAAAGCTTAAATTAATGTCTTTAATTAAATCTTTCTTTTTTGGCTTTTAATTTCTTTTAAAAACACACTACAAATATGTACACTGTTGGCTGAGTTAGCTATGACATCGAATTAAAAGCCCAGGCATGAAATCAGGCAATCTAGGCTTGACTCTGAATTCAGCAATATATAGACTATGTAAGCCTTACTTTCTCAATCTGCAAAGTGTCCGTCTGTAATCACACCAGCTTAAAGGACTCCATATAATGACTAGCATATAGTTGGGGGCTCCATAAATGTTACCCCATGCCATCAAGTCAATTCCTACTCACAGTGACCCTAGAGGACAGAGCAGAACTGCCCCATATGGCTTCCAAGGCTATAATCTTTATGGGAGCAGATCACCAGGTCTTCCTCCCAGGGAGCAGCTGGTGGGTTTGAACTGCCGGCCTTTTGGTTAGCAGCTGAGCGCTTAACCACTGTGCCACCAGGGCTACTCCATAAATGTTAGTACAGTGCAAATCCACAGGTGACTCAGGAACAGTTTCAGATAATTTTTAAAAATAGGGAAGATTCCACTGGTCTTGGTGCAGAGGGTCCCAGCATAGACTCTCGCCAAAATACCAAAAGCTAAGAAATTCAGAGAGCACTTGAACTTTCAGAGGAGCACACTCTAAACTTCTCTTTCCTTTTCAAGAGTCTTTATCAACTGGAAAGTGAATAAATTTGAAGAACATTTTAATAAAATGAAAATTAAATTTAGTTGTCAGTTTGAAAAGTTTAGTTCCAGAAGACTAGTCTGATAATGACAGTGGTGACAGGCGATGACTCATATCAAACTCTCGTGTCATACGCTCTTCCTACATCATTCTATTCTGAGAGAACCCAAAATAGCAACCGGGTATACACAGCATCATAACTTCCCCTAAGAACCCCATTCCTAGAGCCCCCAAGCACAGCCAGCCATGTCTACTCACCCATCCAGAGACACAGCGCAGTCCGAGGCGGCTCTCCGATGGCACTCTCGATGCCTGGCATAATGCTTCAGCAGGTCTGCAGTGGGCCTGACACCTGGTCCCTTTCTGAAAATAACACAGGGGACTCCAATTACATAATTTCCAAATGAGAGAGAAACTGTCTGTTCCCTCTGCAAAAATTTAAAGGACCCATAAACATCTAAGATTACTCACTGTGAAACTTTATTTCTGCTTAAAAGAAAGGGAGGAAGGAAAAAAGGACAAGAGGAAGGGAGGGAAGAAGAAGGAAGAAAGGAGAAGAAGGGAGGAGGAGAGGAAAGAGGGCAGGAGGAGGAAAGGAAGGAAGGAGGAGAAGGAAGGAAGGAAGGAGGAGAGGTGTGAAGGAAGGAAGGAGGAGAGGAAGGAAAGGAGAAACGAGAAAAGGAGGGAACGACGGAAGAGAGGAAGGAAGGATGGAGGAGGAGGGAAGGAACAAAAAGAAGGAAGAGAGGAAAGAAGGAAGGAGGAGAGGAAGGCAGGGAGGGAGGGTGGAAGGGAGAGAATGAATGAAAGGAAGAGAGAGACAGAAAGGAAGAAACAGTGAAATATGTACTAGTATCCTGGATAAGCAGGAGAAAGATGTGGCAGTCAGCTCCCTTAAAGATTACAGCCTTGGAAACCCGCTGCAGCAGCTCTACTCTGCCCTCTAGTGTTGCTATGGGTCTGAATCGACGGCAGTCTGAGTTTTTGTTGGATCCTGGATAAGTATGCCTGAAGACTGCAGCCTCCTCTGAGGAGTGTCAACCTCAGAGTTTAACACTTACCTTCACTACAGACAATCACCATGTCAAAGAGGTCCTTCAAAATGTATTTAATGGAAACAAAAAGAATAGATAGAATTGTATTGACTGGCCAGTTTCCATAATACAACAACAGAAACCTAACACAGATAGTATCCTTTTTTTTTTTTTTTTTTAAATGTAGATTTGTGAACCAGAACTGTGAACACAATCTAGGCCTCTGTCGGCCTTTGAGGGAAACGACCAGCTCCAACTTCCCCTCTGGTAATCATAGCTACAGAAGTGTCAAACATTCACCCTCAAGGCTTTTCTAGATTTTACATTTAAAATCTCACATTCAAGGGAATATATTTTAATTGGTCGTCTTCCCCCCTCCCCCTACCCGTGGTACAGAAAATAGGAGCCCCAGTGGTACAGCATCTGAGAGCTACAGCTGCCAACCAAAAGGTCGGCAGGTCAAATCCACCAGCTGCTCCTTGGAAACCCTATGGGACAGTTCTACTCTGTCCTCTAGGATCCCTATGAGTCGGAATCGACTCATTGGCAACAGGTTTGGTTTGGTACATAAAATAATGGTGCATCTTAAAATCAATGGCTTTTTAGACACAATGAAATATGGTAATAATATTTTATGCAGTTAGTTCTTTTCAGAAGTTCCTAAAATAAATTTTAAAATCAGTCTTCAAAACCAGTTATCTGCTGTTAAGTGCCACGGAGTCAATGAACTAAACACCCAGGAAGGAACGTAGTCCACTGCCTCCTATTTCCAGGCAGCAACCCACAGAGTGCTCCTGATAAATACACTATTTCTTCTGCAAAGGTTTGAAAGCTGCTGCTTTAAGCAATCTACACCGATGCATGTCCCACCATGCACTCTACTCAAGAAGCGAGTGAAGTCTATAGAATTCCTGACTTACAGGCACAAAGTTTTCCAATGTCATCACTTCGAGTAACCACTTTGTTCATCAAGAGTTTAACCACCCTGTTTTTCGTACCAGGCTGATTCTCAGGCTATATTTGGACTATCACTCCAAAAGGATGTGAGCAATAGCTGGCAGCAAAAGCAAGCAGTCCCAAGAACTTGGAAGAAAGAGAAATAAGCCCTATGGAAGTTATGTGTCCAGAGCGCATGAAAGACTGCTATGAAAACATTCGTGAAGTAAATTAACAGTCATCTGTTTTGTAAACGTAGATCCCTGGGTGGCACACGTAACATGGATCATTACAGAGATGGCCCTGGGATCAGAGCACAGCTGCTATGATGGTTACGCACTCGGCTGCTAACCCAAAGGTTGGTGGTTTGAACCCACCAGCAGCTCTACAGGAGAAAAGATCTGGCAATCTGCTCCCATAAAGATTACAGCCTAGAAAACCCTATGGGGCAGTTCTACACTGTCCTATAGAGTCTCTATGAGTCAAAATTAACCACATGGAACCCAACAACAAGAGTGAAGGAAGATGCCCTGGCCCTAGGATTCTGCTTTCCAGGGGACAGCGGCAGAAATGCCAGGTGGTATTCTGCACGAGTCCCGTTCACTTTTGACACCTCAGCACCCAAAACCAGGACTTTCAACCAGTTCATTCTGGTTCAAATGCCTGCTGAGATTTTGCATTTTCACCCCACATATACTGAATCAGAAGCTACAGTTTAACAACATCCTCAGATGATTCTTATGTATAACAAATTTTGAGAACCAATGCTCTACCAGTGGTTCTCAGAATTGATCCCTAACCAGCAGCATTAGCATCACCTGAGAACGTTAGAAATGCAAATTCTCAGCAGGGGTTTGAACGGGAACAAACCAGTTCAAAGCCCTGTCTACAGCACGCCTGGCATGCAAAAGGCATTCAGTAAATATCAATGACATTCCAACTGAAAAAGCAGGCTACATCAGGATATACTACAAAACCTTATTTTTACATTTCTCTCTTAAGAAAAAAGGTAAACACGTGCACACAGAGTAAAGACGTCTGGAAGAACAAAGCAGAAGATCTTAAGAGTTAATATATCTGGGCATAGGATTACAAGGTTTTTGGTAGTGGTTGTTTTTAAATGGGGGCTGGAGGACTGAAGGGGCAGAACTCCATATGTTTTCTAACTTTTCTTAATATATGGAGTATGTAGTAAACGGTTTTTTGTAAGGGAATTCCATATGCAAGAAGGAATCATGGTTTCACAGTCAAATCCTTCAGGGTTTCACAGTCAAATCCTTCAGAGGACAGCACCCAAAAACTCACCGCCATCGAGTCAACTCTGACTCACAATGACCCTATTAAGACAGAGCTCCCCAGGCTGTGGAAAATTCCGCTGCCTCAAGGAGATTGCTTGGCACCTCCTGAAGCTTTACATGAGAATCCAGGTTCCTTTGCTTGGTACACCTCATAACTTTATATTAAAATCCTGGTTCCCCTCTCCTTAACTGCTGTCCCCAAACTAGAGAAAACTGGCGGAAACCGGTTTAGGATCACCTTTTAGACCTCATACATAGTAACTTCCCTGCCTCTGGGTGGAGTTTAATCACCACTTTCTGAACACATGATGCATGAAGTTATATGTAAACCTCATTGTGCCTGCATAGCATGATTTAAGAATGTTGCTGATGTAACCTGTATGAACTTCCTACCTGTAAACCCCTTAAAAGTAACCTTTCCCCTCATACTCGCTGAGCAGTCTTGGCAGCAGCAGCCCTGGCTGTCTCCCTTCCTTGTGCAACAAAATAAAGGCACCTTTCTACTCTTCCACCTCAGTCTCTCATTTATTGGCTTAGACAAGTCATGCCAAGCAGAACCTGGAGTTTCCACCTGGCAACACTATATGACAAAGTAGAACTGCCCCACAGGGTTTCCAAGGCTGTAATTCTTAAGGAAGCAGACTGCTACATATTTCTCCCACAAAGTAGCTCGTGGGTTCAAAAAGCCAACCTTCTGGTTAGCAGCTGTCCACTTAGCAACTGTGCCACCAGGGCTCCTTTAGAGGAGAGCAACAGTGCCCCTTCATGCTAAAGAAGCTGAAACCGGGCCCCTGACACCTGGGGGAATAGCCCACAGCAAGCTTGAAACTTCTTTGAAGTCTCTTCATTTGATCTTCAAAAGTAATGCAAATATCACATTCTACTGGATAGTTTATCTGTTTGTCTTATTATGTTACTTACCAGTTTGGTCATTTAACATTTTTCCCCAAAGCCTTTGTGTGAATTTTACATGCCAGGAAGATGCCCAGTGTACCCCTGCCCACTGGCACCCACCCAGTTTGAGAAGCACACAGCCAGCGTGTTCCGATGTTTCAAGGAACACACACTGGGTCAGCCTGCCAATAAACTCTCACTGCGAAGGTGAACCTACGTGTTCAGAACAAATAAAAAACTGCTGTGAAGTAAATTAACAGTCATCTGTTTTATAAATATAGGTCCCTGGTGGCACAAAGAGTTTGCAATCAACTGAAAACCTAAAGGTTGGCAGTTCAAACTCACCCAGCAGCACCGAGGAAGAAAGGCCTGGTGGTCTGCTTCTGTAAAGATTACAGCCAAGAAAACTCTATTGAGCCGTTCTACTCTGTCACATGTAGTTGCTACGGGTCAAAATTGACCCGACAGTAACTCGACCGACCCGATGGCAACTGGTTTGGTTTCGGTTTTGTAAATACAGATATAAAATAAACTTAGTGGGTTCCTCAAAATCACACTGTAGATCTTCTACTCAAAGGTAGTGTTAAAAAATGATGGAACAAGTAAATCATGTTTGGGACTTTTTTTTTTTTTTCACAAGTACCAAAGGCCAAGGTTTTTCCCTATTTGAATCCCTAATCCAAGAGTAAACGTTCATGCCTCTGTGTTTGACTAAAACGTTTAACAGTTTATAATCAGTTCAATTCTACAAAAAATTCTCAATCATGTATTCTGTGCAAGGTAAGTATTTAAAACTTATCCAATCCTCCTTTATTTAACTGGAATATGAAGGATACTTACAGTTACAAACATGCTTTCACATTTTAAAAATGTTAAAGCCGATTTTTTGCTTTGTTTTCAACAACTGAAACAGATCTCATAGAGTCCCTCAGATTACAGATAGGGCTCTAACTAAACAATTAAAGTGACTTGTTTAAGGTCGCAAGCTAGGGGCTCTCATCTCCCAACTCTCCTTTCAAATCTGTTTTTACCACTTTATTAAACTGTAAATCTTATCAATATGGCTTTGGGGTGCTATTGAAAGCACGTCTCCATTTCTCCATAAAATAAATTAGCTGCATTTTTAAGTGCCACACAATTAACAAACCAGTCAGTTCCATGCATGTCTTCATGCGAATCTGTATGTCTACAAGGTTAAGTGCACATTGGTTGATATAATTAGTAAGATGATATTGAGTTTTAAAGTTTTTTTTTTTTTGAAGGATAGGTTTTTGCTTATAGCTTTGAATAAGTTCAATTTTTTTTAAAATCTACTTTCTGGGCCTGATTGTTACTATCTGATAAATCAAAGAAATTAGACAGGGTAGAAATTAAACCAGCTTGATCCATGTTCTGCTATATTTCTTTTACAGTAAAACCTGTGAGAGCCGGAACTCCAAAGGACTGCCTTGTTTTTACAGGTCTCACAAGTTTTCCACCTTTCACAGGGTGCAGTCTTACCACTTTTCTATTGCTCTGTATTAGTGGAAAATATTTGAGTTTTCCTTCTCTGACAGGTTTCTGCCTTACACAGGTTCTGACTTGTGCAGGTTTTACTAGTTTGTGATACTTAAATATATCAACTTACAGAGTAATAAAATATTTATCATATAAAAATCATTCTCCTCCTCCAAAAAGAACACTGAAGACTAAGTAACAGCAGCAAATTGATTTAAAGTTCAAGTTTCCAATCTAAATTCCAGGGTTTCTCTCAATAGAATTTTTTCAGGCTGTCACCATTTTATTCGCCACAGGTTTGTGGTACTTCTAGCATTACAGCCACGAAATCAAAAACCAGATCTATTATCAGGACACCACGGGGCAGGGTTGTGCTTTGGAAACCAGGGTAAGTGAACTAAGAGGGACCTAGGGGTGGACAGGGGTAACGGTCCTGGAGACTCAGGGACAACTGCTAAGTAGTTGAACTGATAATTAACAAAATCCCTTCTTTATGCTTAAACATAGGTACTCGTCTATTAGAAGGCAAACTGTGCATGACTTTTTACACCTGTAAATCAAGGCACCTTACAAACAAAAACACTATAACCCTCAAGAATGTAAATAGAAAAAAACTGTAGAAAGGTAAACTTTGTACAGGAAAAAAAATACATATTAAAAATCCAGTTTTGAGACATTATATAATCTGCATTTTCAAAGAACTCAATAGTGCATAATAAAATTAGAACATTGTGGAGACAAATGTATCAAGAAAAATATGAAAAATTACCTAGACCCCTAAAGACCAAAAAAAAAAAAAATGCCAATTGTTCTTGGGATTATCCTTCCACCTGGTAAACTAAGAGGCGTGATGATAGCGGTATGAACAGCTCAGGATAAAATGAGAGGGCTCTGACAAGGTACCACTGTAGCACTTTTATACTTCTGACCTGTTGGGTCGTTTTCTTTTTGAAATAAGCCATTACCCTTCTGAGTTGAGCTGAAGACCCTTTGAGAAATCAGTTGCAGTGTCCATCCCCTACCCACCTCACTTCAGGGATTTGAACCAGTTCATTCTGGTTCAAACCCCTGCTGAGAATCTGCATTTCCACCCCAGATATACTCACAATCTACCTTTTAACAAGATCCCCAGGTGATTCTTATGTACAACTTCCTGGGAACTTGTTAGAAATGCAAATTATCAGCAGGTGTTCAAACCAAAAGACCTAGTTAGAAGCCCCGCCTCGCTCTTCCAAGGTGCTTTTCTCTCTGTAGGTGAGGAAACCCCAAGAGCAATGGAGCAGGGATGGGCCTCTCTGGCCCGAACAGGACGGGCACAAGCCCCAGCTCTTCGAGAGGAAGACAGGGCACAGCAGGCTAGGAGAAGAACCCCTAGTTTGAGCTCAGAAAGGAGGACTTAGACTCGAAGTCAAAGGGTAGCCTGCGTGCCAGAGGTTAGGAGTGGTGAGTTCCCTGTTCAGGAGTCTTGGGTACAAGAGTGTCAGTCGCCAGAAGGTTTCCAAGAGCAGATTCTACTTCCCTGAGTTATAAAAACGTAAACGACAAGAGGCGATTCCGGGCCCAGAACAGCGAACCTGCTAACAGAAGAGCAGAGCACAGGAACCGAGGGGACGCCTCAGCCGTGTGGTGGCGGAGACTGGAGGTCTACACTTGCGTGTGTACGTGCACGCCTTCCCAGGCAGGTGACTAAAGAGGACAGGAGACTCCCAGCACCCCCTCACCTCCCCTCCCTGGTCCAACTGAGCCTAATAGCTGTGAGTGAAGGGGACGCGAAACGGCATTTCCTTTGCAGCTACATAACCGAGTACCGAGCGTTCCCCGAGTTGGAGGCTTCCCCGCTTTAAAGCGAGACGCGCGCGCCCTGCCGGCGCGGGGACCCTACAGATCAGTGAGGACGCGGGCGGGAGCAGGCGGTGAGGGGCTGCCCTCGAGGCCCCTGGGCGCTCACCCACCGCGCCCCGACCGTCACCTGAGCCCAACGGCGCCCGGGGTAGGCCCGGGGCCGGGACAGCGCAGGAGCTGCTGCAAGGCCCAACCGCGTCCGGTCGCCATGGAGACCCCACTGCCCGCGCGCGTGCGCCGACTAGGGGGCGGGGCCGGTGCTGACACCGCCCCGAAGTGCTCCCGCAGCGGCGTTCTAGAAACTTCCAGGCTGGCTTCTTTCTCACACCCCGCTGTTCTGTCGGCCCCGGGACTACCGACTTCGCCTGGAAGCGGCTGTTGGGGGAGAGGGGGTCAGGGGGCCTCAGGGCTGCGACGCCGCGAGCGTCCCCAGAGAGGATTCCCATACACGGCCTCCGCGGCGGGCGGGAGAGCGTTAGAGAACGTGAAACGCCAAGACTCAGTGACCTGCCCTTAAGTAACGCATAGCCCCGATCACTAGACCATGCCGCTATGGATTTGCTAATTCGATTTTTGTAAAGTATTAACAGGTCGGCTTAAACCACGCGCGACCGAGGTGCGAGATTTCCCACGAGCACGGCGCCGCCTTCCGGCTTCTCCCGGGGCGCAGAGTCGACGGCTCGCGCGTGGGAGCCTGGGAGCGTCAGGGGGGCGGGCGCACGTGGCCCATCGTGCATTGTGGGAGATGTAGTCCCTTGTGCTTTCGTCGCGGCAACTGTGCTGGGAGCGTGTGTCCTCGAACTACTGTTCCCAGAATTCCACAGAGGTTCCAGGCTGCTGTGCGAAGGCATGGCGGGGAGAGTAGGAATGTCAGCGTAGAAGGAAAACCGATCGTTTCAGCTCCAATAGAAAGAGGGCCTAACGGAGGGGACCCTCAGCTTCTTTCTCGATACCTCCGTCCTAAACACGCTGCTGGGGCGGGCGTGTTTGCCAGAGTCGTGAGGTGGGATCCCGGTGTGGATGTGTTGACCAGCCCTTGTCCTGTGAGTGTGCAGTGGACAGTGAAGCTTTTCTGGTTGTGGTTAGCCTCGACCCTAAGGAGAGCGGCTCTCTGTGACCATGATTTGTACTTTTTTGCGAGCTGTGCAGCATGCAGAGAAGCTGCACAGGGCCACAGGGGCGCGACTGTTTGGGCCCCGCTTGGTGTTTAACAAAGCTTGCTTGAATACTGAGCCTGGCCTGAAATGGGGGCCGCCAGAGCAGAATAAAACTCTGCTGCCCAGAGGTATCCTGGGGCTCACCCGGAGAACCATTTGGACACAGGGGCAGGGCCTCCGGAGAGCAAAGGAAGACGGCAGCAAACAAGTGTCGGTGCACAGAAGTCCGAGAGGGGAGACCGATGTCTCAACGTCACAGAAAGGTAAAAAGAGCCATCCAGTAAACATCAGTTCGTCCACAGACGTGGCAAAAGCCACTAGTGCCCTTTTACACAAAGTTCGGTGCTAAAAAATGGAGAATTCACACAAATAAAAAGGTGGAACCGTTAAACACAAGTTAGAATATAGGCTTACAGTTTTCTTCACCAATTCGAACTCAGATTTGAAAGTTCATCTTGAATTTGATATGACTTGGTTGCATTATGTCTAGAAAATTTCTCTCAACATCTTACTAGTTCTGGTGTGACAGAGCTACATAAAATTTAACCGTTATTTCATGCTTTATAGTTAACAAGGAGGTTTCTCAAAAGTTATTTCATCTCATTGAGTCTCTTTTAGGTGAACATTAGTTCTTTTCCTTTATATGTATGAGGCACACTTCCCCAAGATCACGCAACTGAAAATTAAACATGAATTTTCCTCATCTCGGTTTTCCTAATATCCAGGTCACACAGCTATTCACAGATATTTCTTGACTACCCACTTACTCTAAGCTCAGTACTTGGACAGGTGCTAGTGCTAAGGGTGTGCCGGAGGAATCCTACACACAAATAACTTTTCACTCAATTGGGAAGAAAATAGATAGCATGAAACAATAGTGGAAAAAGCAGATTAATTGTGCTACAAAGAAAGAATACTTTGTTATTGTTGGGTGCCATCGAATCAATACCAACTCAGCGATCCCATGTGACAGAGTAGAACTGCCCCATAGAATTTCCTAGGCTGTAATCTTTACAGAAGCAGATTGCCAAGGTCTTTTCTCCCGTGGAGCCGCTGGTGAGTTGAACCACTGACCTTTCAGTTAGCAGTTGAGCACTTAACCATTGTAACACCAGGGCTCCTAGAAAGAGTACTAAAGAGCATATAGTAGTGATTGGATACAATAAATAGGAAAGAAATTGCTGACTAATAATAGGGAAAACCTTATGTAGTTCAGAGTAAACAACTTTTGTTGAGTGACAACTGTTGTGCCTGGATACTAAGTCAGACTCTATATACTGCAGAATTAAAGATGTCCAAAACATCCCTTGCCCTCAACGTGATACGTGCAGTAACAGAACATACATATTAAATAGGAAGGACAAAATGTAATTTGTTAGGAAAGTCAGAAGTTTTCACAAATGAGATAAGGCATTTTTAACTTAATTTTGTATTATTTCATTTCACAAGTAATTTGTAGAAAAAACAGTTGGCAAAGAAAGCAATTCAAATTTGTTATTTCCATAATATTACATGTGCCTTGAATGTCAAGTGAAATTTTACAGGGGCCTGACCTTGGTGAGAAGGCTTCCTCAGATGAAGGCAGTTCCCAGAGAGGGACGCAGCCAGGAGTGAGTGCCCAGTCCTGAAGGAGGTCTGGATGGCATGTCACAACACCCACTACAGGGGGGCAGAGGATTGCAGAAACAGGGCGTGAGTGAGGGCTGTATGCACGAAGGTGTGAGGTCTGAAAGGGCCAAGAAGAGGAAGGTAGGCAGTGAGCTTCTTCCATGGGAGACAACTGTAAGGTAACACGTAAACACAGACCTAAAAGCTGTAGAACCTAGATATTGTTCATTGCAGGGCTTTATACGAGTAGGTGTACAGTGTATATGTTCACACGAGTAGATACACAATGTATATTTTTACACAAGTAGATATACAGTAAATGCTTGTGACGCATGAGTAGGGGACGGCCTCCAGATACCCTGAGCAAGGCAGGAATGAATGTGAAGGGAGAGCTATCAGGGATCCAGGGCTTTGGAGCTAATGGCCTGTTTTGGGCCACTGGGCAAAATGGTTTCCTATTGTGTCTTCACCTTGAGGCTTGGCACGTGACTGGCAGTTAATATGTATCAGGTTTATTTTGGGACATTAACAAAGAAGGGAATGAGATGTTTTTATTTAGGCCTCTCAACTGCTGAACCCTGCTGAGGAGGTTGGGTTTGTGGTGACACTGTTTGTATGAATCCCATGAATTACACAAATTTGTCAGATGCAGTCTTTTTATTATTTGATTCACATCTTTTAAGTTAAGAATCTGTACTGAAAACTTGAAAGATTGTGTTACGCTGAAGAGTACTTGTAAGTAAGTGTTTTATAAAAGTAAATTTGCTTATTTTATAAAATGCATAAAACAAAATCTCTGTGAGCATTTCATTGTGTTTCTGGAAAAAAAAATTGTAAGAGATTGATATTTAGGAAGTCTGTGTTTATAATGTGGTGAAAAACACCAAGAGGTGATTCACTCTTTCAGCATCGTGTATTGTAATATAATGTTACAGTATTGTAATGTCAAAGCTCTTTGTAGATAGGTACATAGAGATGGATGGACAGATAGGGTACAGTGTCCTGATGGAATTTCTTTAGCTCTCAGACTTCTATTTAATCCATATGTAATATCATGCACATTTGTTATTATTCTTGCAACCAAAATAAGTACAGTATCGTGCAGATTCTTCATTTTCTAAGTCTGTTCCATTCACAGATCTTTCTGGCTGGTCAAACTCCTGTTCTAAATGCAGTTCTGTTTTTATTTTATGCACCCGCCCAAGGGGAGTGGCAGGGCAGGAAAGTTACCGACTGTGAAGAGTTGAGGCCCATTTTGATCATCCCTTTGCTTCAGGCAGACAAAGCCAACCCTTTTCTTAATCCATGAACAGCAAACTTGTGTTCTGTGTGACCTCTGAGAGGACTGGATCACATGGTTTTAGGGTTTCCCCATCCTTAGCACATAAGGAGGTATTAAAGTTACAATGTGTGTATTAAATAAAATACAAATGTAGATTCCTAGGCTCTGCTCCCAGGATTCTGCAGAGGTCAGGCCTGGGAATTTGTTCTTCCAAAAAGTGTCTGCAGGTGACTGATTCACAGGGAGGTTTGACAACAACTGCTCTGGACACGGGCAGAACACCACTCATTTAACTCAGAGTCCATATTTTTTCTACTGGATACTCTGGAGTTGTGCGCATTCTTGGTTACACCTGGCACACGTGGGACTCATTATCATTTTCTCTTTACAGTGAAAGAAGCTGGAAGAGATTTTACCTACTTAATAGTGGTGCTTATTGGAATCAGCATTACAGGTTGGGAGGAACAGCAAGTATAATGACCTTGCATGTCTTTTTAACTTCCTGTTTTGTCTTCCTCTTGCTTTGTTTCATCTTCTTTTCCTGTGATTTTCAGGTGGTTTGTTTTACGTCATTTTTAGAGAACTTTTTTCTTCATCCAGCCCAAGTAAGATATATGGGAAAGCCTTAGAGAAATGCAGATCACATCCCGAGGTTAGTTCTCAAGTTTGAGCTGCACGGTCTCTGATGATGCGAGACAACGTCAGGGGAAGGGGGTGGGCAGAGTTCAAGTGCCAGTTCTGACATTAGTGAAATTTACATACTAATACAGAGGGGTTGAGTTATGATTGTGTTACAAGGTCTTTGTTCCGTACTTGTTTGATTACGAGCAACCAAAGGTCAATATACTGTTGTCTCCTAATTGTACAGGAGAGAGTCATGTTACCGATTGTTCACTGATTTTAAATGCTTGGAATATAAAGTATTAAACTCATGATCAGTTTCCAGTTCACGATCATAATAGCAGTTGTTGACACTTACTGAAAGCATGTTGGATGCCAGGTACTATGCTTAGTGCTCCCGCGCGTCGTCTTCATTAAATCTCACAGAACCGTTGGAGTTGGGCACCATATATTCTCCCAGTTAACAGAAGGGAAAACTGACACTTCCTGAGGCACTGTGCTTGGAAGCAGGTGGGCCAGAACCTGAATCCAAATTTATCTGATTCCAAGTCTTACGCTCTTAACCACAACCTGCCTGAACCAGCTCCTGGGAGGAGTGCATAATGGGAATACTGTCTTAGTTCTTTGAAGGATCCTGTCCGAAAGGAAGGCTTTATATGATGGCCTTCCAGTCACATAAAAAATCTGTAACTTGTAAAGCTTAGCATTGAATGATACCACTCATTGGAAATGCTGTAACTTGAAAAATGGTAGCAGAGAGCACTGTAAATATCATGGCTGTTCTTCACATACAAGCCAAGGAATAATGCCAAAGAAACATAAAATATGTACTTGCTATTGATGGGGAAGATAAAGACCTGCAGATCACTTTCAGCTGCCCAGTCCACACGCTCCCAGTTCGGATGCTCCGCTGCTCTCTCTCCTTATGGGAGGGAGGAAAACGCAGAAGCCAGTGTTCTCTGGCATCCTTCTTTTTGTATCTACTAATTTCTCTTGTAATTGGACTCTGGACCATCTGGGAGCCAGGGGAAGAAAGCAGGGCTAGAGCATATCCCTGAGGAAGTTTACAACCAGCCAGGAATAAGGAAGATTCCCATCATAGGGACTGAGAATCCAGACTATGCCCAACAAAAAGCACTCTTTGCAGACAAAAAAAGTAATTATGGGAGTAGCATAATTTCACGTGAGGCTGCATCTCTACAAAGAGATAAAGAGCTGCCGAGGTATTCAGAAACTCGGCCTTTCATAGATTTTTCAGCATTTTGAGCAAACCAAAACTGTACAGAATAAACACGAAAAGTGGGATATTATTAAACCCATACCTTAATTTTCTGTCTAAAAGAGCTCTAGGAATAATAATTAAACTTTTAACAAATCAACTTTGTAAACATTAAGGGCCTCCTCTAGGCCAGGCATCATGCCTGCTTGAAAAACAAAGACCTAATGTTCTGATACTGGTGTGTTTAATCGATTGAAATAAATTATTTGAACAATTGTTCCATTTGTTGCAGCTACACAGTTCTTAAATTTCTGTCATCGTACACATTACACCTTTTTATTTATGCCTGAAAAATGTGATACTGAAGATCCTCAACAGAGAAAATAAGAATATTTTTATATAATTAAGGCCAATATTTGTCTTAGTTTGATATTATATTTGTGTTTTTTAGAGAGATTTCCAAAGTGATTGCATTTTAAGTTCAATTAAAAGCTCCGTTTCTACTTTATTTTAACTTTTCCCATTAGGAATGATCACTTCACACCTCTAGACCTGGTTTGTGTTAAATGTGTCATTATTGTGTAGTTTTTTTTCCCCCTCACTGTGTTTAATTCTTAAAAAATCATTTTGGTCTCAGACTTTAGTGCTGTTGTTGTTGTTGGTTGCCATCTAGTTAAGTCCGACCCGTGGTGACCCCGGGTGTGCAGAGTAGAACTGCTCCATGGGGGGGTTTCCAAGGCTGTGACCTTTCAGGAGCAGATCACCAGGCTGTCTTCTGAGACGTCTCTAGGTGGGTTCAAACCGCCAGCCTTCTGGCTAGTAGGCAAGCACTTAACCATTTGCACCACTCAGGCAACCAACTTTCAGTACTGTTGTTGTGTGCTGTCAAGTCAATTCTGACTCATAGAGATCCCATTAACTAAATGTCATGAAAAACGTTCATACATGTTTTTTTTCAAACCATGAGGTGTTACTAAACAAATCTTTGAACACTTTCTTTTGTGGTCTTTCTTTTTTGTAAGGAGAGTGGAAACAGCTTCACTTCAACTCACGTTATTCTGAAGCTACAAGTAATATTACAAGTTCCCTATTTTTAACTCTGTGCATAAAATCTTTTTTGAAGTTATTTTTGGGATGATTTTTGCATAATAACTTTTTTTTTTCAGTTTTCTTTTTATTGGAGGAGCCCAAGCTTACTGATTTTCCCCCCTAAAATAAAATGCTTTGTGAGAAAATATTTCTGGGTGGCACAAACAGTTTACACTCAATTGAAAACCTAAAGGTTGACAGTTTGAACCCACCCAGCAGTGCTGCAGAAGAAAGGCCTGGCAATCTGCTCCAGTAAAGATTACAGCCAAGAAAACCCTATTGAGCAGTTCTACTCTGTCACATGCGGTCACTGTGAGTCGGAACTGACTCAACGGCACCCAACAACACAGAAAGCTTTAAAAAACCAGCATGTGCTGAAGAAAGCCTTGTCTTTCTTCCTCAAGGTGATAGGTGTTTTTGGTGAGCCAATCAAAGGCTATGGGGAGACAACACGACGCGGGAGACGGCAGCATGTCAGGTACTGTCACACACTGGGTTTGGAAAGCTTGGGAACCATTTCTCAATGAAGGAACTTAGATACACATCCTTGTATGCCTTCTCCACAGTTTCATCGAGTACGTCAAAGACGGGCTACAGCACATGCGCCTTAAGTTCTACATTGAGGGCTCAGAGCCAGGGAAGCATGGGACCGTGCACCTGGAAGTGAAGGAGGTGTGGGCTTGGGGGAGTGGGCGCTGGGCACGTGCATCCAGAAGTGATGGGGGAGTGGGCGCTGGGCACGTGCATCCAGAAGTGATGGGGGAGTGGGCGCTGGGCACGTGCATCCAGAAGTGATGGGGGAGTGGGCGCTGGGCACGTGCATCCAGAAGTGATGGGGGAGTGGGTGCTGGGCAGGTGCGTCCAGAAGTGAAGGAAACACGGGCCTGGGGCAGGGCTCCACAGGATACACTGTTTAAAGCCCGGGCAGAAAACTAATGGCTTGAAATAACCTTTTTTTCAGAACCCAGAGAGTGGTGAATATGAATTCAGATACATTTTTGTAGAAGTTGAAGCTTACCCTAGAAGAACAATTGTCATTGAAGACAATCGATCCTGAGATATTAGAAGAGCAGGCGAGCCAAAGTTTCCTGGTAGAAGTTGAGTGGGGTCGGATTGTCACACTGCCTTTCAGAGTCTGTAAGTGAGATGGAAAGAGCATATACAGTCATAAAAGTGAACACAACAGACATTCACTGTGTCAGACAAACCAAACTAGAGATTTCCTTGTAGAGTGAAAAATCATGAAATAGAGCACGTTTTCTGTTACTGAGTTGTCAACCACAGACAGTATTTCTGCTCTACTTAACATCATCTTTCATGAGAAACTTTTGTTATCAGAGATTTTAGACCATGTAAATAAAACGGATTTCAGTATTTTATCTTTTTGTATATAACTGTAAAGTCTCCGAAATAAAACCAACAGAAGGATTTCAGAAGCAGCTGCCCTCTGTACACTTTGGACTCCGACCTGAGATGAGCAGGTGAAAATGCTTGAGAGCTACAGTGAGCCAAGTGTTGAGTGCGCTCCTCAGCAGCCCTGAAAGGCCGTGCACTGTACAGTTTCAGTGCTCTGGTCTGTCGCACATGCCCCTCTCGTGAGCTGGGGACACTGTACAGTCGGGGGCCTGGTTCCTCCCCCAGCTTTCCTAGCAGGTGTAGAGACCTGTTAGGGGCCTGGGTGAGCTGACTGGCGCGCCTGGACTGAGAGGGCACCTGGAGGCACCTCTCTTTAGAACACGCTCTGAGGGTTCACACTTCCAGAGAGACATGGAGATAAGTGAGGGTCATCTGATGTACATGTGATGCCCTTGTTGATGCAGACGGCTTGTTTTATTGTGAGTATTTACTGGGGGTTTTGGGAAACTGACGTTGACTCAGAAGATCCCACCCTGTCTGTCTAAAGCACTGCCTGTACTGGGAGGTCTGAAACCCTCGGCCTGGTCCATGGTGCCTTGAATATCGAGGGTCCCCTGGAAGGCGCTTGTTCTTCCCTCAGAGCTGCCTACAGAGGGATTTCTGATTCGTGCCTGACATTGTAGGGTGTCCAACTAGAAGGACCCCCAGGCAGTCTTTCCGTGCTTAATTCTGTTCATTTTTTAATTTTAATTGTGAAAAATTTAAAACGTTTGGGAAAATATCACGACAAAGGCCTTTGTCTCCACTTCCTGAGTAAGCCATTTTCAAAGGCTGGCTGAGCTCCTTTATCTTGGGCCTTTTAACTGTTCTGTTCCCTCTTCATTCCAGTAAAATACTAGATTTCAATATTATTATCCTCGACTGAAAAGTCAACATCTGAAAGGCTGAGAAGTTCTCAGTCTCTCTGTCACACACACAGGCACACAGGGTGGGGGAGTCGGGGGCCAGTAAGGGAGGAACCAGCCATAACTTTTGTGCCCCCGACGCCCCAGAACACTAACTGTCCTCAGCATCTGTTGATACTGAGTAAACCAGTCAGTGAGTGACTGCGCTGGGTCAGCTGGTTCATCCAAGATGTGTGTCCCTTGGTCTGTATTCTTTAGATCAGTTGTTTCAAACGTGTGGGGCCACACCTGCAGCACCTGGGAACTTGTTAGAAATGCAGGTTCCAAGGCCCCGTCCCAGACCTAGGGAATTGGAGTCTGACTTCAGGAGCCCTCTGTGAGGACCACAGCTTCCCGTCCTGACAGGAGGTGGCAGTGTGAGGGGCACGGCACAGCATGTGACACCTCTGCCAAGAACAGTGACCTCCACCTCCCTACCCCTTCTCTCCCAAAACTGGCTCTGGAAGAAGCAGCGGGAGGACCAGCTGAGGCCTGAGGTTGAAGGCACTGTTTTCAAGAACCTAAATCGAGGCTCCCAAATACTACACTGAGAATAAGGACAACCCACAAAGCTCTGTTCCATGACAATCCCTTCACATACCAAAGGCTTTATACGCATACACAAACAGTTGGTCCCCATTATTCGTGGATTCCATATTTGTGAATTTACCTCATTCAAATTTATTTGGAACCCCAAAATCCATACTCAAAGCCTGTTCATAGCCCACACAGACATGCACAAACCTGTTGGCATCAAGTTGATTAGAACTCATAGCAACCCTGTATGACAGAGTAGAACTGCCTCATAGGGTTTCCAGGGCTGCAGTCTTGAAGAGAACAGATCACCAGGTCTTCCTCAGAGCTGCTGGTGTGTTTGAAATGTCAGCCTTTCAGTTAGCAGCCGAGTGTTTATAACAATTGCTCTACCTGGGCTCCTCCAGACATACGCAGAGGGGGAAATGTCTGAGCCATGCAGCGCACACACCTCTGGCTGAGGAGGGACAGGTGCACTCTGCCTTCTTGTCTCAGCTCTCCTACTGTAAACAAGTACCCTATGGGCAGTATGTTTTGTGCCAAGTTTTTCTGCATTTTTGTGCTAGTCATTGGAGATTTTGCTGTTTAAAATGCCCCCCAGCGTAGTCCTGAGGTGTTGTTTTGTGTTCCTAAGCACTGGAAGACTATGTGCCTTATGGAGAAAACACGTGGGTTAGATAAGCTTTTTCAGGTGTGAGTTATAGTGCTGTTGGATGAGAATTCAATGTTAAGGAATCAACAACATACATTAAATAAGGAATCTTTAAACAGAAACACATAAAGTTATGTCTTGATCCATTGATTAAAAATGTTGGGACTGGAGGCTCACAGGAACCTAACCCTGTATATCCCCTGGAGTAGTGGTTCAGTATTCACTAATCTAGTGAATTGTGATGTTGGTGAAGAATATTGAATATACCGTGGACTGCCAGAAGAACAAACAAATCTGTCTTGGAGGAAGTACAGCCAGAATGCCCCTTAAAAGCAAGGATGGTGAGACTGTCTCATGTACTTTGGACATGTTATCAGGAGGCACCAGTCCCTGGAGAAAGACATCATTCTTGGTAAAGTGGAGGGTCAGTGAAAAAAAGGAAGATCCTCAGTGAGATGGATTGACACAGTGGCTGCAACAATGGGCTGAAACATAGCAACGATTGTGAGGATGGTGCAAGATCAGGCAGTGTTTCGTTCTGTTGTACACAGGGTCACTATGAGTCAGAATCAACTCAATGGCACCTAACAACAATAGTGTTCAAGACAACTATAAAACATAACTACCACAGATACTGAGAATCAACTATGTAGAGAGAAAGAGGGACCGTATATATATATACACACACACACAATCTAAATCCACTGATTTCATTCAGCTGTTCACTGACTATTGTTAGTGTATCAGCATTTATAATTATGAATACATTTTCCTGCTTATCATTTAATAAATAATTGGCTACAACTCACAAAACTGCTAAGACATATATTAATATAAAAAAAGGATTCAAAATCACAGGGAGATTAAAAACACTTAGCAACAGAAAACAATGAAAAATACAAACGATCTCTTTCTTGTCCACAATCACTGACAGTGGTCCCTCAAACCTGGTGATTTAGACACAACAACATATAAACGTCAACCTGCTTTGAAGCACCTTAAAGGAAGTATGGTTTTTATTTTGTGCAAAAATAAGCCAGAAAAACCTATTGTTAGATTTTTCTCCATCTTGTTAGAAACTACACAATGGAACCTTAAGCTGAATAGGGCATTTGTTGTAACACAGATACCAAAAACTTGATGGTTTAAAACAACTGAAATTCATTCTCACAGTTTTGAAGTCCTCAAGTCCAAAATCAAGGTGTCCGCAGGTCCACAGTCCTCTGGAGGCTCTAGGGAAGAATTCTTCCTTGTCTCTTCCAGCTCTTGGAGGCTCCAGGCATTCCTTGACTTGGGGCTGCATCACTCCAGTCTTTCTCTCTCCATCTTCACATCACCTCCTCTGTGTATCTGTCTTATATAGGCTCTGTCTTTGTGTGTCTTCTTATAGGATACATGTGATTGCCGTTAGGGCCTGGCTCTCAAGATCCGTAACTTAATCACATCGTTTGACATATAAGATATTCACAGGTTCCAGGGATTAAGACATGGACGTATCTCTTTGGAGGCCACCATTCAGCCCACTATGGGAGGCAACTAACCACGTCTGTAATTAAGAGGTTCTGTGTGAATTTGGAGGGAGCCCCGGTGGCACAGTAGTTAAAGCACTCAGTTGCGAACCAAAAGATCAGTGGTTTGAACCCACCAGCTGCTCCAAGGGAGAAAGATGTGGCAGTCTGCTTCTATAAAGATTGCAGCCTTGGAAACCCTATGGGGCAGTTCTACTCTGTCCTTTAGGATCGCTGTGTGTTGGAAGACTTGACGGCAGTGGGTTTGGTTGGGGTTTGGCATGAGCTTGAAACCAAGGATATGAACCCAGGCCTGTGATTTTCAAATCCTGGGTGCTGAGCATTACCTAGTGCTGCCTTTCAGGTAACTTTCCCTTCTACATTTCAGGTTCCTCATCTCTAATTCTAATGTGAGGACACCACCCCCAACCTCATAGGGTTTTTAGAAGGATTACCTGAGAGCGTATGGAAGGTGTGTTGACAATACCTGGCACTTAGTTACATGGCAACTATCAGTGTTTCTCTCACCTTCCCTTAGCTTGTACGTAGAGGTGGCCTCATTTTCACTTTTTGTATCTCCAGCTCTTAACAGTACTTAGAGGGCAGTGTGTTCTCAAAAACTGTTAAACCAAACCTTAGAAATGCCTATAGTTCTTCCTAATACACAGGCAACATATTACAGTACTCAAAAAGGGGCTAAGAAAGCAGCTAAATTCCTGGTATGCCTGCTATAAGAAACAGAGAACTCCAAGATTCTGGATGCACAGATTGGTAAGGAAGAAGTAAAAGTGTCTCTATTTGCAGATGATATGATCTTATACACAGAAAACCCCAAAGAATCCACAAGAAAACTACTGGAACTAGTAGAAGATTTCAGCAAAGTATCAGGATACAAGATAAACATACAAAAATCAGTTGGATTCCTCTACAACAACAAAGAGAACTTCCAAGAGGAAATCACCAAATCAATACCATTTACAATAGCCCCCAAGAAGATAAAATACTTAGAAATAAATCTAACCAGAGATGTAAAAGACCTATACAATGAAAACTAAGACGCTACTGCAAGAAACTAAAAGAGACCTGCATAAGTGGAAAAACATACCTTGTTCATGGACAGGAAGACTCAACATTGTGAAAATGTCAATTCTACCCAAAGCGATCTACGGATACAATGCAACCCCGAAACAAATTCCACCGGCATTTTTTAACAAGATGCAGAAACAAATCACCAACTTCGTATGGAAAGGGAAGAGGGCCCGGATAAGTAAAGCATTATTCAAGAAGAAGAACAAAGTGGGAGGCCTCACACCACCTGATTTTAGAACCTATTATACTGCCACGGTAGTCAAATCAGCCTCATACTAGTACAACAACAACTACATAGACCAATGGAACAAAATTAAGAATCCAGACATAAATTCATCCACCTATGAGCAGCTGATATTTGACAAAGGCCCAAAGTCCATTGATTGGGGAAAAGACAGTCTCTTTAACAAATGATGCTGGCATAACTGGATGTCCATCTAAAAAAAATTAAATAAGACCCATACCTCACACCATGCACAAAAACTAACTCAAAATGGATCAAAGACCTAAATATAAAATCTAAAACAATAAAGATCATGGAAGAAAAAATAGGAACAACACTAGAAGTCCTAATACAAACCATAAGTAACAATGCACAAACACCAGAAGAGAAACCAGATAACTGGGGGCTCCTAAAAATCAAACACTTATGCTCATCAAAAGACTTCACCAAAAGAGTCAAAAGACAACCTATAGACTGGGAAGAAAATTTTGGCTACAACAAATCCGATCAGTGTCTAATCTCTAAAATCTACAAGATACTGCAAAACCTCAAAAACAAAAAGACAAATAACCCAATTAAAAAATAGGCAAAGGATATGAACAGGCACTTTGCCAAAGAAGACATTCAGGCGGCTAACACATGAGGAAATGCTCACGATCATTAGCCATTAGAGAAATGCAAATCAAAACTACTATGAGATACCATCTCACCCCAGCAAGGCTAGCATTAATCAAAAAAACACCAAATAATAAATGTTAGAGAGGTTGGGGAGAGACTGGAACACTTATACACTGTTGGTGGGAATGTAAAATGGTACAACCACTTTGGAAATCTATTTGGCGCTTCCTTAAAAAGCTAGAAATAGAAGTACCACACAATTCCAGTAATCCCAGTCCTTGGAATACATCCTAGAGAAATAAGAGCCATCACACAAATAGATATATGCACACCTATGTTCACTGCAGCACTGTTCACAATAGTAAAAAGATGGAAACAACCTAGGTGCCCATCAACGGATGTATGGATAAACAAATCATGGTATATTCACACAACAGAATACTACACAACGATGAAGAACAATGATGAATCTATGAAACATAACATGGAGGAATCTGGAAGGTATTATGCTGAGTGAACTTAGTCAATCGCAAAAGGACAAATATTGTATAAGATCACTATTAAAAGAACTCAAGAAAAGGCTTAAACACAGAAGACAACATTCTTTGATGGTTGTGAGGGTAGGGAGGGAGGGAGAAGGGTATTCACTAACTAGTAGACAAGAATTATCTTAGGTGAAGGGAAGGACAGCACACATTACAGGGGAAGTCAACGCAACTGGACTAAACCAAAGTTAAGAAGTTTCCTGAATACAACCAAACACTTTGAGGGACAGAGTAGCAGGGGCGGGGGTCTGGGGACCATGGTTTCAGGAGACATCTAGGTCAATTGGCCTCACAAAGTTTTTTTAAGAAAATGTGCTGCATCCCACTTTGGTGAGTGGCATCTTGGTCTTAAAAGCTTGCAAGCGGCC